>NC_031479.1:6240884-6540884 GCF_000006565.2 Toxoplasma gondii ME49 | reverse complement strand
CGGAGCACGCCGACGGCGGCCTTGAGCACCGCATGCGCGAGAGCAAGCAGTTGCCTGCCGTTCGCCTCCTCCCGGTGCTCCAGACCCACCACGAGCGCCCAGAGCAGGTGTGGAGACAGGCGCTGCTCCTTCGCGGACTCGCGGTCGCGACTCTCGGCCGACAAAGTCCACGCAAGGAGACTGGGGAAGGCGAGCGCCTCCTCCGCTTCGGGGTGAACCAAGTTCAGGGGAGTCGCAGACCCCAGGACGTAGCGAATCCGGGCCAAGAGGTCCGGGCCAACAAACGCAAGGAAGCCGGTGAAGTCTTCGCGCTTTTTCTTGGCGGCGTCCGCGCGCCCCACCCTGCTCGCTGCTTGCGCGACGACTTGAGAGTCGGGCATATCCACTCCAGGCTCCGAGGCCGCAATCAGGGGCACAGGCTGCGGCCAGAGGTCGCCGGGCGACGGACCCGAGTCGAGAGCGAGGAACCGCGCCTCGGCGTCGCGAAGAAACGCCCGGATCGTCTCTGCCACGGACGCGACGTAGGGCAGAACGACCGAAGACGCCTGACGCTTCGCCACCAACAGAACCAACAGATTGACGTCGAGATCCACGCGGAGTTCGTGCAGCGCCGACGGCGTGTACTCTGTGGAGGGCCGCGGGAGAAAGCCGACGCGCCGAAAGATCTCCGGGTCCGCCGGCAGGTACGCGGTGAGCTTCGTCTCGGCGAACCGCGCACTCGCCACCAACTCGCCGTGCATCTGAAGCTTCGCCGTCTTCACGACTTGGCGCGCGAGCAGGACAAGCAGCAACGCTGACAAGGACGGGCTTCTGCGTTCGAAGAAGGGCGTGGCAGCCGCCGGGAAGGCCTCGAGGCAGCAAGTGCACAAAATCTTCTTCGACCCCAAGTCTGTTCTGCGGCGGCCGTCTACGTCCCACAAGAGGTCCTCGTGCGCCTGTTTCGCGGGAAGAAACGGGCAGATTTCTGCTGAGAGGAAGCTGTGGATCTTGCCTAGCAACACAGCGCCGTACCCGACGCCCACGGAAGCCGACAGACCGCCCACACCTTCGAGGACCGGCAGCGGGAGTTCGATCTTCTCCTCCACAGACGTCACGGACGTGCTGTCCTCTCGGGGGGGTTCAAGCTGCTGCCCGCCCGCGCCTCCGTCGCCAGGAGAAAGCTGTTTGAAAGCCCGAGGAGACACCATCGCCCAGACGCTCGAGAGCGACAGCCGCGGCGCCATGGGGACCACGGGGACGGCGAATGCGATGCCGTGAGAGAAGGAGGCGTCGGAGGCCAGCTGCGCGAAGCAGTTCACCTGGAGCCGGTTGTTGAGGATTAGCGACGGGTCATCGGTGTCGACTTGCACGGTGACCGGGAGCGCCGTCTTGGTTAGCTTCACGCGCTGGCGGTGGCCAGTCTCCTGCGTCTCATTGCGCTCCGGGAACCAGCAGGAGACGACAGCTTCGCGACCCTCCGATACGAGGGTCTCGTCGACTTGGAGGATCGCGCCGACTCGCGCGAGGTCACCCTTTCGCAGAAGTTTCGGTCGAAACGGCGTCAGCTTCACGCGCTTCTTCGCGACTACCTCCTTCTCGAACTGGCCGTAGAAGACGCGACTGAGTTTTAAAGCCTCTGCTCGGGTCCAGAGGCGCCTGAAGAAGGACAGAGCAGGCGCTTCAGACTCCTCGACTTCCACCACAACTTGCGTCCGCAGCAGGTAACGGTTCGAGTCGTCCGGGACGCGAACGACGACCTCGCCAATCAGTTCGCCCGGCGTCTCCCCTTCACTTAGCTCGACGCTCTTCCACAGAATCAATGGAGTGTCCGAGAGCAGCAGCTTCGCGGCCGCAGCCACCCCGTGCGTTTCTCCGCTATCGACAGAGACTTCCGCGTCGCCAGAACGGCTTGCCGTCAAAGCGGAGCGCTTTGCCTGCGCCATGACTCCCGCACCCATCATCGGCATAGCCGTCGCCTCGCGAGACATCTGTGCGAACACGACGCCGTCGACCAAGTTCTCACCCCTCGGAGAGGCCGCAAAGGAACCTGTGAGCGTGGATGTTCGACCCAGCAAGACATTCCGAAGCGTCTTGGACCAGGGTGCCCAGGACGATGTCAGCGCGGTGGCGCCCAACAGGCCCGCCTGCGGCCAGTGGAGGTCCGAGACCCACGGGTCGCGCTCCTTCAAGACTTTCAGGAACTGGAACAGATACAGATACGTCGCCAGCGACGCTGCTTCCGCGAACGAGGACGAGACGCTCTGGCGGACGTTCTGGTCGACCAAACGCTGTCTGAACTCTTCTTCGACCTGCGGCAAGTCAACTGGCCCGAGGTCGAAGTACCGCTTGTCGACGATCCCCACGAAGGCGTACGCGCGTATCTGTCTCTGCGGGCTCGTGAGCCGTGAGAAGAAGGATGCGAGTGCCGACTTCTTCTCCAGGGTCCTGGTCAAGAGCGCCACGCGTACGGAAGCGGTCTTCCCAGGCTTCAGTTCCGCGTCGCGGGGCTCTCTCGCGGAGGCCCCACTCTCGTTGAACGAGACGCGAATCACGTTCTCTGGGATGACAAACGGCGAGGCCGCAGGTCGCACCATCACACTGAGCGTTTCGTCAATAAGGAATGGCCCATACCTCGCCCCCACCTCCGTTTCGATAGGAAAGTAGTCACGCTTCGGCATCAACGCATTCGACGAAGTGTCCACCTGGGAAATCGGCAACGGCGTTTCCGACAGCGGCGGGACGAGCACGACTCGGACCGAACACGACGCCGGACAGTCCTCGGGGACACGACCTATGGGGATGCGGAGTTCGTCGTCAGTCGAGTCGAGAGACACCGAAAAAAACAATCTCCGGTTCGACTGCGTGTGCCACCAGACCGAGAGCGCCCCGCGCAGCTGCCTGCTAGGCCCCGTCTTCTCTCCGCCTCCGCGTCGGACTTCGTAGATCCGCGGCCTGATCGACGACCCTGGTCGAAAGAGCGCGGGCAGAACCAAGCTCACGGCTTGTCCCGGCGCCACCACGTCACTGTACAGTTGCAAATCGGGCTTCAGCGCCCGCGTCAGCAGGTTCCCAGCGGTCGGGAGAAAGTACTCGCAGGTCCGCACGCGTCTCCCGTTTACGCGCATCGTCGTAAGAAAGATGTACTGCGCTGCATCCAGCGGGAGGGTGACTGGGCAACTCAGTCGTTCCCCATGGCCTCGACACTTCTTCACTATGGAGAAGCGATCTTCATGTTTCTCAACGAACAGCGCAAGGTCCACAGCGCCGTCTGTGAAGGCCTCCATCGCCTCCTCAGTCACTGCTCGGTACTCCGTGTTCGGCACCCGCTCCGCGGACTCGGAGGCGCCCGCCTCAGAGAACAGCGAAGGCTGGCATGAAGCGAGGCCTTGGTCCGAGTTCCAGAAGTTCCAGTTGTCAGCCTGCGCCTCCCAAGAACTCCCCAGCGGCTTCTGCGGATCCACGCGCAGCACAGAGACTTCAAGCCAACTCCCAGTGGGCAGCTGCGTCGCCTTCACTCCAGGGTACGGCTTCGCGACCGCTGTGACTGCGAAGGGGACCCCCGGGAGAACGGGTCGCACGGACACGGAAAGTTTCCGTGCGAGCGAGAACTCCGAAGAGGCGACGACGACCGACGCCGTCTGCGGCGGCAGCACATCCCCCGTGAGACCCGTCACGCGGACGGTGACCGAGATCTCTGTCCCCTCTTCCCACTCGAGCGGGTGGACGCCGAGAGCAGTCTCCGTCTCAATACCGACGCACTTGGACGGAGCCACTGTCAGCTTCTCCAGAACGAGAGGCAGCTCGAACTGACCCCCCGCGTCCGTCCGGACCTCTGCATGCAGATGGACCGTGTCGCGGCTCGACACCTCGCCTGTGGTGACCACGTTCACGCCTACCTGGTCGGATCCTATGAGGAACTTGGAGAAGTCTCGCCCACAGTCGCTAGTTCTCTCACTCGCCCCTTGACCCGCTCTCTTGCCCTCTCTGTTCCAACTGTCTTGCAAGCGCGCAGCGGCCTTCCGTAGAGTTGTTTCGCCGAAACTCGGCTGGAAGGCGAAGCGAACTTCGACGCGGTGGTCCTGGACCGGGAGACCCGCGTACGTCTGCACGCTTCCCGACACCGTGAGCGCCGAGGCGGGGTCGACGACAGCTGGTAACTTCAGAGGCGAGACAACCACCGAAGGCGGTTTTGGGTCTTCGACAACGATCGAAAAGCCGCCGGCGGGGTCGATGTGCTTCAAGTTCCCTGCGTTCCTCAGCTGGTACCATGTCTCTGGACACGCGGTCTCGCTGAGGGCCGCCTCGTCCACGTCGCCGGCCTTGAAGATCCGGTACTCGAGGAAGGCGCGAGAGCCGAGCGCGGCGTCTGCGGGGATCTTCAGCGACAACGAGAAGGCCCCGAACCTATTTAATGAAACGACCGCCGACGTACAGCTGTGCGAAGAACCCACCTCAGAGCTTGCATGCACCCCTGGGCTTTCGTAGTGTCCGCCAGTCTCCGGCGGCCACTGAGCGCCGACGAGCACGCGCAGCTTCTCGGGGGCGTCAAGGCGGAGCGCGTGGTGGAGGAGACAGGCGCCGTGGAAGCCACATAGCGAAGCATTTACCGTCGACAGCAAGCCATGGAGAGACACTTTCTCTCCAGGTCGGAACGAGGAGCGGTCCGTGAGCAGAAAGAACCGGATCTCGTTCGCAGGGACGAAGAACCGCCGGTCGTACCCCGCCAGCACGTTCGGCCCCCCTTGCCAGGCCTCCCACCCCAGACGGGGCTTGTGGCGAAACTCCCATGGCCAGTTGAGACGGTCCGTGACGAAGACGGCGGTGGCGCTTTCTCCACTCGGAGACGAATTCTCGATCGACGCGACAACTGTCGCAAACACTTCGATACCTTCCTCAAGGATCTCGCGAGACACCCAGGTGGCGAAGCCGTTGGAGTCCGTCTGAACAGCGAGACATGCGTTTTTCCTGCCACTGGAGCGCCAGGCCCCCCGAGCCTTTTCGCGGGGCCTCGGTTCTTCGCTGTCGCACTCGAGCAGTGTCGCCTCGCGTGTCTCTGCCACGGACGCCGCAAACAGGCGAATCGTCGCCCCCGAGATAGGCTGCGCCGTCCGCAGCGAAAGCACCTGGAAATTCAGGACCAGACGATTTGTGTCGTGGTGGATGTGGAGGGAGTGGAAGACGGATATCGACAGTGCGCCGAGGAGGTGCTTGTCCGTAGAAATCGAGGCAGAGCGGTAGTGCTGCGTGTGCGTCGACACCAGGTACAACGAATTCGACGAGAAATCTGTTAGGCATGGAGCGACGACGGACGAAGAAGTCGAGGAAGCCGCGACAACCGCCGTGCTCAGCTGCGAAGGGCTCTCGTGCGAAACCACACCGGTGGCGCCGTCGAAGTAGAACAGCTCGTGGGAAGGCCTGAAGGAAAACTCGGAAAACTCGCGCATGCACACTGCGATTTCGGCAAAAGGCAAGAGCTGAGCACACAAGCCCCGCCACAAAACATAACGCGAGCTCGGCACCTGAGATGTGAGTCCGACCGCATGCACAGCCCCAAAATACGTATATGTGTGGTACGCAGTTCACTGCAGTGGGGAGCTGTGAATCAGTCATCCAGAACTTGGTGTTCTTAAACTTCTAGAGATGTTTGTCGGACACGGTGAAGACCACCACGCCACAGGTGACGCCACGAAACAACTGCTGCAAAGAGCAAACAAAAAACTTCCCCTCCTCAAATTGATGTCTCGCATCCCCTTGTTCCCAGAAGTCAAGTGCCTCGCTGGGATCCGAGCCCCTCCTGTGATGAGCCAACTTTTAGTCTTCGATTCGGCTTCCAGCGCGGAGGGCACTCGACTCAACCTACTGCTGTCTTGCCCTACCCAAACAGACCGAGGGACGACCTCCGACTCGGCCCAGTGTCGCTGTCTCCCCGAGACCCCGTTCCTTTCTTCGCCTCTGTGTTTCGCGTTCACCACATCTCGAACTCACTGGCGCTTCAAAGGCGGATGTCTGTGCGACCAGGGGGGCAGCAAGCGCGCGACGCACTTGGCGTCTCCGCTGCGGATGCACGCAGCAAAGGGTTCGGCTTCGAGGGCGACGGCGTCGACGTCTCCCCAGGTGGCGGTATGTCCGCCTTCACCTTCTTCCCCCTCTTTTTTTCCGTGTCGAACAGTCATCACGGCCATGGGCAGGCCGCTGTCACACTCGCCATAGTCCGCGCGGTGTGATGCCCCCAAGTGCTCCAGTTGGCGATCGTGGAGGATCCAGAGGGTTTCTTGGCACCGGAGGAAGTCGAGGTTCGGTCGAAGCTGTGCCATAGAGAACTCGATTTCGCTGCTCTCCAGAGCGAGGCCGAAGCCGTCGAGCAGCGGCGAGAAGTCCGACTCCCCAGCCACCGCGTCGTCCCCGACGATCCGCAACTTGTACGTCTCCCCTGGCTGCAACTGACTGCACCAGAGAACCAAGTGCACTTTACTCTGCATGGTGGCCCGCAGCGACAACGCCTGCCCCGACGCCACGTGGACCAACTGCATTCTCGCCATCAGCTTCTCCGCTGCCTTCTGGAGCGTTGCCGAGGTCTGCTCTACAGCCAGCCGCGCAACCGAGCGAGAAGAAGAAGACGTCGAAGGAGGCGAAGACGTCGAAGGAGGCGAAGGCGTCGAAGAAGAAGACAGAGACGAAGAAGACGAAGGTGAAGACGGAGGAGACGAAGAAGACGAAGGCGAAGACGGAGAAGGCGACAAAGTATCTGTGTTTGCTTCACTATGCCGTGCAACTGGAAGCGCCAAGCTGTGGGGGAGAACGAGGGTTAGGCGACGATAGCTGACATGTTTGAGAGCGCGTCTGCCGCCGTGGAGGCGGAAGGGGCGCGGCCCAGTGAAACTGCCTTTCTTTTCCTTCAAACGGCGATGACGGTGAGAGACCACGGCATAGACACTCTGATCGATGAACGCGGGGGAGACGCGAACGGCGCCGAAGAAGGCAAAGTGCGGCGCTGGCGAGGAAGACGACAGAAACGCCGAGGCCACACCGAGTGGGCCGCTGTATCGCGAGTAGCTGCAGACACGGATCGGCACACGGAAGAGGTCACTGGTTAACGTCTGGAAACAAGGTTTTCCTGTTTTCCATTTACAGGAGTGAAAATACATGCAACGTGAAAAAGATGCTTGACACAACTCGTGAATTCGCGGAGCACTCGCTCAGGGGACTTTGAGCGCGTTGCTGGTAGGGACGTGAGAGGTCGTCGGAAGACAGGCGAACACCCAGAGAGTCGAAGTCTTTTGCTGCAGGAAAGAGAGACTTCACTGCGTGAGAGCAGAGAAGACATCAGAGAGATGCAGAAGACACAGAGGCACTTTAGAGGCAGAAGAACCCTACGAAAAAAGAGCGCCGGGCAGAGAGACGGAGGGCAGCTGTTGGACAGGCCCAGGGGGTGGCCGCGAGGCCAAGGCAGAGTTCCGTATCAGAAGGTTGAGTGTCGGGAAAGGGAATTAGGGATGCCAGAATCAGAGACGACAGAGAGCACCTGCATACAGTTTCTGTGCTCGCGGGTGGAAACGTTCCGGTGTTTTTCTGTGACTTCCACCTCAGAGGAAGTCGCCTGTTTAGAGGACAAAAACCTGAGCCGCACCCACGAGAATTATTGTGGAGAAGAAACGGCGTCCTCTCACCGTTTCCTTCCGCTTCGTTCCCCAACATGTGGTGTCGTGTTTCAGCCGTATCCCGAAAGCTCCGAGAGACACTACACGATGGAAATTTCAACGCGACGGTAGGTACCGCAGAGGCAGTCTCCGAGCTCCATGCATCACCCAAGAAGACACCTTCGGAAAAACCTACCTCGTTCCCTTTTTGACGAACAGTTCGTAGACTTCTCTCGTCTGCAGTGGGCGTTCCGGGAAGCTGAGTTCGACGCACAAAACCTCCTCGCCTCGGCGGTTTCCTCCGACTCGACCCTCCTGCCGAGAGTCTTCGCTGCTGTCGTCTCTCCAGCTGACCCATCCTTCTTCGCTGTCAGTGGTGAAGTCGACTTCGTCTGAGGCAGCCCAGACCTCCCTCTCATTTTCCGCACACGTGCGGATGTCGAAGGGCACGAACGAAAATTCGCCGTTCCGTTCCTCTCGGCCCACTGCCAGCAGTCGCTCGGCCAGAGAAGTCTTTTTGAGCACTGCCAAGGCGACCGGCGAGTTCATCTTGACCCTCACCTTCCCGTCGCGCGGGACCTCGAAGAGCGCCGCGAGCGGATCTGCGCTGTTCCCCAAGACCGGCTTCCATTCGTTGTCGGTCACTGCTGACGCGAACTCGGAAGTGACGGACGCGACAGACACGCGCAGCGAGTCCGTCCGCAGGTGGACGATGCATGCGCTGCGACTGTTAGACGTAGCCAAACTGCGTCGTTCGTCTTCGCCGTCCAGCTTCTCCGCGATCATTCCGTGGTTTTTCAAACCGCCCTGCGGAGCAACTCCGCGGCCGCAGTCTTCCGGCAGTGTCACCAACTGTCCGCTCGCAGAACGCAGCTCAGCGTTCAGGTGTACATACACCTCGAGATCCGCTGGCCAAGGTTCCTCCGGATCGAACCGAAAGATGCTTGTGGTCACCCAGAACCCTCTGCCTTTCACGGTTTTCGCGGCGCTGTTCGTGGAGAGGCGGAAGGCATCCGGCGTGCGAGGCTCGCTCGGAGCCGATGCATTTTCGCTGAACAGCGAAGATCCGAGCGGAACAACTGGAACCGAGAAAACCGCCGCAATGGGTTGCCGGCCCCGGAGCACTGGAACAGACTCTTGCTGCGAGGAGGACGGCGGGGAGAACGCGACCAAGCGGAAAGTCGGCTCGAAGGCCGCCGCTGAGGAGGCCTCCTTTCCTTCCGGCGGTACCCGCGAATGGCTTACCAAAGATTCTTCCTCCGGGGAAAAAGATGCAGACGAGGAGCCCGCAGCGCTCCAAGCACTCCAAGTGGCGAGCAGCAGAAGAAGGCAGAAGCGGCCGAGTGACAGCGAACGGAGCCGAGCCGCCATCTTCGCTCCTACGAAAGAGGAAAGGAAAAGCGCGGATGTTCAGCCACTAAGAGATTTGCTTCACGCGCCCGAGGCAGCTACATGGCAGTCCATTCTCCAGAATTGCCCTCTGCTGCCGAGGGCTGACTCAACTCTAGAGCGACCACAGATGCAATACTCGCGTGGCGTCGCGACAAGCCGCGTCGTCTCCGCGGCTTTCATCACCGAAACGGCACAACTAACTCAAGGAGGCGAAAGAGACACGGAGGTGAAAATGGACATCGACAGACTTGGCAGAAAAAGTGAAGAAAACACGGTCCCAATGAGTGCAATGGTCCTTCGATGCTGAGCGCGCGTCCAGCCGATTCTCTGCGCGCACGCGTCCCGGTGATTCTCCGCCGTGCGGGCCAGGCGATTCTTGACTGCCCCCGAGTCCACGCTGTTCTCTGGCCACAGAGGCGAAACTACGAAGGTTACACACTGCCTCGTCTCTGTTCATACGCGAAACCTCACATCTTTGAGGCCAAAGAAATGGACGAGAACGGGCTCCGAAAGAGTGCACACGCGGCACAGACGCGTCGAACACTAGAACGAAAACGAGACGCGTGTGCTAGCCTGCGCGCCGCCTCTGCTGGCCAGCGTCACCCCGGCCGCGAGGGTCTTTCACTGCAGGCTGTGGTTTGAGGCCTGCAGCATTCTGTTCGCCGTATCTGCTCGCGAAAAGAGAAGCTAAAAGACACAGTGTGGAACAAAAAGCGAAACACAAAATCCCTCCTGGCGCTGTCCGCCATCGACGCAGCGCTCGCGAACTTCGTGTGGGTGCGAGCGCCGCCGAGAGGCTCCCTTTCCTGTCTCTCGTCTTGGCGTTTGCGGGACGACAGACCCCCCCCCCAAGGCAGCATTTGCTCCTCCCCCTTTCCTACACCGCCGACGCAGAGAGTCCTTACGTCCCACTCACCTCTGAATTTCTTGCTTTCCAGTCTCACTCGAACATTCCTGTCTCTCACGCGCCGTAGCACCAGGCCAGGCAGTCGCAGCTTACCGCATGGCGGGGGGTTCGCCCAGATCGTTGCAGTCGAGAACTTAGAAAAAGAGGGTCTAGTTTGCTCTGGCTCTCCCGCCAGGCTTTCGGAAGCCGGCGGACGGGGTTATTTCACGAGCTGAGATCGCTTGATCCTCTACAAAGGCACTCCTGGCAGAGTCTCCGGTTCCGATTCTGAAAGTCACACAGGTCGACCCAAAACCGGAACGCAACAGTTGTGTGAGCACGGGCAGAAGCGGGAAGCCAGTTCCCGTCTCCGGGTCCGACCTAAGGGATACAGAGACGCTTCCTGTCGTACTGAAGCTTCGCTGGTCTCCTCCGGAGGCGCGACGGTCGACCGACGCGGCGGAAGGCCACATCGCACCCGTCCGCACAGAAAGCCGGAGGTCCCCGCTGTCCAGCCTTCTTCTTACCCCTGCTCGGCATGTTTTCTGCGTGTCGCAGCCGTTGTTTGTCATCCTTTTTCTCAAAGCGTTCGAGCTCACGCAACTCGGAACACTGGCAAAGCCGGAACAAGGCACCATTGTGACGGCTTTCTTCCCTCATAGTTACGACGGGTTGCGTGTCCGTGCCTCGACAGGAAGCTCCGGTGTTTCGAGGAACTCGCTTTCGACACCCTCCCCCCCGGTGGTGGTGGAGAACCAGAGAGGCTCAGGAGTCTTCGCGTGTAATTTGCAAGAAGAGAGACCGGGAAAGCATGTGGGAACGCGGGACCGTTGCGGCACGCCGATTTAGAACACCACTTTCATCTATTACCCGAGAAACGAAAATGAGGTTACAGTGGAACAAGCAGGCTAGGCCGTAGTACGTACTACTGCGAAAAAGTGGTTCGTCGGAATAAGCAAACCCCATTGTGTGGCAAAGGGTGCAGCGTGTGGAGGCATCTGCTTGCGCAGATGGCTCCCGATACGAACTGAATAACTCAAACCGGATACACAGAGACGGAGCGTGGTTGAGAAAACATTGTGTGTCTTTCTTCACCGGATCCAAACTTCCCTCGTGTGTTTCAGGACCCTGGCGTGCACCTTCCGTCCAGGGATGTCCAGCATGAACCCGCAGACTTTGTCAAGCGTTTCACGGCTAATAAACGACTGCAGTGGCTTTGTTTTCCACTCCACATGCAGGGGATTTAAAAACTGAGAATACCCCCCGGAGGCGGAAATCCCCCGTTTCTTCGCGACAGGACGGCGTATCCTCGATTCGCGTTCCGTAAAAGTGGCCGATCTGTAGATTCGATTCGTGTTACGCAGTTCTTGTGCTTTCTTGCGAAACAGGAACAACCGATATCATAAAAGACCACGGCAACGCGCTGTGTTGGAGCACTGCTTCATGCGCCTGTTCTGTTGGTCTCTCGCGTCCGACGCGTGGCAGGGCTATTCAGCCAAACCGCGGACATCAGAGAAGATTGGCCCGCTTGACAGTGTTCGGAACTTCAGCGCGTCTGCTTTGAAGCACAGCGAGGAAGTTCGGAGCTGTGTGGAGAAACAACACTCGATCGTTTCATCTTTTAAAAGAGACAAAGACAGACCATACGAATATACACATCTGTATACCGACATATGCATATAGATACACGTGTACGCATATATATACATATATATATATATATATACAAATATACATATACATACATGCATATCAATATATAAATATATATATATATATATATATGCATGTGGGTGTGTATGTATATGTATATATGCATGTACAACTGGAGTCGAGATTGATTTGACCCACGTTTCCTTTGTGGACGGGGCGTCTCACCGGCCTCCTTGCCTCGGCTTATATTCGGGAAGGTGACGGGCAAATGCACAGAGACAAGTCTAGACGGAAGGAGAGTGCCACAGCGGAGAGGTGCCCGCCCCTGCACATCCACAGACAGAAGCCGAACGTCGAAGGGCTGCGCCCACGACTAAGACAGCCCCCGGAAAGACAGGGCGGAGTCGAAGGAAGCGAGTTGTTGTCTATTCGTCGTGTTCAGGCTTTAGGAAAAAACGTTCTGCCGCCGTCCGCCGTCCTCCACTCCTCGACCGCCCCGTCCTCGAGGTGCGGCGGCCACCGTGGCCACGAAAAGCTCCCCCGAAGAAGTCGCTCGGTGGGGATGCTGGCGACGAATTGGCTCTGAGGAAAGGAGAGGAAACGAGGAAGCAAATGAACGCGAAGGCACCAACAACAGGAGGAAAAACAGAGACAGGAAAGACGTCCTGAGACACCTACGAGCACATCGCACCTTCGATGGTTTTCTGCGTGGTCGCACTGGCGCAACTCACGTCGAGTGTACAGGAAATTTCAATGGAAAAGAGAACGGTAAACTCAAATAGGCCGGACACAGAGACGTTAGGGTGCCTAGGGTACTGAGCGTGATTCCAGCGATAAGATCCAGCCTTTTTCCCTCCTCTGGAACAACACGACACCGGAGACTCCGACTGCCTCGGGTCGACAAGAAACAGTTTCTCCGAACGAAGAGCGATCAAAAGATACGCGAAGACACCCTCCCCGTAGTTTACGACGAAGACGTAGAGGAGGTAAGAAGAGGGTGCAACGAAGACGGGAGAAGCCACAGAGAAAACGGAGTTGTACAGGAAGCAAAAACGAAAAAGCGAGAAGCCGGAGAAGCACAGGCGTGGACGGAGTTCCTTCACTCCTTACGGTCCTCAGAAGGTAGGCTGTCAGATCGAGGACGTGTGGCGCGAAACGGCACTCCTCCTTCGCCTCAAACACCATGCTGCATGCCGAAAGGGAAGAGACACAGACGCCAGGAAAGGACGAGGCAAGGTGAAAACGCGACGATAGAAACAACGAGACATCGAGACACAGATCGAGGGAGAGAGAGCTCTGAAGACAAAGCGCTACAGAAACGAAGGCCTAAAAGGACAGAGCAAGAGAGAGAACGGGGGCACACAGACAACCTCCGAAGGAAGGGAAAGCAAGTTTGCGTAGGCGCTGCCCAGAGGGAAATCCGCAGCTCTGCGCGTGCCTCTCTCTGCAAGGAGTTATGTTGGCGGGAGGCCAGCAGTCGCCTGCAGATGGGTCATCTGTTTCAGCCTCCACAGCCATTTCGGATGCACGCGCGAGAGTCTCTCCAGAAAAATCTCTCGAGGCTTGGCCGGTGCCGTGAACACATGAAGATAAGCCACAGTGTTTCGTGGAGGAGTTCGTGCAGACTAACATGCCGCGGGAGACGGGCAAAGTGAATGCCACGACGTTTGTCCACCCTGTCTACTCGGAGAAACCATCTCTGCGCACTTACTACCAGATTCTGTGGGCGGCCTCTCCAGCGAAGTGAGGCTGGTCGAAAGCTTCGTCGAGGAGGAGACAAAAGCCGAGGGCGGTCTGCTGCATTTCCCGAACATACGCCGAGAGCCGCATCTCGCTGACCTGAAAAAGACAACTCCTTGACACTACAGAAACGGGTTCAGGAGCTGCGACAGTGAACCGGAAACCTCGCTGGCATCGCCGCCACCCGCGGAACTGAAGAACGCGGGAAGTACAGCTATCGTCTCCCTCTGTTTAGGGCAGAGAACGAGGCTCTCCACATGCCTCTCGGCTCTGCGGAGAGAGAGAAGGAAACGCGATGTCTCTGCAGAGAAGCTCGCAGCGAGAGGAAACGCAGACCTCTCCGAAGAAAAGGGAGGCAGAATTTGTGCTAAGACACCAAAAAGCGGAACGAGTCTCCCCTGCAGCAGACAGCTGTCACTACACTGTGGTTACGCGGCCACAAAAAAAAACAGGGCGACCCCAAAAACCTGCCTCGAAAGACAGAGACATTTCGCTTCCTTGAGATCGACGAGAGCGACAGACCGTCTGAAAGAGCCGTTGCTGAACGCCTTGTCCTGCTAGAGGAGAGAGAGGCGGAAAAACGAAGCCGTAGCAAAGCAGGTGAACATCTCGGCCCTTCACAGTGTAACTACAGATGGCTCTTTTTCGAGAATTGAGAAACCTCTTCTGTCGCAAATGCTAAAGAGATTCAGAAATGTCCTCCTGCGAGACCCGCGCCGGTGTGTCTCACTTTTTCCTCCGAAAGAATTGCCCGGTAGAGGTCGTCGACCGCCTCCCACAGCGCCTCCCTCGTCAATTCCTCTTGCTGCGCACACAGACACCCACGATGAAAGACCAAAACCGAGAACGCCTTGGAGGAAAACGTCCCCGGAAAATCTGCAGACGAAGACGAGGAAGGCCTCGACCTGCAAGCCGTTCTCCGTGACTCGCGACTCGAAAGCAAGAGACCGATCCGCGAATGACGGGGAATGTGCGAAAGACAGCTGGAAGGGTGCGACTCGAGGGAAACGCGACACAGAGAAAGAGAAAACGCCACAGGGCTCCAGAAGAGAAAGGCGACGACGTCGAACCATGCTCCACAGTTCTCTCCGCTGCTGAGGCGATTCTCACCAAAGCGACGAGGCGCCGATGGAGCAGCCACACATGCAAGACGAGGAAGTACAGACGAGCCGAGAGGCTGCCTTCTTCGATTCCAAAGTCTGAACATGCACAAGCAACCGCCGGAGCCAGGATCACGCCGCACAAATCCTCACTCGATGCGGCGCCCTAGAAAGAAATACATCTACGCATTTGCAGATCTGCACCTATGTGTGCTGCCTGTATATATATATATATATGTATATATATGTATATATATATATATATATGCATGTATATACAAATATATATATATATATGTATGTATGTATATGATTGTATGTGTTTGTACATGCTTGCATACGCCTGTATACATCATGAGAGCTGCACCGTTCAGATGAAACTCGAATTCGTGAGACTCTGGAACGCGAGCAGCTGGCGAACGCGCGGAGGCCTCTTTGCTGTTCGTCGCTTCTTTCCATGTGATTCGAAGGAAACGGCGAAGTCAGAGAAACTCCTTCTCCGAAAAAACTGCGTTCCTGTGGCGTTAACAACGTGAGTGCGAACTTCCGGCCTTCAGCGCCAGTGCTCTGTCCGCCTCCACTCAGCCGCGTCCCTCTGTCGCCTGTTCCTTTTCTCCACTGGCTTTCCTTCGTCTCTTTCTCTTTCGCTTACATGTCTTCAAAAGGTTCATGTCGCCGTACAGAGGCAATATCGAGCTGAGGAGCAGCCTGCCCCTGTGACGAAGTGTATCGTTGAGGAAGAGAACGCTGCGGGTGAAGAGAGCAGGAGAAGAGAGAAGAACGGAGCGAGAAACGACGATGCAAGCCCGAAGACGACGCAAGAAGAGAAAGCAAAAATGCAGCAGAAGAGGGGAGAAGCAAGGAATCAGGAGGAAGAAGCAGAGAAAAACGAGGAGACAGAAGGGAGAGAAGGAATGAAAGAGGTGAGGAGACAGAGTGCGAGGGCGCATGAAAAAAGACCGAGGAGCAATCTCCGAGGAGCCCGGTGACGGGAGAAGAAGTTGGAGGAAAGTTGACATATGAGAGCGACGAAGGCAGAAAATAACCTGAGAAACAGACAAAATGCGACTTGAACAGAGAAAACAGAAAGAGACCTTCTCGCCTCTGTCTCTAGGGTGTCGCCACACACGCTGGCAAACAAGCTTTTCTGTTTCTGCATGGTTTCCGTTCGCCTTACTCTTTGATTTGGTCGAATCTTTGCCTCCAAAAGGATTCCTCTGGAAGCGGAGGAAAGCAGGCGCGCTTCGTCTCCTCGGAGAGAGGTGCACAAACGACAGGGCTGGTCATGAGCTGGCGAAGATGCAACACAACGCAAAAAAAGCTATAATGGTTTCGAGAAGAACGACAGTGCGGCACGAGGAAGAAATACTTGAAGGAGAAGAAGAATGGGCGCGGAAGGGAGGGAGAAAAGGCTGGAAAACGCAAACGCCGCAAGGACACCGTCGTTACATCGTGGACCCAGAGGGAGACTCCTTGCGACGAAGAGGGAGGACAGACACGGAGAGAACATTCGGAAAAAGGCGAGAAAAGCAAAACCGGAAAAGGCGTTTCTCTCGTACCTTCTCGTGAATGGCTGCGATGCGGGTGTGCGACTCAGGCGGGAGGGTCGAGCTGAACGCGCTGCGGCTGCACTGAGAAGCGCCCAGAAAAAATTCGAAAAAAAGAAACTGAAAAGAAGAAGCGCCAGGAAAAACGAGAGCAGACAGCGAGAACCACCACAGTCGAGACAAGAGGCCTCGCGTTCAGAGCCCCCGAGTGCGACTGAGCTCATGCAACGATTCAAGAGGCCAGCGAAAAAGTGACGTCGACGCCGTTCGAAAGAGTTCCACTTCTGTAACGTTCAGGGCGCGTTTTTCTTTCCCCATTCGAGGCAAAACAGTGGAAATGCGAGTGCAACTGGTGGAGAAGAGAAGGAGAGAAGTTGGGGACGAGAACAACGACGAACGGCAAGATGGAAAAAACTGCAGTGAAGCTCGGGGCAGAAGGCAAGAGAGCCGCACTGTGCACTCCAAGAAAAGACTAAAAGAAGAAAGAGAGCTAGTGTCAACCAGAGAGGCGGCGACGAGAGCCCTTGAGGCAGAAACCTCGACTGAAAAATAAAAAGGAATGTTTTACAAATACGTATATATATATATATATATATATATATAGGTGGATAGAGAGAAAAAGAAGAGAAGGAAATGATGTTTCTCTGAGGCAGAGAGATTCGTACCTCCTTCTCGGCTCGCTGTTCGTCATCTTCGCCTCCCGATTCAGTTTCTGTCTTCGTCTTCCTCAAAGACGAGAAAGCATGAGAAGGAAAACGAGGAGAGAAAAAGGACGCAAAAAGAGAGAGCGAAGACGAAGGGGGAGAAGACGAAGGAGGCGAAGAAGAGGACAGAGAAAAGGAAGGAAGAGAAGAGGAAGGACGAGGAGGAGAAGCAAGAATAGAAGAAGAAGGAAGAGAACCGCGCGAAGGAGAGAAAAAAGAAGAGAAAGAGGGAAGAGGACTTGCGGCAGAGACAGGCGGCGACAAAGGAAAGAGAGAGGAAGAGGGTGGAACGAAACGTTTGTGTGCGTCTCTCGTCAGAGAGGAGAGACGGCGGGCAGAGGCTGCCATGGCAAGGAAAGAAACAGAGGCACCAAGAGAGCTGAAAAAATAATGAAAACGGAGAGACAGCGGAGAACGGGAGAGCAGGAGAGAGAAAAACTTGAAGAATGAGCGCGAGATGAACCGAAGAGAGAGGCAGAGACACCGAAGAAGGAATGACAGGAGAAAAGGGGGAGAAGAAAGAAAGGGAGAAAGAGAAGGAATGAAGAGTCTGTGTTGTGTCAAACGCAAAAAGAGGATCGAGGCAGACGAGGCGAGTTGAATCGCTGCGGTTGCATGCGCATGCACCGAGCGCCTGTGAAACCTTTGCAGCTGCGGCAGTTTCTTTGTCGTTCGTCTTTTTTCTCGATTTTCTTCAAATTCTTTCTTCTGCTACGTGCGTGTTGAGTGTCTCTTCAACTTTCTTTTTTTCTCGGCTGTCCTCCACTCAATTTGTCTCCTCCTTTTCGGGGTGTGGCGTCGTTCCGTTCTCTCATTCGCTCGCTCGATCTCTGCTTTCCAACTCGCCTTTCCTTCTTGTCGTGTTCGCCTTCCCTTCTTGTTCGCCTTCGCTTCTTGTTCGCCTTCCCTTCTTGTTCGCCTTACCTTCTTGTTCGCCTTTCCTCCTCGTTCGCCTGTCTCACTCGTCGAGATGCTTCCGGTAGCGGCGGCTCCTCCCTTTCCATCACCGCAGGCCGCGGACCCTGTCACCCGCCTGCAGCAGCTCCTCACGAACTTCTCTCGCCATCTCTACGTACGCGCCAAGAGAAGGAAGAGAGAAAAGAAAAGAGAAAAAGGAGAAAAAAGGAGAAAAAAAGAGAAAAAAAGAAGAAAGAGAAGAGAGAGAGAAAAGAAGAGAAAGAGAAGAGAGAGAAAAAGGAGAAAAAAGGAGAAAAAAAGAGGAGAAAGGGGAAAACAAGTGGGGTGGCAAGAGACAGCATGAGAGACAGAGGTGATGGTGCCAGCCATGCGGGCGAGGAGGCGAAAGGAAGTTAGAGAAAAGAGAAGGACAATGTGAGATGAAATGGAAGAGCTTGAAATAATGGAGGTGGAGAGAAAAGAACGGACACAGTAGCGATTGACGGGAAGGACAGAAGAAGAAACGGCGTGTGACAGAGGGTGGGCATTAGGATGAGTAATGCGAAATTGTGAAGAGAGAGGGAGAGTGTGTCTGTTGCCTTTTTTTTCTGTTCTTTCTTTCCTCTTTCCCCGCCCTCTCTGTCTAGTCTCTACTCTCTCCTTTTCTCCATTTCTCCTTTGTCTCCTGTTCCCTGACCTCTCCTGCTCTGTCTCTCGCCGCCTCTGATGTCTTCTCGTGGCTTCTCTTCGTCCTCTCCTCAGGACGTCGTCCAGCAAGTTCCGGAACTCGCTCCGCCGCTTCCTCTCTCGCCCACAGATTCTTCTTCTTCCTCTGCGTCTTCCTCTTCTGCTTCGCCTGCGTCCGGCGAGGCCGAGAAGCGGTCACAGGTGGAGTCTTTTCTTCTCCGTTCTGCGAATAACGTTGCCGCGATCATGCACGCTATCGAGACGGAGATAGGGAATTTGCCTTCCTCACTGCGAACGAGGGTACGGACGCGCTTTCCTCTTTTTGGCGCGGAAACGCCCCCTTTCCCGCGCAGAGCAGAGCGAGCCGGCAGGCGAGAAGAGCGACTTGCCTTCGCTCGAGTTCAGGAGAAAATCTGTAGAACTCGCGAAACTAGACTTTGGCACTCCTCCGCTTTCTGACGAGCTCTCTGACGCCTTTCCAAACGCCGTGGAGCCCTCGAAAACGTTTTACCGAGTGTGCATGACGTGACGCGCGTCGCGTCTCCTCTAGCTCTTTTTCGTTTTTTCTATCTCGCGCAAGTTCTCCACTTCCGATCTCCAGTTGACCTTGGGTCTCTCCAATTCGTTTTCTCTGCTCCACAGCGATTCCCTCTTCGTTCTCGCTCTCTCTCGTGATCTCTTTGTCTTCTTTTGCCTCGCTCTCAGTCTCACGCTTTCCCTCTCGTTCTCTTCCTTTCTCTCTGACTCTCTTCCTCCCTCGCTTCCAATAGTCGGTGTCTCTCTCTCCCCATCTTTCTGTCTTCTTTCTCTTTGTTGCTGCTCCTTTCCTTCTCTGTTACTTCTTCTCTTTTCTTTCTCTCTTTTGATTTTCCAGGAGGAGACCCAGCGGCGCATCGCTTTTCTGGAAAAAGAGAACGACCGGGCGGCGAAAGAGCTGCAGGCCGTCGCAGCAGAAGCAACGCGAGTCCGCGAAGCTCTCCGTCAACTTCTTCGTCACTCGATAACTGAAGACACCAACATCGTCGTTGACTTGTAATCCATGAGATTCCCCTTCTCTCTTTCTGACAGGACTTCTTGGTCTTTCTTGGTTTCCTCTCATTTCTCCCCTATTTCTCCTTTCTGCCGTCTTTCTGTCGTTCGCTGTTTTCTCTTCCTCTCGTTTTCCTGTTTCTCCTTCTCTCGTGTGGGCTTCTGCCTCGTTTTCTCTCGCGCTCTCCGCGAGCTTTGAGGCAACCGTGTCTGTTCCGACGGCAACGCCCGGCTTTCCTCGTTTTTCCTTATGTTCCCTATTTTCTTGTCTCTTTTCGTTCTCTGCTACATCTCGGTCTTCGAGTTTGCATCTTTACCGTTGTGACAGAGTTGTCGCGTCTTCAAGAAGAAGACAGTTCGTTTTTCCTCTTTCCTTACGCTTCGTTTCTTTCTTTCTCTTCTCCCTTCTTTCCTTCTTTCTTCACCTCTCTGCTTCCGCCGACCGTGCGTCGAAATAAGTTTCGAATTTCAAATATGAAGTCGTTTTGCTTCGCTCTCGTTCTTCTCTGGACAGGCTGTTCCACCTCTCCCTGAGCTGTCGCGTTCTGCAGCTGACTTTTTCTTGAGGTCTAAACGCCTTTTTAAAAACTCCTTCTCTCTCCACATGTTTCTTTCTCAGTCAAGGGGGGGACTCTCGAAGGAGTCCTTCTTCTCTCCAGTTTTTTTTCGGAGGTTTGCGCCAACTGAAACAAGAGAGGGTCTCTGAGAGGGTGCGTCGCACAGCGGAACAGGAGACTGCAGCTGAGCAAAAAAAAGTTAGAGAGTTGCGCATAACCTGATTGGAGATGTCCGAAATTCCACCTCCCGACGCATTTTACATGACGAAAGCATGTATGTAGGAAGTCTGCCTCCGAGTCGATTATCTCTCCGGTAGAAACAGCCTCTGAAGTTTGCATAGACGGCCGAAAACAGAGAGCCGCGAAGCGATATTCGCATGCGGATCACATCTTCGACGGAATATGTCGACTGGCGGGCAACTCCCGCGCGTTTTCTCGGCTTCGATCCTTCGTAGCAAAACCTTTTCCTTCTCCCCTGGCCTGTCTCAAAGAAACAAGCGCTTGCTGTTGCATGCAGCGCCGCGAGTCTCGGCGTCCCCCGAGGAGAGAAACGGAGAGAGTCGATCTGTCGAAATCGGCGAAGGAAACATGAATGGCGCAGGAACTGATGGGTGGAAGACATTCTTTTCAGATCTCGCGCGGGACCTCAAAAGGTGTACCTGCTTCGTCTTTCCTCATTCACTCGATCTACTCTCATCCAAATACTTCTACACACATAAAAGCACATGCGTGCATACACATAAAAGCTAAAACATATATATATATATATATACATACAGACGTACTATATATATATATATAAGTATTATAAATAAATATATATATATATATATATGTATAGATACATTTGTGTTTGTATGAATGTGTAGTGTAGGGGTATGGCTCTTCTGTTTCTCCCTATTTCACAGCTTTGTCAATGGTGGGATGTATGTTCATTGGCAGACGTATTCATGGGCAAGTAGACCGTGTGCCGCTCTACACTCTCAGCTGTCTGATGTTTTCTGTGACTCGCCGCCGCGCGGGGCAGGAGTGGACAACGTGAGTTGTCTCTCTCTGGAGGACGCGAGACCGTCGCCTCCTCGTTGGCCGTCATATTTTTTTCGAACGTAAATCGCTGAAGAACTGCTGCTGGTGCTCATCTGTGCTGTCTGTCTAGTCAAGTGAAAGACCTTCTCTCCGGAGTCGTCTCTCCTCGCGCCTCTCGGAATTCCGATTAATCGCAATCGAATTCCACGTCTTTCGCACGTCAACCGAAGCACCATCGAAAATATCTGAATACTCATATGCACATATACATATATCTATATATCTATATATATGTATATGCATATATATATATATATATATGGATATATATATATATATATATATATATATATATGGATATCTGTTCGCGTGTTCGCACGGTTGACCTTCAAAAGTATTCAGGTCGACTGCGTCTCCGGAAACGCATGGCAGATTTGAAGGAGTCGCGCTGTCTTTGAAAAGGGTGCAGGGCGGAGAGCAAGAACCTCTCTTGAACGTCGGACTGTTCGTTCATGAAGGCAGAGTCTGGAGCGCGTACTTTTTTTCTCCCTCGAAGTGAATGCGGGAGGACCTTGGAAAGTCACATGCTGCTTTCTTGCCTACGCAAAAGGAGGCGTCTGTGTGTGTGAAGCAAAGTCGCTGGGTTTCCGCCTGAGAAAGCGCGAGGATTTTTCGGAGTGAAACAGAGAGCTCACTGAAGAGGAGACCCCCGCGGCTGAGAGAGACTGCTGTCGGGCCAGCAGTGCACCCAAAAAGGCACAAGTTGCAGCGACTTTCCTCTCCAAGAAGAGCAGAAGAGAGGCGAAGAGAGAAAAGAGAGAGGAGAGAAGGGCAGAAGAACAACAGAGAGAAAAGCGGAGAGAGAGAAGGGGAGAGAGAGAGTAGGCGAAGGAGAGAGAGAGAGAAGAGGGAACACCGAGGAGGAGGAGAGGAAGGGAAAAAGGAAAAAGAGAAGAGAGAAGAAAACAACAAAATCAGAGAGAGGAGAAGGAAGAGATCGAGGAACGTGGAAGAGAGGAAGATTTGGAAAGGGAGAGACGAGAAAGCGAGAGCGGGAGAGAGACAGCGAGCTGCGAGAGATGCGTCACTGGAAGACAGCAGAATCGAGACAGCCTCGTTTTTTCTCTCCCTTGTGTCTCCTCTTTCTCTCGTTTCCTATGTTTCTCCTTCCGCTTTCTTTCCGAGACTACCAAAGGAAAGCAAAAGAAGAAGAAAGGAAAGAAAAGTCGACCCTCTCACATCCGAGAGGCCATGGACGCACTCGGAGACCGAGAGAAGACACACCAGCACAAATACGCAGAGAAGCAGCAACGTTCGAGCAGCCGACGCTAGCGAAACACAAAGCATTGCCAGAAAGAGACAACTGTGGCTAAAAAATGGAGAAGAATCTCGAAGAGACATAGACGGGAGAGTGAGCACAAACGTTCCCCACTGCCTCAGCTCCCGCGCTCTGTCTTCTCTGTGGAGTTCTGTCTCTCCTCTTTTTCTTCGCTTTCTGCTTTTCTTCCTGTGCTGCTTCTTCCTGTGCGGCTTCTTCCTTTCCTTCTTCGTTTTTTTCTTGGTTTTTTTCTTGGTTTTTTTCTTGTTTTTTTTCCCGTCCGGAGCTTACCTTTTTCTTCGGTGTCCTCTCTTTGAGCTGCGCTAGCGGCGGCTTCAGAGCGCACTGCCCTCGCCTGGAGGGGGGTGTGTGGAGCTCCGTCGTTACTTTTTTTCTCGAAATTAATTTTGTCCACACACTGGGCTCGCGCTCTCCATATTTTCATCAAGACACAGTAGCAGCAGCGGCCGCAGGTCCTCCTTCTCCGTCCTCTCTTCGTTCCTTGTCTTTCTGTCTACTCCTTACTTTCGCTCTACTCTTCTCTCTCCGTTCCCCTCTCCTGCTTTCTTCTCTTCCCTCTCTCAGTCCCTGCTCTCCGTTCGTCCTTCTCTTCTCTCTCGGCTGCGACGTCTCTCTGGGGTATCAAAATGTCTGCCTCTCTCATGGAGAGACTCCTCGGGCGCGATGGACCGTCCATCGCCCTCCTCTTCCTTCTCTACACTCTCCAGGTCAGTCTATCTCGCTTCGTCTCTCTACTCTCTCTGTCGCCTTCTGTCTCACGCTGTCTCCGTTTTCCTCTGCACCTCTTAAGTCGGCTTTCGACGCTGGGGACGACCCTGTTGGGATGCGCAGTTCCTGGGCCGCATTCTTCTTCTTCCATTTTTCTCTTTTTCCTCTCTCGCCGGCCATGGTCCTTCGTTTCTCGCTGCCTTGCGTCCGCCTGTGCAGGGCATTCCGATGGGATTGAGCGGCAGTGTGCCGTTTCTGCTCTCGGGGAAAATCTCCTACAAGCAACAGTCTCTGCTCTCTCTCGTCTCTCTTCCTTTCAGGTGCGTTCTCTCTCCTCTCCTTTCGGACCTTCACTTGCCCGCGCTCTTCTTCTCTCTCTCTCAGTTGTCTTCTTCTCTTCTCTCTTCTTCTTCCTGCTCTTCTTCTCCCTGTTCTTCTTCTTCCGTGGCTTCGTCTTTTCTGTCTTTTTTTCTTTCTTCCTGCAGTTCTATTCTCTCCTCCCCGCCCTGCTTCTTCTTCTTCTTTCTTTTCTGTCTCTTCTCCTCCTCGATTCTCTGCGTATTCTTTTTCGCTCCTCACTTTTATTTCCGGTGATCTGTGCGTCTCGATTTCCCCGTCTGCTTTCCTTCTCTCTCCACCTTCCTTGCAGTCTGAAACTGCTCTGGGCGCCGCTGGTGGACGCGCTGCACTCGCCGCGGATCGGCCGCCGTCGCTCGTGGTTGCTTCCTGTCCAGTTTCTCGCGGGGACTTTGATGATTTGGGGAGGTGCCTCCTCGCGCGTTCTCGCCTGGATCGGAGGTGAGACGTCGCACCGTTTTCGAGGAAAAAACGAAGACTGCGCTTCGAAATGCAGCAGAGCGACGCGAGCCATGAAGCATGGGGCTCTCAAAAGACGAAGGGACTGCTGGAAATGGCGAGCCGTCGAATGCGAGATCGGGGACGGCGAGGAAAACAAATGCTGGATTTTTTCTGCCGGAGGAAAGTGCAAGTTGCGAAAGAAAGGGTGAACCCAGTGAAGTCTCGACGAATCTGCTGGAGAGGAAAAAAGAGTGAAAGCGAGAGAAACTTTGAAACCTGACACAATGAGTAACTTTTGATGGAGCCTGTCTTCCTCAGATGGGCCTGACCAGTCCGAACCAGACGTCGAGAGTCTCACGCTGTTTTTCGGAGTGTTGTACTTCCTCATGGCGACTCAGGCAAGTTTTTCCTCCACGCTCTTCTCTGCTTGCTTTCCGATCTTCCATCTGCTTTTTCGGTGCTCTTTTTCTATCTCGGAACCTTTTCTCCACTTTGCTTCCTTGTCTGTCCTCGCCTTCTCGCTGTCTTCCTCGACCCTCCGACGCAGACTGCCGTCCTTCGTGTCTGTCGACAGCCTTCTTCCGGCTCTCGGATGCTGCGCGCCCTTCTTCCCCGTCCTTGTCTTCTGTTGCCTTTCTCCCGACTTGCATCTCTTTTTGAGTGCGTCCATCCTTCTCCGCATCGTTGTCTACCTCGCTGCACCTCTGCGTTTCGCTATTCGGCTGTCGACTGACTTCTCGCTCTCTCTCTCTGTGTCTGCCTCGCGTCTTCTCTCTTTAGAGCTCTGTCCTTTTTTCTGCGTCTCCTCTCCGCTTTCTTTCCACAGGACATTGCAGTCGACGGATGGGCGCTGACGATGCTCAGTGAGGGCAACAAAGGGTGAGGGTCTGGCGCAGGAGCTCCTCGACGTTTTCTTCCATCTGTTCGCTTTTCTTCCATTGCCTTTTGCGTCACTCCAGCGCAGAACACAGAGAGAAGAGAAGGCGCTGCTGCCAGCCTTCGTTTCCGCGTTGCGAGTGAGAGAGAGAAACGCTCCACGGTTCTGCGTTGCCGCCGACTCTCTCTCCTTGGCATCCAGCTCTTTCTTTTCTCGAACGTCTCTCTTCATACGGCATGCGTCTCCTTCTTACCTTTCCATGTGTCTTCTCACCGCTTCAGGCGCATTTGATTCTTCCTGCGAGGCGTCTCTTTTTCCCCAGTTCCCCCAAATTTACTTTCGCGGTGATTTTTCCAAATGGTTTCGACTTTCTCGTAGATGCCACGACTCTCGGGAAGAAGTAAAATTGACATTTACGTCTCTGTCTCCCTTGTCGGCGCATTTCTCGCTCGTTCAGCTTGGCTTCGACATGCAACACCGTCGGCCAGACGCTGGGCTACTTCGTCTCTTACGTCGGCTTTCTTGCCCTCAACGATCCCCAAACTTGTCAACGTTTCCTCCCCGCCTTTCTTCTCGGCGACGCCTTCGCGGACGAAAAGCCGGGCGCACTGATCGACCTCGCAGGATTCCTCAGGTCCTCAATTCTGTCGTCGAAAAATGTTGTAAAAAAAAGAGACGCCACCTCGAAGCAACTCGTGTCCAGATTCTGCCTACGACTTCCCTGTGTCTTCCTGTACTTCTTCCTCATTTACAAATATATATATATATATATATTTATATGCATGTAAATATATATATGTATATATGCGGATGACGATGTAGATGTGGAGAGATCTAAATTTATCAAAGTGTTGTGCATACGTCTTTATGCGTGTATATGTGGGTGTAGATAAATGCAAGTTTTGGAGAGTCCTGCACTCGTAGATGCAAATACTATATAGACATACATACACATAGATATGTGCATCGGCACATGCGTTTTTTTTTCGTTCTGTTTCCTCCCATGTCGATCAGTCTTCATCTACGTCTCTCTGTCTTTCGCATCCGATCGTCCTTACCTCCCTCCCTCCCTACTGTCTATGTTAACGAGCGTAGGTTTCTACGTTTCTGGGTATCTCTTTCAGTTCGAGAGTTGTGTCGCCGTCGGTCTGCAGCCTTGCGGTTGTCCTCTGAAAGCAGCTGCGGGTATTGGAGAGTCTCAAGGAATTTAGATTTTTGCGATTTTCCGCAATTTTTTCCTGATTTTTCCAGGTTTTGGGGATGGGTGATCGTCGCCACGACTGTCGCGGTTCTGCTCTTTTTCCCGGAGAACTGCAGCAGCCGCGAAACGCAGAGAGTCTCCAGCTCTGCATGCAGAAACGAGTTGCCGCGTGCAGAGGCGACGCTCGCTGTCGGGCCGCTGGGCGCTCCAGGCGAGGAAGTTCACTTTTTCACGGAAGAGATTTTGGGTGGAGTTTCAGAGAACGGAGAAGGCCAAGGCGGCGTCCAAGGCGTCCAAGGTGCCCAGAGGACCCTCCGCAGAAGAGGGTAGGAAGAGGGAGAAACTTTCTTCAGGAGGGAAAACGTCTGCTCTCCTCAGAGGGAGGAAATGGTTGTTTCTTAGAGGAAGAGAACTGTTTCTGTGTGAGGGGAAGGCTTTCTTTTCGCGCGTCGTTTTGCCTGACCCCAAGTTTCGCAGACGGCGTCTTTCGACGCAGCAGGACTCGTTTTCGTGGACTGTTTTGTTGTGTGCTTCTCGCTGTTCCCTCTGCGCCTCCACGCGGCACAGAGGTTTGTTCTTCGGTCGCCTTTCCACGGTTTGCACGCTGTTTTCCCCCGTCTCTGCCGCGGAAACTGAGGTTCTCTGGACGCGACAGAGAGACAGGGAAGAAACGAAAGAAGCCGGGTGCTTCCAGAAGCCGCGAGCTGAAAAGGGATCTGGAGAAAGCACAGAAGCGGGGGAGAGCAAGCGAGAAAAAGAAGAGCGTCACGAAGAGTGAGCGAAGAACGGAGAGACGCACGCGCGGTTTGGAGGCTCTGATCGCTGAGCTCGCAGGGGTGAGATCCAGCTGGGATTTTTGCCTTGTTCGACGAGAACAATTCTTCCTCACAGGTTCTTGAATTTCTCTTCAGCGCTCATCCAGACGCGAATCCCCAGAGTGCCGCGACGCTCGCTGAAGCCACTGGAGCCGCCGAGCCTGAAGGCGTCCTTGAGTCTTACTCTCTCCTATGGCAGGTAGGCATGTTTGTTTTTTCTTTGCTCTCTCCTTCTTGTCTCTCTGGAGAGGGCGACGAGACTGGCTTGTTCTGTCTTCTCTCAAAGTGAAGCTCCCCGTTCCTCAGAGGCGTTTCAGCAACCTCCTCACCAACAATCCCCTCCCCCGCCGCCGCCTCCGTCCTTCCTCGCTGGCCGCGTTCACATGCCGTTCGTACACGAGCTCTCATGCAGCCGCCGCCTTCTCGGCTGTCAGATCCACTTTTCTCGCGCCTACGAAATCTCCCCGAACGACCAGTTGTCTGTAGACCGACCGCAACAGAGTCGCTCGGCGCTGTCCCTCTGTCCGTCTGGATTGTGTCCGCGAACCAGCGAAGACTCGGAGCCTTCAGAGGTGAAGCGCGTTTCGCTTCCCCTCATGCGGAGTCCCCACTGCGTGAGGACTTACTTCGCTGAGGCTGCTTTTGCTGCATGCACTCGTGTGTACCTGCGTCTGCTGCGAACTCTCCCTTCCCAGTTGTTTTTCGTCCGCTGCATGCATTTTCTTCAGCTTCTTTTCTTGCCGCCGGTGCGGACGCTGGTGGGGCTGCTGCTGACTTGTCGCGTAGCGTTCGCATGCGTCGACGCAGCCACTCAGTTGAAGCTGATCGAGCGCGGCGTAAAGAAAGAAGACCTCGCTCTTTTCGCGCCTCTCTTCCTTCCACTCGGAATCGTTTGCCCGATGATGGTAGACCCAAGAAACTCCGAGAAACCTCAGAAAGCTCTTCTCTGCAGTTCCACACGTCCTCAACGAAGCCGCGCCCATCGCTCACAAGTTCCCATTCGGACTCTCGCGACGCAGACGCATCTGTGCAGTGATAAAAATCTTCTGCCTGTCTCTCTGGCTGTGCATCTCGTTAGAGAGTTCCACGTCTACAGAGGATACCTCCAGGTTTCGACTCACCGACACATATTCTTCACATAAATATACATATGCATATATATATATATATATGTTTTTGTAAATGTATACATATATCTATATATATATATATGTATATATATATATATATATATAAATATTTGTAGCTGGACATAGGGTGAGTGCCTCACCACAGTCCCCAAGCTTTGAGTACGTCAGCGTGTCTGGAGGTTGCTGGTCCTTCGCTCTGCGTTCCGTTCGGCCATGTGTGTGGCTGCGTTTCTGTCTCGAGCGCCGAGAGCTCCGCGTTCTCTGTCTGAACTGTCGCTTCGCTCAGGTGAGCAGGTTCCTCCGCGGCCGGTTCCCGCTGCGACTCTTCTCCTGCGGCTACCTTCTCCGAATGGGGATGTGCCTCGTCTGGGCGGGTGAGCTCAGGCTGTCTGGCGGCGCGCGTCTGCTTTTTGCGGCGCGGATCGAGCGGCGTTCCTCTCGCGTCTGGTCCACTTGGCAGAGAGGAAGCGTGTGAAACATCCTCAGAGGCGACTGCCCGAAGCACTCTCTGGGCTGCGGCTCGCTTTTTTTTTTTCGATCTCCCCAACTCAAGACCCGCAGTGGTCGCGTCTCCTGTCGACTGCACTGGTTTCAGGCGCAGTGGCGATGACAGGGCATCTCCTCGCAGACGACGGAGGTGCGCAGATGTCTTCTTCTCACTGGGCAGCGCTCTACGGCGCCATGTTCCTCATCACGGGCGTCTACAGCGTCTGCTCGGACCTCATGTTTGTGTCGCAAGTAAGGAGGCAGTGCAGAGGAGAGGAGAAGAAGCGAACCAGAAGGGCAAGCAAAAGCGACATGAGAGACAGACAGAGAGAGAGACGAGAGAGAACATGAGACAGAAGACGTCGTTCTCGCGCAACAACTCTTCGACGCGGAAGTCGTCGCCCCCATCTGTCCTCCCTCTCTGTTTTCTCTTTCTTGTCCTCTCTCGGTGTTCGCTTCGTTGTTCGCTCTCTCTGTCCTCGCTTCCTGATGCTTTTCGTTTTCTCTGTCTCTCTTCTTTCCTTGTTCTTTCCAGATGGCTTTCTTCGCCCAGGTGTCGGATCCGCGCATTGGAGGCACTTACATGACCTTTCTCAACACAGTCACCAACCTCGGAGTGAAGGTGAGTCTCCTCTTCTTTCTTCGCGTTCCTCTCTGCAGGCTTGCGCGTCCTGATCGACGGAACTTCCGCCGCCCAGAGAGAGGAGAGCCTTCGAGCTCCGACTGAGTCGCGAGGAGTGCATGCAAAGATCAGGTGACAGGGCGATTCCGCCCACGGCAGTGCGTCTGTGGTGTCGCCTCGTGTCTCGCGCGTTTTCTCGCGCGCGTCTCCGCGGCGTCCCCCTGCATCGCTTCTTTTCCTTGAACGAATCTTCCACTCTTTGAAGCCCTTCTGCTTCGTGACTTTGTGCGCCTGCACTCCACTGGACTGCCTGAGGTAGCCGAAGGTGCTCTTCCCAGCTTCCTGGGACTCCGTCGAGGTTGTTCCATATCGGCTGGCGACCAGGCGGAAACACAGCTGGAATGCGGACATCCCGCGTTCTCGTCTACAGCGTTCTGTTTCGCTTTTTTGAGCTCAAAACGTTCTCCGCGCAACTCTCGCGTCGCGCCTCGTGCATGCTTGCGTCTCGGTGGAGACACACAGAGAGATGCTGTGTTCTCCAGAGTGCGAGTCTCTTTCTCCTGTCGCGGTGTCTATATCCTGGGCATTTACGGCTTGGGCGACGTCTCGGCAGGGATTTCTTCTTGTTTTTTTCTTTCCTTTCATCTTTTTGATGAACTTGCAGATTTCGCGTCTGTGTTTTGTTTTTGTCTTTGCAGTGGCCTCATACCCTGAGTCTCCTCCTCATGGACGTCGTCGGAGTCCAAGATTGCTCAGACGCCTCCGACGCGACATCTGGTATGCTGTCCTTTTCTCTTTTCACCCCTCCACTGTGTCAGATCTTTTCTTTGCATTTTCTGTTCTGCGTCTCGTGGGGTCTTTCTGCTTCTCAGCACACATTTTCTTCCATCGGTTTTTGTTCGTTCCACTCATCTCATCCTCTTTCCTTATCTTTTCTTTCAGAGGTGATGGGAGGCGCTGCGCCGACTTGCCGCGTAGTGCTCGACGCCTACTTCGTGCAAGTAGCAGCCTGCTTCCTCGCAGGTGGGCTTCGGTGATCGCGAGAAGGCGACTCTTTGAGAAAAGGACTGAACACGAGCTTGAAAAAGGGGATTCTAAAACATTAACGAAGCTTCAGGGCAGAATCGAGGAACGAATGGAGAGAAACTGGACAGCGCCTGAGAAGAAAACTACTGAGAGTTGAAATCGCTTGTCTGTTCGACGAATCGAAAGTCGCGTTTCACCCCTATCGCCGCATCCTCATTTGCCCGCTTGACATGCCGGAGTGTCTAACACGTCGCACATCTTCTTTCGTCTCTGCTTTCTTCTTTTCTTCTGCTTTTTCGTCACGTTTTCTGCTTTCATGTGGGTTGGTGTCTCGTTTCGTCTTCCCTCTTCGCATCCATTTTGTCTCCTCTTTTGCGTATCCCTTTTCTTCTTCTCCTCTTGTCTCTTTTCCATCGTCTCCTTCGTTTCCTCTCTTCTCGTGCTCCGGTGTTTTCGTTCCTGGACCAGCTTGTTGCGCTCCGCAATCCTCTCAGATCTGGAACTCATCTTCCCTTTCGTCGTTTCAGGCGTTCTCTGGCTGGCCCTCTGCTGGCGCCGCGTCGAGGCCTTGCAGCAGGTGCCTCTCTCTGAGTGGCGGGTGGAGATTCGTCGGCCGAACTCGTCGCGAGGCGACTCCGACGGAACCGAGCTGAAGAGAGTGGAGAAGTGAAATGGAGCGTCGAGAGAACTTTCTCCCTTCCAGGCGAGATTCTTCTCTCTTTCGCCTGAGAACCAGCAAGCAGAGGATGCGCGCGAGACGTGACTAGGAAGAAAACGAGAGAAAGGGGAGAGCAACGCGGAAACGGTGGCACGAAAAGACAACGCAGAAGTCGGTCTCTTCTTCGCGAGGCGTCCTGTTCCGTGACAGAGAGACAGAGATCGACTGCTGCGGTATCTCGTCCGTTCACTGCTTTTGCACCGTTTGCCTTCCCTTTGTTTCGCGTAAACTCCTTCTTTTCTCCGGAAAACGCCGTGGAGAAAGACGGCAAGCAGGAGAGGCGCTCGACGAGCAGACGAGAAACGAGGAAGAAGCCAGCAGATCCTCTCGCTTTATCTGGTGCCTCTTGTTCGCGGAAATTTCTTTGGGAGGCCCACAGCCACTGTCTCTCTGTCAGCTCTCGTGCGGTTCCTGCTTGTACGTTTCCTGGCGTTGTTTCTTTGTCTCCGGAAAAGGTTTTCGTCTCCGTTCCGGAAGGAGAGCCCACGAGCGACTGCGCAAGCCCCGAGCCACTCTGCGCGGACACTGTGCTGCGGAGACGCTTGGTTTTCTCTGTGTTCGAGCGAAACGAAAACTCAGCACCCCTTTTCGCCTCTGTCGAAACATGTGTGTGTGTGTCTCGAGGCTCTCGCGCCTACATCGTCGGCGCATGGGCGCGGAAGAGCGGCGGAGATGCTGGAACAGAGAAGCGGGGATGCGCCACCACGCAAAGGAAATACGAAGGCGGAGAGAAGAAATGTTTCCGAGGACTCGGAACGCGTTGCGAGTTCCCCTCTAAAGCGCAGTTGAGAGACGAAGCACTGACCAGGACAGAAACCGCAGAGAGAACATGCTGAGAGGCAGAGAAGAGAGAGCTGAGGAGTGGAAAGAGAAAGAACGGAGAAACTGGAAGCGAGAGAACGAGGGGGAGGCAATACGGGGAAACAGGACAGAGAGAGGGCGGCGAGGCGCGCGGAACGAAGAGAGAGACGAGAAGCGAAACGAAAGCGAGAAAGCAGAGAGAAAAGGATGTGCAGTAGTGGAATGGCTTTCGACAGCTGAAAGGGGTGGACAGGATTATTATCGTTTTCTCTAGGGAAGAGTATGGGTCGAGGATATTCGTTTTCTCTGGAAAATGCGCTAGTCGACAGAAACGCGACGCTAGGAAAGTGCAAGCGCTTAAGTGACCTAGGAGCACTGAGACCGGCCCAGAACTCCAGTTCCCTGTTTAACAAGTTCCCAAGATAGCCTCACCGAATGCACTTTCGGCCAGTCTTCCTTACTAGAGAGGAAAACTCAACCTCGCCGTGACCGTGGACCGGAGAACAAAACTCAGTCAAATCAACGAGACGAAGATAACTACCGCGGTGCTTCCACCAAAAGATACTTGTGGCCGGAGTCGCAGGTCACCGATTTCACATACGAATGCATATTCATATAGATATGCTCGTATATTCATATATCTCTGTATACACATACATATATGCATATATATATATATATATATATATATATATATTTCCGGTGTGCTGTCTTTTCTACGAAGAGAGAACAGGGGGACTCTCGTGTGTGTCGACGCGAATTTCTGCAGTGCGAAGGGATGTGGTTTTTAATTTTTTCAGCTGGTTTGGAAGATGTATCTGACATTTCGGGCCAGCTTGAGAGGAAGCTTACGAGCGCCCTTCCAAGCCGCGACCGCGGGTCACACTGCTGCATGCAGTCTCTGCGGCTTGCCCAAGCTGAAAAAGAAGAACTGAGAAAGTGGCGAGGCAGCGACGCCCTTCACAAGCGCCGCCGGCCCATATGCACAAACTTTCTCTTCCTAAACTGTGACCGAAAAAGATCGCTCCTCTCCACCTCCTTCCCCTTCTTCCTGAGACTCGCGCTCTCCGAATCGAGAGCTCTCGTCTTGTCTTCTTGGAACCTGCCCCAACTGCTGTCTCTACCACTCCACTGTTCCACCCTAGAGTTTCTGCTCTCTCTTTACACATATGCAGACGCGTACACTTATACATATATATATATATATATGTATGTATACATATTCGTGTTTATGGATATACAGAGAAATGTGTGGTCTCTGTTGATTTTTGTTTCCTGTTCTGCTTCCAGTCCCTTGAACAATCTCTGTAAGCAAGCCGATTCGATTTCCGGAGTTTTCCGAGTTCTCCACACCCTCTCACTTTTTTCTGTTCTCCCCAGCGCAAGCGGAAGCGCCTTCTTCCGTCCTTAGAAACCGTCGGATTCTCCTCTGTGTTTCTCTTCTCTCCGCTTCTCGCCCAGAGCCGCCGACCCTCCCCCCCCCCTGTGTCGCGGAGGCGCGACCGCTTCCTCAGAACTCCAAAACGAAATCTCTCCACGAAGTCGCCCCGTCTTTCGAGTCTCTTCCTCGCCCTCTTCCAGCTCCTCCTTTCCCTTCGTCTTTGCCTCTCATTTCAAGTCGCCGCTTCACTTCTGTGGCGTCTCCTCCGGCCTAGCTCGCTCCGCGCCGGGCGTCTCCTCGAGAGTGTCAGCTCGCGAGGCCTGTAGACCCGCTCCCGAGATCTGCTGCGCCTGGGGGGTCTCTGGCGGACCGCCTGACACTGCCTCGCCCCTGTCTCCGGAAGTCACGCGTCCGTCCGGCGCGAAGGAGACGGCGAACGGCGCCGGCACAGGGAACGCAGAGACGAGGGCAGAGGAAGGGACCGCAGGCCCCGAGAGAGACGAAAGCGCCTCTGCGGCCAGACCACTGGACGCAAATGCGACTCTCTCGCGCGGATTCTGAGGGAATGGAAAAGCAGAGAACGACGCAGTGGACGCTCCAGACGACGCCTGCTTGGGGGCTTCCTGGGCAAGCAGGCCCGCGCGGCCTTCCCCGCAAACCGTCTCCGTCTCCGCCCGGTCCCCGTGCTCAGACCCTCTGTCTCCTGCTGTGGCGGGGGCACTGGAGACACGCGAGACGCCTGGAGTGGGGTCACCGGCTTCGCGCCGGCTGGGCGAATTGACGAAGGACGAGGAGACCGCGAAGGACGAAGCAAAGGATGGAGAGTCCTCGACCCCCGCGCCCATCTGGGAAGCTTGGAGAGCAGTTGGAGACGCCGGAGAAGACGTGTGAATAGGAGAAGCGAGCGTCGCGTGTGACGCGCCGGGCAGGCTCTCGTCGCTTTTCTGGGTGTCCTCGGACGGCTTGGGCTCTTCGGGTCGCCGTCCGTCGCTCGCCACAGGGGATGCGAGGCCTGTCCCCTCCGGTGTCTCTGTGCGAGGTGGAAGGTGGTTCCCCGCCGCGGCTCCGCCGGCACCCTCCCCCGTGTCGCCCTCAAACGCCTGTGCATGCACCCGGTGTTGCTCGATCTCGCGCTCCAGCGCCTCCTGCTGTCGCTGAAGCTCCACGAGTTTCCGCTGCAGAGCCAGCTCCTGCTCCGCCTGACTTGCGCCCTCAGGTAGCAGCAGGCAGAGGCCCTCGGGCGGCGACGGCGGCCTCAAGGCCCCATGTTGTGGGGTGTTTCCAGTGTCTCCGTTCTCGGAGCCGCCCTCGCGCTCCGATTCCGCGCGCGCAGGCGTCGACAGTGCTGGCGTCAGGAAGGCCAGCGGAAGCGTCCCTGAGGAAAACGAGGCCTGAAACGCGCCCAAACCTTCGGGCGCCTGTCCCGTGACTCTTGCTACGGCGCCCGGCGCTCCTGCGCGGTCGTGGAAGCCGTGCGAAGGCAGCGCCGGACATGAGGCGAACGCACTCGACGCGCTCGCGCCCTGAAGCTGCGCGAGGCCCTGGGCGGCAATTCCGGCGGGGGCCTCGCGCGCCGTGGCAAGAGTCACGAAGGTCCCGGATACGCCTGGCAGACTCTGGGCCGCAATTCCTGAGAGGGCGTCGACCGGCGCCTGGAGGAAGAGAACTTGTTTCTCCTTCTCGCGGTTGTTCTCCTTGCCCAGCCCAACAGCGAGAGGCGCTGCAGAGAAAGAGACAAACGTCGGGGGTCCTTCTGCGGGCACCCCTGGACTCGCGCCAGATCCGGTGTCGCCGGTCGCCCGCTCTTGGCTGGGCCCTCGCGCCCCAAGGGCGAGGGTCTCGCCCTCGGCTCGCGCAGCCTCCTGTGTTTGGGCGCCGGCCTGGGCGTCCGGCCGCGGTCCTTCCTGGCTAGCCATCCCCAAGTCCCCTACCCCGAGACTTTCGCCCGCCGCGGCCCCCAAATTGAGGCCGCTGTCGGCTTTCTTCGGATCTGCAGGCCCCGCGGGGGCGCCGGCAGCCACCCCAGCCTCGGCCTCGCCGCCTACGCCTGTCTCCTCGCCCGGCAAAGTGCCTCCAGGGCCCACCGGGTTCCCCACAACGCACTCCTCATTGGGCTCGAGAGGTGCCTGGATGCGCTTGGGGGGTACCACCCCGGCGTGGAGGTTCTGGACGCGGTCGAGGCCCCAGCGTCGCTTGAATCGAAAGCACCACGTTGAGCTGGCTTTGAAGTCCGAGACTGCCAGGTTGCCCGCGATTTCGCTCGCCAGTCGCCGCATCTCTGTGTCCTTGAGGATCCGCCCTTCCTGCTGCTGCACTGCACATACGTGGAGACAAAGCTGCTGCTCCAGGGTGACGTACTTGCCGTGCTTCCGGCCGCGCCGCGAGAGCTTCTCGCCTGGCAGCTGCTCCAGCACTGCCTTCTGCATGCGCCAGCGCCGCACCAAACTCTCTGTGACGCCCATCTGCTTCGCGGCCTTCGTGTTGCTGCTCATGCCCTCGGCCGCCGCGACCACCGCCAGCTTGAAAGACGCTGAGTAACTCTTGCGAATTCCCCCTGCCTTGATCATTCCCAGCCCCCGCCACGCGAGCGCCTCCCCCGACAACATGCCCCGTTCCCCCGCTGCGTCTGCCTTCACCAGCGCCGCGGGCCCGCCCTCGCTCGGCGACGGAGACGCAGAGACAGCTGGAGCATCCGAGACAGCCGGAGACGCGGAGACAGATGCAGAAGCAGAGACAGGAGACACGGAGACAGGTGGAGACACCGAAGGGGCGGAAAGGACAGACCCCGCCGCCTCGCCCTCCGGCCTCTCCGGGGAACGCGTCTGCGGATCCGGCTCTTCCTCGGGGGCCTGATGGCCCGGCTCCGGCGCGCCCTCGGCGGCGCACGAGACCAGAACGACAGGCGGTCCCTGAGAGTGGCTGTCGGCACCCGCCTCGCCTTCGCCTGCGGCCGAGAAAGTCGCAGGGGCTGGAACTTCGAGGCCCGACCCACCTCCCAGGCTTCCTGGGAGCGCGCCCGATCCATCGGCGCAGCTCGCCGCGGTTGTGGTTGAAAAACTTGCGGGATCTTTCGCCCCGCATGGCGGCCCGAATGCCCCACACGCGGGTCCCTCTGCGCCTGGGGCCTCGGCCACAGTCTCTGCCGCGGCCTCTTTGTCCGGTCCCTGTGCTGGGCCTTCGGGAGTCGCGGGCAGATGCGGAGACCCCGAGGCCCCCAGGGAAGGCCCGTGGACGGCCTCATGTCCAGCGGGGTGAGCCATCACAAACGCAGTCGGCTCGACGTCTCCCGGGCCGGAACTGACGAACGCTGGAGCTCCACTGTCTCCACTGTCTCCGACGGAGTCTGCTCTCTTCTTCCGGACGCCAGCCCTGCGCTTCGTCTTCGCTGCTGGCGCGCCCGCCCCAGGCGAGGCTTCCGCAGGCGCCTCGCCTGTCTCCGCTGCCTCCGCAGCCGCGACCTCCTGCGACGCTTCACGCGCAGGCCCCGCTTCCGCTCCAGAAGCCGCCCCGTCGGGGGCCGGCCCGAGGCCCGGAGTCGCGCGAGTCGCCGTCCTCGGGCATTTGTTTTTGCTCCCCCGCGGCCGCCCGCGCGGGCGCTTCCCCGCTGCCTGGCCCTCGGGGCCTTGGGTTCCAGTCGCGAACTGCGGACCCGCAGCCGCGTCGGGCGTCTCGGCGTTGGCATCGCCAACTGCGGGCGGTGCCCTGGCGCCCAGGAAGCCAAGTGTCTCCCCAGAAGGGACTGCCTGGGCGACGCCGGGCGCCGCTGGCCCTCCGCCGGCGACTGCGGCGGCGAGTGCCGCGAGGCGCTCCACCGTGACGGCCGTGAGGGCCGAAGAGGGGAAGGGAGCGAAGGAGGACGAGAACGAGGGGAAGGACGCGGAGAGAATAGGCGAGGAGACAACTGCGAGGCCCGGCTGCGAGGAAGGATGCGTCGAAAGGAGACCCGCCTGGACTCCGGATCCCTCTGGGTTGCCGAGTTCCTGACGCCCGAAAAAGACAGTCGGCGCGGTCTCGCATTCGCTCTGGGCCTGCCCCGGTCGGCACTGAGCATCCAGGGCCTCGAAGGCGACCGCGCCCGCGGCGCCTTCTCCTCTTGCCAGGTCCCTCTCGAACGACCCCACAGTTGGAGACAACAGGACGTTGCCGCTCGGAGGCGCGGCGTCTCCAGACAGGAGACAGGCCGCCGTGGAGCCCGGGGAGGGCTCCTCGCGGCCTTCGCTCGGCGACTGCGCCCCTGCGGGGCCCTCGAGAGGCGCGGCGGAGGCAAACGAGGAAGAAAAGCCGCTGCTGCCGAGGAGACCCGACGCGGGCGGAACCGACGAAGAGACAGCGAGACTGGAAGGCGACGGGTGGGGCGACGACGCGCCTGACGAAAGGACGAGATGCGTGGGCGACGTCGCGCATTCGGGCCGCGGTTCGGCGCCGAGTGTCTCCGCCTGCGCCGTCGCGTCGCGGGCCTCGGCGCGTTCTTCGACGGCGTTGGGCTCTACCTTCACGGCGGCAATGGCGGCCGCGAGGGCGGAAACTCCACCCTCGTGGGTGGGCACCGCCTGGAATGGGGGCGAGTAGAAAGAGGACGAAGAGAAGGCCGTCGGCGACGGCTGCGGACTCCCGCGGCGCGCGAGCGTACCGGCGGTCGCGAGGCCCGAGACCGGCGCCCCCACGGCAAACGGGCCGGAAAAGGAGACACCGCCCGCGTCGACGACCCAGGCTGCGGGCGCCTGGCCCTGGCTGGCGAGGAAGGCTGCGTGTTGGGGGTGGGAGCCGGAGAAGGGCGCGGAGGAGACAGCGATCAGGCTGGGCCCCGCCGCGCCCGGATTCGCGATCAGCGTCGCACCCGAGGCCTGGGGAAAGAGGATGCCTTGCCCGACAGAGGATCCCGCGGGGACAGTTCCCTTGGCGCCGACGGCGGCGCTGGACGCCGAGACGCCTGGCGAAGTGAGCAGCAGAAGCGAAGAGGCCCCAATCTGCGAGAGCAAGTGCGACGACGCACTCGCGCCCGCCGCCGCGCTGCCGCCCCCGTGGGCTTCCGAGAGTCCGGGATGGACCTGCGAGAGGTCGACATGTGAAGAAGAGAGCGGCAGGGAGACCGAGGGCAGGGAGGAAGGGAGCGCGACGAGGGCGTTCCCCTCGGAGCTCCCCGATGGATTGAAGAAGACTGCGGGGCCTGCATGCGACGCGGAGAGGTGACCGTGCGCCTGGAAGCCGCCAGCTGCAGCTGTCGACCGCGTCGCGCCCTCGGAGTTGTTCAGAGGCATCAGGAGCGGAGCGGCGGCACCCGCGGAAGAGAGCGACGAAGCTGGGCCCGAACTGCCGCCCTCCGCAGACCCAGCCCGCTGCAGCAGGTGCTCCACTCGGTGGGCAGAGCTGTCCAGCTGGGTAGTCGCACTCTGCGCCATCTTGCAGCTGCGGCGCGAGGCGTCCGGGCCTTCAAGAAAGAGACACGTAGGGACAGCGGGCCTCACCGCCTCAAGCGCAAAGCGTCGCCAGCGAGGACGAGACCCCGCGCATGCTTCGCGCAGCCACACGCGGCGACCGGCGCCCCCAGTGAGAAAAATAAATGTGACAAAACAGAGACAAGCGAAGAAAGGAGAACGCGCAAAACGGAGAGACAAGCAGAGAAAAATCGAGTGCGAACAACTGAGAGACAAGAAGAGGAAAGGACGACTGCGAACAACTGAGAGACAAGAGAAGAAAAAGACGAGTGCGAACAACTGAGAGACAGAAGAAGAAAGGAAACTGTGAGACAAGACAACGGAGGGAAACTACACCGCGTAGAGCCCTCAAAAAAAGCGGGCGCCGAAGCAGAGCGGCGCGCCGGCCACTGGGGAGAACCGTTTCCTTCAGGAGCTTCGAGAGAGCGCCGAAGTTAGAGTTGCAACATCCTTTCCTGGCTCCAGAGACGAAGGTGCCACGAAGCAGTGAACAGAACTCGCGGAAGAGTCTCAGCACAGAGCGAAAACAGCCGTGACGGCGTCGGCTTCGGGGAAGCGGAGATTGAAAGGGAGAAGTGAAGACCTGGGGACCGATTCGAAAGAGAGAAACGCGAAGAGAGAGAAGCAAGGGGAAACCCCAAGATGAGGAACGCAGGCCTCGGCAGCACCCTCTTTCGGCGCCTGCAGCCAGAGCTTCTGCGCCTCACAGGCCAGCGAGGTATACGTCCAGGGGACGGAGTCAAAAAACGGAAACGATCACGTTTCAGGCTTTGCCCGTCACACGAAGCAGGCGGCTGGCTCCGGTTTCGCGCATCTCCAGTCTGTTGGCAGAGAAGGAGACAGAAATGTGCAGAAGGGAGAGTGGGGTACTCTGCAGGCAGCCACAGGAGGAGTTCTTTCTGGACTTTTGTCCGGAACGCGAGCGACAGAGAAAAGAGAGAGAACGGTAGAGCCGCCACACGGCGTCGGTTCACAGTTGTTCGCCGAACTGCCCAGTCACAGCTCGAACGACTGCACTGAGTTGAGGAAAGTGGACAGTTGAACTGGGGGTTCTTCAGTGCCGACCCAAAGCCGAGAGGTACTAGAGTGCATCCCAGGGGAGCTCGGCGCGGTGCACTCGACGAGATGCAGCGCCGGAGCCGCTCGAGTGTTGCGGCGCAGCGAAGGCGCGACAAACAACGAAGCGCAGGCACCTCCACGGCCCGTCAACCGAAGCCACAAATGGCGCGAGAGACGCAAAAACAGGAAAACGAACGAAGATTGTCCGCTCGATATCGGTCGGGTCGCGCAGGGACGAGAGGACGCGTGGTTCCTCGTCAAGTGACGTTGTTTGACGGACGTTGTTTGAACTGTACTTTCTTGAAGGTTTCTTATGGCTAGAAAGGTCGCCACAATATGAATAAAAAGGAACTAACGGCGCCCTTCCCCAGATCCGTTCCGCGTTTCACACCTCGAAAAACTCATCGCGGAAGGTTTCCCAGTTTCTGCACACGCATAGAAGAAGGCTTTCTTTTGCAGCTACAAGAAGCACCCTTTTCCCGACACGCACCCGTCGTCGGAAAGGGTCTCGGTAATCGAGAAGGGCGAAAAAAAAGACGAGTTTCGGGAAGAGAGGACCCTTTTTCTTGCATCCGACGTCGCGACAGGCGAACGCCGCAAAAAAGAAGGCGGGAGAAGCGCAAAACGCACGGTAAATCGCTCTCCAGCCAGCGAGAAATAAGACGATTTCTCTGCAACCTCGTCCATTGACTTTCCATCTCGCTCGAAAATAGAGCGAAAAAGAGCCTTTTACAAAGCACTCAATCGGCGCCCAGCTGGACACGTCTCTCGTCCTGCTCCACACTTCCTGTATAAAACGCGACGGCAGAGTGGCAGCGTGAGGGGAAACCACGCGCCTCGCCTGCCACTCTCCACCCTTTAGCAACTCTGCTTTGCTAGCGCTCACAGGGAAGCGTGCGCGCGCTTGCGCAAAAAGTCTTCACTTCAACGCATAAGGCGAATCCGAACTCGTTCTTCATCGCGACGTGAAACCCGCCAACGCGCACTTGCGCTCAGGCGTGTATATATGCAGTGCAAGTTTTGTCCGGGATGTTCGTATGTGCAGGTAGGACCAATTTTTCGAGAGCGCGTTTGTTTGACATTGTTCCTCACTGGAGCTTCCAGTTACGCAGGGGAATGGGCCGGCTTCGAGGCGCAAAGACGAATTGTCGCGGATCAGATCGCGCAATATTTATGCGAACTGGTGTCCCCGGCATTCCATTGTAGGACCGTTACAGTTAGAGGCAGAAAGGAACGGGGACCACTGTGTGTCGAAAATTTTGTGTCTACGACTTTTTAGCCTTCTGTCGCAAAGCGTTCGAACACCCGCCGCTTCTTTCCGGTCAATTTGTCAGTGTGGTGGCGTTTAACTTCTTCGCGTAGGGATCCTGTTGCGAGGGCGGCTAACGACTTTCGGCTGAAGGAGCGGAAGGTCTCAGCGTCTCGGGCTCGCGATGGGTTTGCTCTTGAGCCGCGAACTGGCAGATCAGCAAAACTCAAAATGGTACGAGATTTGATCAGTACCGCCACACCGTGAGAAATCATGGCATAGCTTCATGTTCGTGAACACGACTCGGGTAGAAACGATCGTTCACTGTCAGGGCTTCAGGTACGACCCACACTTTATACTAAGACGAAAGTGCAACGAAAGTTGCCGATTGCGAGAAGGGCTGTAGTCAATTGCAAGGAAACGCCACGTTTAGCCGGGTTCAACAGTGGACTTACTGGTGAAAGCTTGGTCGCCGTGTTGGAAACGGAGTAGGTGTTACCTGTGTGCAGAGAGAGACACAAACGACAACGGAACGAGACGAAAATGCAAGTCTAAAGCCAGTCACAGGCACGATAAAGTGTATTACAAGTGTTTGAACGGGCTACATCAGATATAAAGCCGCCAGTTAGTGCATGTATAAATGTCGCATTACCTATTCGTCTGTGAGTCCTCCCAGAGAGTCGGGCTCTGAATGCCCGAATGCTTATCCGCCGTTGCGCTGGCAGATAAACCGTGCAAGGAATAATGAGCTTCATCTTCTCATCTAAGTTGACCCTCCGTTATTTATGTTAGCCGGTAACATGGTGGCGCAACATCGCCTTTGGTAAAAGAAGACGCTAGCGAATGCGTGAGGTGCTTCTGAAGTATCACTAGGTGGCGACGGAGTTACGCGCGTGACTGTTCTCAAACTCTATTTGGCGAGCCTCTGTACTGGAGACACGGTGTTTTGGTATGGAGTACAACGGTAGTTCCGAATACCCATCTGGAACACTGAACAGTCGCAGATCTAGTGGGACAAGATCCAGCAACACTTGTTAATGTTCGACACGTGGCGCATCCCCATGGACCCGCGCTCCACGATGAGGAACCGAGGGAGGGGTCTGCCCGGTCTCTCAATTCAAAGTTCGGCGGGGGAAAAGAGCGCCGAAGAGTCAGCTGGTACGGGCTTCCCCCAGACGGGACAGAGGACCTCTGAGACGAGGCACAGGTCCCCCCCCCAGATATCGCGGGAAGTTCCCTCTTGGCCACCCTAGACGGCAGCCCCTGGCAGAGATTGCAAAAATCACGCAAAGCGTTGCTCATCAGGGCTCAGGCGCTTTCCCCCTCACTGCATTTCTATAGACACCACCATCTTCACCATATCTCGAGGAAATCGGAGCCACACAGCTCGTCTGTGCCGCGCGAGTTCCAGCACCCGAGACAGGACGAAGATGGCTTTGCATCCCTCGTCTCGGCTCTCCAGTCAATTTAGAAGGCGCATGCTTCCAAGGGGCACCTTGATTACCATGCACACCGGCGTCGCGTCCACGACGGGAGTCACGGGTCCAATGAACCGCATGGGCATGATGAACCTCGCGGGACTTAGTGGCCTCGCCTCGTGGATTCGGGTGAACCTCACGAGCCTCATGGGTCTCATGGACACCCTGAGCACCACGGGTATCACAGGGTCACTGACATTATGGCCCGGGAGAGGGAGACCCGCAAGCACGTGCTGGACCATTTTTTCGGCCTCACTCGCGAGATCGGCGATCTGAGGCTCCCGCTCCCCACACTGACATATTTGGGAAAGGCGACAGCCATCCGAAAGACCGTGAGGACCCTGGGACCAGCCCGAGAACGAAAGAAGCGAGGAGTCGGGGGAGCCGTGAATGTAGCTGGATCATCACAGTGACTTTCACTTCCATGGTAGCCACGGGCCTCTGTTTCACGGGTTTTGTTCGCACGGTCCTCATTCCCATCATGCTGTTAACTCCACACCACCTTATGATGCCTTTGCCTCATATGCCGTACCACCACATGCACCGCCATCCACGGGGAAACAAGAGGATTCCGAATGTACTCCTTCAGCCACGGAATGGCAGGATATGGCACGAAGAAGCGGCACGGCCTCTCTAGCGTGCGCTTGGGTCACCACGGACATGGCAAACCGCATGAAACGCGGGGAAGGTTCCCTGATCGTCCTGCAACAGACAATTCGAAAAACGCGATGGACGGGGCTCACGGCTACGAACGTCACCCGTACGGGATGCTCCGTGGCGCGCACAACAGTTTTTCCTCTTCAAGACACAGTCGCATGCCTATGATGCACTTCTCGCCTCCCAGTGACGAGGATTTTCAAGAGTTTCACTCCTTCATATCGCAGAAGCCATTGTTCGGGCAACATGAGGGTCACCCTAAACCCCAGACAGAGGAAGGAAAGGCAGAGGATCGTGGAGCCGGATCGGAGATCCCCCTACCCCGCCGACCTCATCAGGTGCAAAAGAAGCACAGAGGTCCGAGAGACGAGGCCAAGACGCTGAAGAAGTCGAACAGGTAGAGCTAGATGTCGAGACACCCGGAGCCGATCTTGTCGTACCTCCTCCCCCCCCATGTCGCAGATAGGTTAATGGAGCAAGAGGATCCAGGTGCAGAGGCCGTTTCTGGATCTGCCGATGCGCCTGAGGCTCCCGTAAAAATTCCGTAAACGGTAAAAGTCAACTTTAAATTTCGAAAGGCCTTCGCGAAGCCGCCTCTGTTTGCAGTGTATGCCGAACCGGACCCCCTGGTACGCAACTGAGAAAACATTTCTGGGGTGCTTGCGAAGGCATGACACAACTCTGTGAGTCTTCAGTCCCTCGGCAGTGCTGATAAAATGGTTTGATGCTGGGTGTATACACCTGATTCTGGGAGACAGGAGCGCCTACTCCGCTGTCCGCGAAGCGGACACGGAGAAGGTCGGTGATACCGTTCACCTTGGCTTGTTTTTGCGATAGCAGATTTGGGCGAACGTGGCAGTAGTTTCTAGGGGTAACCATTGAGGGCTGGGGATGAAGCCCTATTTGAAATGTTCGGCAGAGTGTGTTTCTGGAGGCAAGGGCAAATGCCTTCGCCACTGTGCAAAGATATTGCGTTTCCAGTGCAGGAGCACAGGGGAAACGTTTCATGCAGATTAATTTTGACTTTTTCCTCGATCTAATTCTGCGCCGTCTTGCGCGACGCCCGTCCACATTTCACCCGCGCGTGCCCGGCAGACGTACCGAAGAACGTCAAGCTTGTGGTCTGCACGAAGCGTCGTGTTCCTTTTGAATTTCACGACTAGAGACGGAATGTTTCTCTTTCCCGTGAAAACACCCAAGCAGGATTCGCCGTTTCGAAAACCCTTGTGAAGCTCCATGTTGCACCCCTCGTCAACTTTTTCGAGTCAGCAGTCCATAGGGAACTAAACTGAACGACGCAGGTAGCCTGTGCTGCAGATAACCGCGACGAAGTTCAAACCCGTGTGCCACCTTTGTTGTAACGGATGTACACCACCACCCCACTGAACTGCTTAAGATGGCCAGAGTGTCGGATTTCGTTATCCCACCGGTATTCGTGTTACCTTGGAAGCTGCAGAAAAACAAAAACAAGCAGTTGCGTGCAAGCTGCACAAGTATCATGAAGTCTACTGTGGTAGTCTCTTTCGATGGCAAACCGAGTGAGTGAGGTGTCGAGCGCAGATGGGCACCACCACAGACAGATGGTGTCGTATTACAGAATAAAGGAGTTTCACTCCCGTACAGCGGCTTTCTGGCTCAACTGTTCACTAAAGTGCATTCATGAGATCGAATTCAAAGTTGCCGCGGCTCTATCCTTGGTTTTTTCATCTCTAGATTTCCGCTTTCAGCGACGTACGGCGTGGTGCTGGCCATCTGACTAATGAGCTTGAATTTCAGGAATCGAGATACAGGTTCTAATCCTTCAGGCGCAGTCTATTATTGCGTAACAGGCTTAGCATGTAGGAGCATACAACCTCCAGTAGCTGATTGCTCGGTAGGCTCTGCCGATACGCCGCCGATATTTCACACGGGCAACTGTCGGTGTCTCGTGTACACTCGAGGTCAACAGTTTCCCAGGCGATTCACTTCATCATGAAGGGCAAAACGCCCGTGTCACAGCACAAAAGTCGTTGAGGAAGTGGCTGAAGAATCTACATCGACATATCGTTCCATGCTGTCAACCCGCATACAACGCAAGGAGGTTCGTGATAAGAATCCAATCTGCACACACAAGCAAGTGTTGTGAGAAGTGCCCTGACCCTCCAGCGACAGCCTGCGATGATTAAAAGAAGTGAATTCAGTGTAGCGTTTGAGCGTAATGCAGCGTCTCTCCTTCGAAGCCGGGTACAGTCCTCGGAAGGCATGGGTTCCCCTGACAGTTTCTCCAGAAACGTTGCATGGCTGAAACTGGAAGTGAAACACTCCCAAAATGCCAGAAATGCTGCAAATGGATTCGACCATCTCCCCCGCTCGCTGTTTCTTATTAATTCCTCTGTTGATCGGAGAGAAGGGGTACTGTCGCAGTTGTAATTGCTCCCAGTTTCTGATCATGAACGAAGGCATCTTCTGGCAAGCCATGAAAGAACTGATTTCCAAACACATCTATGCTACTGTCTCGAGCGTTTCAATTGCTTCCTGTGAACAGAGGGCGAATTTGTTGCCTTCTTTCATCTACTACACCAGTCACAGCAGGGATTTCCTCCCTTTTCACACAAAAGCGTTTCCAGCATGGTCCAGTTAGATTGGTCATGCGGTCTGGGGAAGCAATACATATAACGGCAGTTGTTTTAACAGAATTCCGGCAGACAGCCAACAAAAATACCATGAAGCGATGCTTCAGTATTGACTCCGAACAAGTTAGGTCTAAACGCGGGAAACCAAGACCGGTTCAGCTACTAATGAAGGAAAGACCAACGAAAAATGTTGTTATCTATCATTCCTAGAGTCACTAAACGTAGAGATCAACCACTCAGAGCTCCCACGCAGTCCGGTGGCACCCTGGCACCGCCAGACGCCAATCTCGCGTACGTGAAAGTACAAAGAGTCAAGTACACAACAGCATCAAATGTAGAGACACCGGCGACTGCACTGCCCGGTTTGAAAGGAGAAGGACACAGTGACACTTCACAGTAAATTCCTGTCGAGGTTAACCACACTGTGTCACACTTTCCGAGGCATGAAAGAACTATCTCGCATTCACAAACGACGGTGAAGGTTTCCCCAAAATCTGTGCAGACGACGCCGCATTCCGCGGACATTGTCATCCATCGTTTACAGCGAAGCAAGCTGAGTCGAGTACAGGTCAGGTGAGGATCGAAGGAGTTTCACTCGACCTCAATGTTGTATTCCTCCTCTTCCCGCTCTACCAGTTCCTCTGCTTCTCGTAATTCCCCGCTTGCCTTTCTGCAGATGCTGGTCGTGTCGTTCCAGTGCTTTCTGTCGCCTTTGCCACGCATTCCCTCGAGGATAGAAATTAAGGCTTTCTGCTTTCGTATCAACAGCCGAAGTTGGTCTTTTGCGTTACGTAAATCGTCCGTAATACGCCAAATTTCGTTCCTGACATGCCACATATGCGGAAGCTGTAGCGCCTCTGGGCGGAGCTGTTTCTCCTTTTTGTAAGCAGAGTATCGCACGGTGGCGGAGGTGGTCAGACGCCGAAAAGCAAGCACGCTTTCGTACAGGCGCTCCGACGTAGTTTTTACTTGAGCCACGACCTCCGCCCAGTCTTCGCCTGTCTCCGGCCACGGGTCATTCCAGTATGAGGGAGACCGATATAGGCCGTGTGCCACCGTGCTTGCCAATGCGGCGAAACACGCCAGTATCACCACATGCCTTCCCATTTTCATGGTACAAAAAAGCGACCCCTGGACTACAGCTAATCGCTGCTGACACGACATCACCAGAGAGAAATCTTCAGCGTGGCGAGAGTTCAAACGACACGGGCGATCTTTATTCATACTTCCTCTTACGTGCGACCCCCAAGAAAGAAATTTCTGCTAAAAGTACTGCAATTGCAGTAGTTGTGCCTACTTTGGTGGCAACCCCAGTTCGACTGAGCACGGTGGACCGCCTCCAAGTACACGCTTGCCAACGTTTGTCACGCCGAAAGGCGTCGCGTCTCTAACCTCTCGATGATATGCTAGAGCATGCGAGTGATGAAGCTCCAATTTGGGGAAGCGCCTCGTCTCCAATCTTATATTCACTGACTGCCTAATGACTGTAAAGTACCGGAAAGTCGTGACAATCACGGGTACCATTACCCTTAACACAGCGTTTCACTGATGTCTGCTTCGGAGACACGGTGGAGAGCAGCATGGCAGGATGTAGTGATTCTCTTGACGCGTTTATTGGAACTCTGATGTCTGTCGACAAACCTTTTATCGGGGCCCTGCCAACACGAAATACCCGCCCCCTCAAGTCAGCGGTAAGCAGATAAACGTATAGAGAAAGAGTTCATATTTGCCTTCTACAATGCATCCGGTGTTTGCAAAAGACTGGGTGGAAGCAAAGTTTACAGAGGGAGTTGTTATCACGAGTAGGTGCCTGAGCAATACGTATAATAGGAAGGACTCGCTGGATGTTATGACCGGGACGTCCCTGCCGTAAACCAACACCACAGAGCTGATCAGGGTAATGTGGGTCCCGTGTAGTGTAGGACTCTCTGGGAGGTTCAGCTTAATCTTTTGTGGTGCTAAATAGGTTAAGCAAACGAGCCTCATACCTCACGAAAATGTCCTCGTTGCTCGGACAGAGTTACTGTACTGTTACGGAGAAAAACCCATTCATGCTGGGTATCACGCCCGGGTACCGAGGCCCTCACGCTGTTTTTTGTCCCTTTGCGGACAACGCAACCCATGTTTGAAACTGCCATCTATGCATGCATTGCATCTATGCGCTCTGTGGTATCGTCCAAAGCAGAGCCACTTGTAAGCCACATGGAGGGAAACCCCAACTCTGTGTGCAAAACGTCGCCACAACGTTTGACTCCTTTGTATTGCCAAAATCACAGTGGATTCTCGAAGGCGAGCCACGAAAACCAGGACGGGTGGAAATCTGATCTGTTGAAAGCAAAGTGCACTCAAGTTGACACAACCGTCATTGTTTGTCAGGACTCATTGAGCAGGTAAACGCCTGTCGCGTTCTACGATTTCAGCTCGAGCAGCACGGGGGAGGTAGAGCGTTTGCGTTCCCATGGAAGGGGAAATGCCTGCATCGCCGAATGTGTTTTTTTCTTTGTGGCGTGTTCAAAGACGGATGTTGTGCTGTCGCACTCGAGGAACATACGTCTACGTGAGAGTATGGACGTAGCTCGCTCTCCCGTTCTTCGTTAACCAGACATCCAGTGCCCGGCGTCGCTGACGAGAGAAGCACTCGAAATCCCTGTTTCCAAGAGTTCCTGTTTGCTAGCGGAACCCTCCAGCGAGTCTGTTTTTGAGGAAAACCAACTCCTTCAGAAGTCGACGTCCCGCTAGAGTTACCGGCACTGAAAACGTCTCGGACGCAGCAAGCCGTTGAATCCAACAAAACACAGATTGGCGTCGAATCGCCGTGAAAACTTGGTTCTAACTGCATGCTCGCACGCAGTCACGAGAGGTACATTTCAGTTTTTCATGTTCCGCCATAAGTTTGAAAAATCCGGCAAGTCGCGTGGTCAACCCGCCGCACGTGTCGGGTATATCTGGCCTGGCGGAGTGCCCCTCCTTTGCTGTCCCGAAGCGATCTCGGCAGAGGTCCTCCTCTGCCCAGTCCCGGGCGAGAGGCGAAATAGACTCCTCTGTGGCTCTGCGGGAGGCGTCGAGAGCCTCTCTAATCCACGGAGAAAGAAGCGTCTCGATGTGTTTCGCAGTGTAGCGGCAGTCAACGAGCAAAACTGCGGCATAGTCTTGGCTGTGCCGGATCGCTCTCCCGATGGTTTGGTTAACTGTTTGTAAGCAGTGGAGTAAACCGTAGCTGGTTCGGCCGTTGGGAGTTGGTTCAGCGCAGCGGGGTTTTCTCTCAAGCTTCCTCACGGTCGAGGCTTCAGCGTCCATGCTCCGGTTCCCTCCTCGCCCATGAACACTGTTCTCCTGAGCTGTGGTTTGCGCCGCCCGGAAGCGCGCTGCTCCGCTATCAGTTTTGTCGACGTTTTTTTCGACGCGTGTTGTGTCGCTCTCGCGTTTTTCCCCGACAGAAGCGTGTGTGTCTGCGTTTCTCTGTGTCCGCTCGAGCACAGATGAAAAGAAAGCCGCCCGCAGCTGAAACTCCGGATCCTTGATACTAGGAAACGGCAACCCTACGAGGACTAGCAGTCTGGCTAGGCTATCGTGGAAATTCACGCCTTCGCTAAGCGCGCCGTTCATGACGCAAAACAAGGCGGCTTTGGGCGGCTCGCATTCGCGTGTGCTTGCATGAAAACTGGCAGCTGTAGAGGCACTTTCAGGCAAGCCTGTCGGCTTCTCTCCACGTCGTTCCGCAGTGCCGGACGACGCCGACGCGAGAGTTTCGCGCTCAAGACAAATACCTGGCGTCTTGCTGGGGGCCTCCCCCATCAGAACGCGTTTGTACGCTTCGAAGAGCGGCCCACTGCGGCCGTACGTCACGCCTGCACGCCACAGAGAGACACCGAATGACACGCACATCAGACTTGCCCTTTCACTGTTTGCGCAGAACGGGACTTTCGCAGGAACCAGTGTCCACCACGGACTGCCATGTTTCTGCCTTTCCTCGCCTTGACCTGCTCGACTTGCTGGGAAACCACAGTCGGCTGCTCTTCGTTCTATTCCGCTACCAGTTCCTTTTCGACAGAAATCGACATAGACACCGTGACTTCTCTTCTGCTTCCCGTGGACGGACCGTTGGTCACGGAATCCACCGCCGTGCGCTCTGTTAAGGAAACGCTTTGCAGTTGTGTTTCCCCAATTCACTTCAGGCGTCGTCACACAGTTGACTGTAGGCGCTAGAGGGAGCTCGCAGCGTCCTGATGTTCCAAATCCCGCAGCCACTTCTCTCCTTCTCTACTAGAACGGTAGGGAACAGGCACGAGTGGGGAGTCCCTCCGACTTAGTCGAATTTCGGGAACTCAACTGGAAACAGTGTGAGCCGCTATTCGCGTTTGCGTTTCAAAGCAGCACAGTCTCTACACGACGCTCTCCCCGTACTCCTTAGAAACCCAGAATTCAGCACTGTTGTTCTTTTTAAGCGAACCACTTAACCGATTCACGAACATTCAACAACATGTCAGTTTAAACTACTTGAATAGATTGTTCCTAAATTATTACATTTCGAATGCATGCATGCGAATCAAAGTACGGGACGGCGGCTCGTGCATTTGCAAAACAGCTCAGGCGCTCCTCTGTGTAAGGCGCCCTTCGACTCATGTGCGGACCTCCTTTCCGAGTGAGAAGCTGGCAACGTTCTGGACTGTCTCCTCTGATGCCTGCTGAGTCCGCGCGTTCTCTCTTCTTCGACTCTGCCCAGTTCTCGCCGTCCCCTGACTGAGCGGAAGCAGAGCGAGACGTAGAAGCTACCGAAGAGATCCTCTGCAAAGCGACCCGCTCGCCGTCTTGACTTTCTATGAAAATGTGGGCGCATGCATGCTGGAACGCCGCGCGAAGCGCCGGCGACGCTGACAGAGCGCAGAGACGAGAAATTCGGAAAAATCAAAGAAGACTGAATAACGAGGGAAACACAACGAGAAAGGAGTGAGGGAGAGAGGGAGAAAGGTGAGAGCGCGAGATCTGAAGAAAGCGAGGAAGTGGCGAACCAGATAAAGGGAGTGCTTGGGACACAGAAGGGAGAGAAGAGCAGCGAGACAACGAGAGGAGAGACAGCACACTGGAGACGGAAGGACGAGTAGGACAGACGAAAGAAACAGGCTCGTTAGAACCATATGGGCATGAATCCTTATTTTGGAAACAGGACTTCTGCCCAGGATACATACCTATATATGCAATACTTTATCTCTTTTTATGTACATCTAGTTCTCTACATGTCTGTCTCTATCTCTCTCTACGTCGTACATCTAGCTCTCCATAATTCTGTCTTTGTCTCTGTCCAAAAATACATGTGGTTAGGCCTCGCGATCTCTCTCTATGTGTGTGTAGGAACGGTGTGTTCAACTTGTAGAAGTTGGATTCCTCAATTTCGTGCGTCGCTTTCCTGGAGTTTCTTGGAGGGAATCCAAAATCTGAAAGTGCTCTGTTCTGCGCCCACCTTGGTGGTGCAAGAAGAAGGAGAATGCGCGCAACTGCGAGAAGGAGGAGAAGAAGACGACCAGGCCCTGTCCCGGCGGCAACGCAGAGGCGCCCGAGACAAGGAGGTGAAGCAAGGCTTCCTGCTGCTCCTTTTGTCTCCATCTTTCCGAAAATCTCGAATCGAAGGTGCACAGGTGATCTGCAGGAAAAACAAAGATTCGTCACCTACGGGCCAAAATTGCCAAGTCTTCGAAACAAGACACAAAAATGCCAAATACACGGAAAAAAGAGACGAACCAAGACGTGTGAAGCGAGGAAGGCTAGGCGAGACAACGAAGACACAGCCCGGGGCAAGCCACGATGAAAAGGACGAAGTTTGCGACAACCTCGAAACAGAAGACGTGGAAAGGCCAAGGGAGAGAAAGGAGGAAAAGAGAGGACAGCCAGAAAGACGACAGCGGCGGAACGGGCGTACAGCGTTCGAGAGGGAGAAGCAGCAGGTTCTCCTTTGCGATGACGTGAGACCCCGAGAAAGCGGGGAAAATCGACGAAGGTGGCAAGGCCGCGTAAAGAGGAGAAAAGCGGAGACGCGGTTCCATCGTTCCGCCCATCAAAATGCACTGGCGACACTTGGTCACTGCATGCAAAAACAAGTCGAAAAGCAAATCAAACGCACTACACTGGCGATTGCCTCTTTTCTAAGTTGCCTTTGTTTTTGAACGGTTGAAATCCGTCTTAGAAGAACGTAACTTACTAAAGGAACTGCTGTGTTGTAAAGAACTGCGTTGCGAATTATGTTTTGCCACACCAATAGTATTACTGAAGAGCGTGTTTCAGAAGCATCTCTCTTTTGTTTATTTTACTCAGCAACAACGATCCTGGAGGACCATCTTCAGCGAGAAGAAACAGGAAAAAACGGGGAAAAAGGACCCAGAAGAAGGAGAACGGCAGCGGACGAACAGGGAAAGGCGACAGCGAAAATGGACAAGGAAGACCTCGAGGTGACTGCATCACTGCATGACTCCACCTCCTCACTTGGAAGAACCAGCTGAGAAAAAAAGGCGAGAAGGAGAGCAAACAGGACAAAGAGAGAACAGAGAGAAGAGGAATCCGATCTCAAAACACGACCTAGATGTACGCAATTGAAGGCTGTAGATGAAGCGTTTGCGAACGCAAGCATGTCTTTGTCATTTAGCAACTACGCGAGGGAAGCCTTGTACACACCGCCCGCCTCGCCCGTGCAATTGCTTGTCGAGTTGTCGACGAAACGGTCAATCGCCCCATGACTCGTGACGAGGGAGCTGTGTCAGAAGGCCTCTGCCACTGAGTTCCATCAGCAAACAGCGAAAATAAAAGAGAGAAGAGGCGACAGAAGAGACAGGCGACTGGACTAAGGAAGAAGATTACACGACAGAACGGAGAAGCAGTTGAGAGGGGTCTGGCAGCTGAGCGAAGAAAATACCAATTTTGCTCAAAAAATGATAACTTCTCTGTGCTGATAATCGAGTGAGTTTCGTCGCCACGATGACGACACAAGTCATGGCGAACTGCCAAACTGGATAGACGTTCTTCATGCTTCATCCTACAGAGGTGACGAAAGCTGCGGCCTGCAGGAACCAAGACAGCACAGAGAAGAACTTGAAACACGGAGCCGATGTATCGCATGCACAAACGAAAATGAAAACGTGAAGATTCAAACAAATCTCCAAACAGCACACAGGCAAAGACACGCATCTACATATACACACGCCTACAGACACAGACATGTACATCTATATATGTATATGTATATATATGTAAATGTATATATATGTATATTTATATATATATGTATATTTATATATATATGTGTATGTATTTAAGGAGTGAATCGTGTTTTGGGGTCTGTATTGCGTCTGCGAAAGAATCGGTTGACGAAATTGCAAGCGCGTCGAGACAGTAACTCCTCTAACCTTCGTCGAGACAGACGACTTGCACGGAGGAGAAAGCGAAGGCGTTCTGCGTTTCGCCATCTCCCGGGATGTTCTCTCCGTCCTCCGTCAGACTCTCGAGTTGTCCTGCAGGGGGGACCTTGAATCGGAGGAGAATTTTATCTTCGGAGCCAGCGGCGAGAAGCGCGTCGAGGAACGCCCGCAGGGTGTACAGACACGTGGAGTGAAATGCGCCAGCTCTCGCGTTGTGTTTTTCCGGCTTCGTTTTGTCTCCACCACGCGCTTGACCGGGGCCATCCAAAGCCTCTGCTGCAGACCGGAAAGGCGTTCGCGCCTCTGCGCGTCTCTCTACGCACCGCCTGGCGCCTAGTGAGGCCGGTCTCATCTCTTGCTCGGACGCATGCGTTCGGCGTGTGTTTCGCTTCATCAAGAAGCCCCGAAGCTTCCGGCAGACTTGACTTTTCGGGTGAGTCAGAGAGACGAGGAGCTCGTGCAGAGCGAAGTCCCCCAACTGGAAACTGCGCAGAAACTGAGACGGCGAGAAAACAGCGAAAGGCTCTTCCTCGCTCGCGGGTCCACACCCCGCAGAAGCTGTCCGCTCTGGAAACCGAGAACACACAGCTCCACCAGCTTCCCCGTCTCCCTCGCCCTCTTGATCAGCAGTCCATCCATTTACGCGAGAAGCAGAAGAAGAAGACGAAGACGAAGAGAAAGAAGAGGAAGAGAAAGACGAGGAAGAGAAAGAAGAGGAAGAGAAAGAAGAGGAAGACGAAGAGGAGACAGGAGGTTCATGAGGTGTCTGTTGTATTTTGGAAGAGAAGACAGAACCGGGGACGGAGTTGGGGGAGGCACTTTGTCGGTAGGAGGAGAGGCCATCGAAAAGAGTTTTAGAGAATCGAAGTAACTGAAGAAGCGCCTGCGTTGACTTCGGATGCAGCCTATCCTGGTAGGTCGCGAGATATTCGCTGAGGCCGTCCACGGCGTCTTTTAACTGGAAGAACAAATAGGCAAGAGAATCGGGAAAGGCTTTTTAAGAAGCTGAAAAAACTTGAAAGACTCTGACGAACAAAGAGGGCAATCTTAGGTACGATATCTTGTCTGTTATCTCTTTCGATCTTGCGTACGGTTTCTTTCTCAGCTTTTTCCTCCTGTCTTGCGTCTTTTCTGCGTTAGATCGATTCGCGTCTCCTGCCTCTCTTTTCCTCCTGTCGCTCCTTCTTCCTTCGTTTCTCTGCTTCCTTTGCGTCTTTCTGCTGCGTCTTCCGCCCTCCTCTGCGCCTTCACCCGTCGACGCCTTCCTTACGATTGCCGACTCGAGAGAGGAAGAGGACGCCGAGGCAAGAAGGCGCGGGAGGTGGTGAGCCTCGTCGATGGCGACAACAGCTCCCTCCAGAGATGCTTCCAGAGCTTCTTTCTCGCGGGTCGCCAGCAGAGCACTCGTGGGCAGCAGAACAACCTAAAAGCCAGGAAAAAGTCACTCGTGAAAACTTGTTGTGCAACTTGTACTCTGGTAAACATACAGAGAAAAAGATGTTCAGGTGCAGATGCATGCACGGCATCAAACAGAGGCAAAAAGACAGACCTCAATGGGCACATACGTGCTTGAACAGACACTGTCAGAAAAGAACACAAAAAACGACACAGAAGGTATATATATGTATATATACGTCTATATATTTATAAATATGTATATGTATGTATATGTATGAATATGTTTATAGGTATGCATGTACATACAGACAGATGAACAGATAAGCAGACATACAAGCCTATATATATATATATATAGATAGATAGATAGATACACAGACATAGATAATTAGAAAGATAGAAACATATAGAGACAGGAATAGATAGGTAAACAAATATATGAAAATATATAGTTGGATACCCTGGGAAGAAGGCGCTTAGAAGGAGAGAGATGTAGCTCTCATAGATGTCGTGAAAAAGAGCCGAACGGACTACGGAAGGGTGCACATGGGGAGGAATCTGCAAGGACTTTGAAGAGAGGGGAGTGTTGAAAGCCATATAAACTGGAAGCGCTCTCTCGATGATCTGGGAGGAGACAGGGAGGGCGACTGCTGCGGAGAGACGTAACTAGGGATGTGGATCCAGATAGAAAGAGAGTAGAGAGGAACGGCAGACAGTTCCGAAACAGAGCGACGGAGGACACAGATTTGGGGGACAGATGCCGAGACAGAACTGCGAAATGGCGCGTCTTGCTTCCAAAAAAGAGCTTCTGCGAATCAAGCGATAAAAGACGAGAGGAGTTTCCCAACTCACGTCTGCTTCCTTCGCTGCCTCTTTAGCAGCGAAGTAGGGACACCCCATGACAGCAGGAGAGCACCCAGCCTTCGTCAAGTCTTCGATGTCCATACACTCAGTCTGGAAATGAAAGGAAAAAGCGGGAGACAAAACTGAAGAAAAGACAGACGCCTTCTGAGTCTCCCACCCTCGAGAGCGAAAGCGCGGGAGGACGCAAAAGTGAGAAAAGTTGAAAAAAAATCGATTTCAATGCAGATCCAAAGAAAAGGGCGCAGTGGGGAGATCCCGCGTGTCCAGAGAACAGGGAGACCGCTGCTGCAGTCGGTATATGGAGAGGCGAAAATGAGAAAAGAATAAGAAGACAGCCAAAGAAGAACAAAGAAAGAAGAAGGAGAAAGGGGAGAGAAGAGGAGAGACAGGGGAAGGGATAGGCAGAAAGAAAAAGAGGAAGACTGGGAGAGGAGACACAGCAAAAGAACGACCGCAAAAGAGAGAGGTGACGGCACCCGGACGTACACGAAGAGACTTGTCTGTGGAGAGAGAAAGACACCGAGAAGGCATGAAGGGGAAGCAGAAAAAATTCAGAGAAACAAATAAAAGAAGTCTTCACCAAAGCGAGGTCGGCGAGAACGCTCCGTCGTGCATAGAAGGGACACTGCCCTTTGTCGAGCAGCAAAGCGCATGCGTCGGCGATGTCTCCAGAGCGATCGACGCCTTCCTCCCTTCGCGCGTCTGTCGAAGAGTCTTGCCTCCGAGCCGCCTGCGATAAAGGAGCAAAGAAAGACGAAGGAGGCCGACGAAAAATGGAGAGAACGGAGACGCGTGGAAGAGAAAATGAGAAGACAGAAGACGACAAGAGGTGAGGAATAGAAAAAGCACCTATCTATAGAGGGTGAGGGAGATCTACAAGAAATGAAGGAGGGAGCAAGACCGGAGAGGCTTCTCATCTTGTTTTTCAGTGCGACTGAAGTCCAGAGAGAAAGTGAGGTCCCAAGAAAAGAAAAAGAGGGAAAACAGAGAAGGAAGGCAGAAAAACGATTCAAAGGGTGTGTGCAAACACAGTGCTGGTAGCTTTTCGTCTCCATATACACTCACTCAGATTACATATACATATACATATACATATGTATGCACATATGTATACATATATTCATACGTATAAATATACGTGCTTGTACACGTAGATGAGCAGACATACCTGCACAAACATAGCCAAGATGATATATATATAGAAAGACATAGATCGATCGATAGAGAGGTAGGTAGATCGATAGACGGATAGAGAAATGTATATATATATATATATTGCTATATGTTCATAGACTATAGCGTCGTTCATGCTTAGGAGATGTCTGCGGGCGGCAGTGTCCCTGCAGAGGACAGAGCAGGTGCGAAGAGAGCGCAGTCCTGTCGTGAGCCCCAAGCGAGGTTTGGGAAGGCAACTGGCTGAGAAGACCGGAAAAATGGGCGCCGTGAGAACGACTCCGCAAGACTTTGGAAAAGAATTCCAAGACACGCGACTTACCGGATTTACGCAGAGGCGGTCTCGACCGGCCAAGACAGCCACTTGAAGCCGAGTGAGAAGCGGCTGCGGTGTCCCGGCGTCTGCAAATTCTCTTTCGCTCTTCCCCGCCGGACAGTCTGCCGCCCCGCATTCTCTCCCAGAGCGTCCAAGACACAAAACAGAAGATGAGGAAGCCGCAGACGGAGAGAGGGCAGCGCGTTGAATTCTTCGAATTTCTTCGACGTATTGTCTGAGTTGCGAGTGAGTGCGGCTGGCGATGATGACCTGGGAGGAAAGCGGAGTACAGGAACGAGGAGAAGGAGATACAGAAGGGTGTGGAGAACCGGAGCAGCAGACCCTCTGGAGGAGAGACGCGAGCGGCTCAGCAACGATATATGAAGCACAGATCTCTTGACGTAGAGAGACTGTCCGCCTCGCAAGAGGACGGGGAAGAAGAGCAGAGGAAGAAACGCCCGTTTTACGAGCATCGATAGAAAGAGGAAAAACATGCAGGGAAGAGGCCAGCAAGACGAAGGATCATGAGCGATCTGACCAGAGCATCGCACCTGCGTTTTCCGAGGAGCGTAGACTGTCTTGCGATCGCTCTCCACAGGCAAAGAGTCGCTTTCTCCTTCAGTTTTCATTGTGAGAGAAGAAAAATCTACAAGGAACTCTTGAGGGTCCTCTGTCTGCAGACGCAAGTTGTCCTTCTTCTCGCTTTCTCCTGGACTACTCGAAACACTGGGATTAGCCTGAGAAAACGTCGACACGAGCGGAAGCGACGAAACTGGAGAGAAAAAAAGCCTTCCACCGAGACGCAACGACGAAGACGAAACGCATGCTGACAGTGCAGACAAGGAATGATATGAACAAGGGATAGAAACGACAAAGACGAAGAGAAGGGCAAGATAAAAAGCTGGAGGGCAATGACGCATCGACGACACTGAAGAGACGAAGCTAAAAGTGAAGACTACACGAAAGAGACAGAGAAGGCGTCTCTGGAAAAGTCGATTCAAGACAGTACACTGAACATAAACAGGAATGGAACTCTGAAAAGACAAAGACGCAACAAACGATCTCGAGAGAAAACATTGAACAGCTTCGCTGCAACTGCCTCTTTGTGTTGAACGAAGAACATCTCGTTGAAACACAGCTCTGAACTTCCAAATCCCTCTCCTCTCTCCTCCCAAACTTTCGCCTTCCTCTTCTCTGCCTCCGGGTCAAAATTCATCTTCTTCTCCTTTATCGATATCTTTTCCCTCTTGCTTCTGGTCTCCTCTTCAGTCTCGACTTCCTACCGTCTCCTCTCCACTCATCTTCTCTTCTTCTCTTTCCTTCTCTTCTGACATCCATCTTTTGTCCCTCTTCTTCCTGTTCTTCTTCTCGGTTTGATGCGCAGATTTCTGTCTTTATCTTCTCTTTCCTCACTTCTTTTGAGTACGTCTCCTGCCGGCGCCGCCAGAGCGTCGCAGCAGCCTTTGCCGCCTGTCCGCTGCCAGCGGCCGTGCTGGCCGCGGGGGCCTGCGTTTCTCTCTCCTTTTTCGTTTCTTTTTCTGCTTCTTCCATCTCCCGTCTGAGAGCCTCGGCGCGCTGCAGTCGCTCCTTTCTTCGCCGTTCTTCGTCTTGCAAAGCTCCCGACGCTGTCGCGCGTTGCTGCGCTTCGTACGCTGCTCGGATCCACGCGGGAGGCGCTGAACAAAGTAAAAACACAATGAAAAAAAAGAAAACCAAGCGGCCGTTTATCAGAAGCGCAGGCATCCCAAACTTTAAGACCCGCTTCAATTAAACTTTCGACTACGTGCTTGCAATGTAGAATGCGCCCCCATCGATCGAGGAAAAATCTCAGCAAAACTCTTTGGAACTTCCGAATCACAGAAAATTTAGATTTCTGGGGAGTCGCGACCTCTCGACTCTTCTCTCGCTCTCCCAGAAACACCGAAAAACAAAGTTCCATCTGCACTGTTCGTAGAACGGATGGACATGGCACGAGCAGGAAAAAAAACATGCATCTGACGGTGTCCTCTACGCTGCTAGGTTATATGCGAAGGATCGAACAGAGCGTCGAGTTTGCAGTTTGTCTATCTCGTTGTATCTTGCCTATCTCTTCATTTCCTCTATTCTACCAGTTGTGTCTAGTTTACCTGCCTATATTTGAAAGATCACCCTAAACCCTACACCCTAAAATAAGAAATGTACATACTCATCTTTCTGTCTGCTTTACCTGTCTGTCTCCTCTTGTCTGCCTATATATCTCCGACAATATCTCTATCGCGTGGTGTCTCTCTATCTCTACTACGTATCGATCTATCCTTCTGTCGACGTTTTACTTTTCTGTATCCTTCTTTCTATCTCTTATCTTCCTCCATCCTTCTGTATATGTCTTGTCAACCTAAATATCCATCTATAACTGAGTATGTCTCCCCAGATATACACATACATTTATATATATATATATATAAATACAGACATGTAAATATATACGTATATATATATATATATATATAAGTAGGGGTATCTCGACGCGCAGAAAATGGACGAGGAATGCTCGGGTCAATTAAAGAAGTGAACTGAACTCGAAGCAATGGTGGTACTCACCTTTCGTTTCTCTCCTTGGACCTGTATCGTCCATGTTGTCTCTGTCTGTCTCGCGCCGGCCATCTTCGGTCTGCATGCGCTCGACCATCAGCTTCTCTTCGTTCTTCTCCAACCTGGAAGCGAAGAAAATAAGAAAATCAGAGACGAAATCAAACACACGCATCCTCGCTTCCCTATACACTGGAACGATTCACACCGCAACACATGCGCTATTCTTTATATATATATATATATATACGTAAATATATATATATATATATATATATAAATATATATAAATATATATATATATATATGAATATTTGTATCCACCATGCGTGTGCCTGTCTTTTGTTGGATATTTTGACAGGTCCTTTCGAGTGTATGGGACGCATGGATTGGAGACGCAGATGGCATTGGTTTCGTGCTTGTTGAAAATAATGCAGAAGAGATTTTTCTGCGAATTTCTGGGGGGACAGCATTACCAAGAAAGAGTGCTGGCGAGGAGCGCGAGCGTCTTGCCGGTCCCCGTTGGCATTTCCAGCATGGTGAATTTTTTTTCTGGATTTTCCAGAAAAGCTGTGACGTGTGCCATGAAGTCTCGCTGGACCTAAGGCGGAAGCGAAACAAGGAGAAAAACAACGAAATGAAGACGGGAGAAAAAAGAGGGGAGCGAGGTTTAAAAAGTGGAGAAACACAGAAGGAAAAGCAAGCAGAAGAAAGGAAACTGCGGGAGACAAGAACAAGGACCCAGTGGGTATGTTTTTTCTCTTTTCTGCTTGCCATGAGGCGAAGAGACACGTCCAGCCTCCTCAGTCACGGTGTCTCCTCTGTCTCTCTTCACTGCGCGCTGCCATCTCAGCACTGGATCCGCTTTCTCACGCGCCAAACGCGAGACTAGGGAGAAGAAAGAGGAGAGAAGAGAAAGAAGAGAAAGAGACAGGAAAAAGAAAAGAGAAAGAAAGCGGCAAAGACGCACAGGGTAGGGGTCGAAGAAAGAGAAGCATGCAGATGCCGCTGTCTGCCCTGCATGAGGAGGTGACGAAACTTGCGTTCCAGGTCCTGCAGCCTGCTTGAGACAGCCACCGGCGCTTTTAGGGAGAGAAAAAACTTTCTCCATCTTTTGGGGCAGAGGCAGAGAACATGCAGACGAAGAAGAGGGAGACAAAGGAAGTGGAAGGCGCGAACAAGATGGAGGAGAGAAAGAGAATGGAGACGAAGAATTTAAAGAAGACTGCTCTCTGAAGAGAAGAGAGTGAGACGAGAGTGAAGATGAAACTTGCTATACCAGCTTCTCCTTAAAACTTTCGAATCCCGGTTACTTGTAGGGCCGAGAGACGAAAGAAGGGCAACGGAGAAGCGCGAGAAGTCCGAGGGACGACGAACAGGGAAGACTCTAAAAGATGAAGAAAGGACGGAGAAGAGAGAAGAACGGATAGAAAGCGAAGGAAGTCGAGAAGCGAAAAAGAAGCGTAACAGAAGTCTTCGAAAGGGATCGACGCAACCATCTTAGAGAATGGGTACACCGAGACATCGAGGGGGGTCGGCGGGTCGGCAAGAAAGAGCGTCTCTGATAGCTAAGAAATGCCAAAGACAACCGCAATCCGAATGCGTGCGAGAGAAATCGAGGAAAAAGAAGCCTGAAGTTTATCGACCGAAACCCACGAAGGAGAAAGCCACTCGCATGAAGACACGGAGGTTGAGACGGCAACCTGCATGTGCGGAGACAGCTCAGCTGGCGAGTCGGAGAGACAGAGCAGCTCGCATTCTTGTACATCTTAATTCCAAAAATGCATGTCTCTACGAGAGTGGTTCTGTCTCTTTTCTAAGTCGAGAGTAGACTCGGAGCGGAGAAGGACACTGATTTCTCTCTAAAACTGGGCTTCTCCCGATGGAGACAGAAAGACGCGCGTCGTGGCCTACGCATGCGTTGGAAGGAAAAGGAAAAATAGACTTTGTGCAAATCGGTTCTGCGCCGGACTGTGGAAGGGATGACGCCTGAATTCTTTCGACGAAGTGCTGCAGAGGAAATGAACTTCCGGGAAATTGAGGCCCGTTTCCCCTGGTAACGCAGGTTAAGCTGGAGGCAGTGACCCAATCATCTGTGAGGTGTGCAGAAGAACTTTGATACCTGCAGAGTTCGCGTTCGTCCACCTGCAGACGTTCTGTTGAAGTACCACGGTCGAAACTTGCGTCATTCGCAAGTCAAACGGTCCTTCTTTTCCCGGTTTCTTGCGAACCCTACCAACGGACGCAAACGCAAGGAAAGACTTCCGTGAATGTCGAGAGTCGACGGAAGTCGGTCACACGAGCGTGTGAGTCGTTTTCTCTCGCTTTTCATACGAGGAAACATATTCATCCCTATAACGTGCGTCTACCGCATAGCTGGGGTGGAACAGCAACCTGAAAATGCACTAATTTAGCTGTCTCAAGCACTCCAGGAGAGTCGGAGTGCGAGGCATGGGGCGGTGCTGTCAGATCTTGAATGTAGTTGTTAACCTATTTCCACGATCTATCGCATGTAGTCCGTCAATCCGACGGTGGAGACAAGCTGTTTTCGCTCTCTGCGAGTCCTCGGTGTGTTAAAATCCGAAGACGAGAGGCGATCAGCTCGACCGACTAGCGCAACTTCGACGTGTAGGTCTAAAGAGTATCTGAAAATAAAAAACAGCCGATCGGCGCGCCAGAACCGGATAAATCGCTTCACAGGAAGGGGTGTACGAGAGAGTTTTGACATTGCTTGGTACGGCGAAACGTCTACACCTCGACACTGAAACAGAAGACCCGCTGTCGATGGGCCAAGTGTCGCCAGCTATTGGCTAGAAAGGCGAACGTGAAAAGAAACACAGCGGGAAGAAGAAAGTGTTCGTCAATCAAAACAGCTGGACGTTTTCTGAAGTTTCTCACATGGAGTTCAGAGAGAGGGAAAGGACACTCGTGGCAGTTGCACCCGATGCCGGAGCGTTTCAGGATGGCCAGTGAGGTGTGCGTACACCCGGCTGGGATGGACTGAGTGTTTTGAAACGATTGGGATAACGCGTTTCTGCGCAGACCTGTTTAAAGGGGAACGCCGCTGGCTTTCGCGGGAGTCTATTTCTCATGGTCCACAGTGAGTTAGCAATCAAACGCGTATGGAGTATGAAGTTTGGACGCAGTGCAGGTCAAGTTGCTGCGTTCTTCTCTGTGCAAATAAGATTCCGCGTTTCTGATGCTTCCTCAACGTGATGGTAATATAACTGCCGACCAACCAACGCCTTCGGATGGGCTTGTGATCAGACTGCCATGCACCCAGATTCCGTCACATGAAGAATTGTAGAATCGGTTCTTAAACCGGCTTAGTCTCTGTTTCAGAGTTTGGACTCTTTTGACACTTCCGCGTGATGTTCGGATCCTGTGCGGTGCTTTCCAGACACCCAACATGTCGTCAGAACGTTTTCCCATCGTATGGAGAGTACCCCGGAAATATGTTGATCAGACTTACCTTTGAAGCAGGCGCAGAAAAGTGGGGTTCTTTCTCCGTTCAAAGCCTCCTCTCAGGCGGTTTGGGCGATTCAGGTTCAGAACAGACTAGCGCACTCGAGATTTCTCGGCGTGCCTGACTCGCAACGGGGTTGTCCTTCTCGTTTCCGTGTAGGGGGGGGTCCACCAATGTTCTGCGTGTCTCTCTCGACAGATTCTCGAGGGCACGACACAGAATCGCCGGTGATCTGTCTGCACGTCCTTGACGAAACCCGCTGTTCCCATTCCTGTGTTTTGTCCTGTGCCTCGCCTCATGTACCAAGCTGCCGCTCTGGCGAAAGATGATGTCTTTACATTGTTGACTGTCCGTGTTTGCGGTAACGATGTCTACTGTGTTTTCTGGTTCAGACCAGTTTCCACGGCGTGTGCCGTACCGACCGATATTGTAGCACACGTGTTACCCTTAGGTAACGGAATGGTCCCCAAACAACCGGATCGACTTTGCTAGGTGAACTAATCACGTTTCATAAATACAGTCAGTGAAAGCTCTTTTGAGTTCCGTGAACGGAGCTGTTTCATGCAGAACAGCCGAAGAATGCTTTGCACCTCACTACCCTTGAAACTCTGTGACTACCTGCCAGCAAGCTGGAAACCAACTCGCGTTTCTACAGCAACGGCCGCATCTTATTGTTCGTTATCTCGTTCGGAAATCGCTGCCTACGATGGGTTGTGTCCGTTTACGAGTCTCGTTAAGCGCAACCTGTGCGCGAGGAGCGCTTTTCCTTCTGCGTGTCGGCGATCCGAATATCTCGCTTACGGCTCACGCATTAAACGAAAAAAGTCACGTTCGAGTTCACTGTTTCACTTGCATGACAACAGGCTCTCTGAAGAAAACAAATGCGGCAGTCCATGATGCTCTGAGGAGGCACCCCTCACTTTTTCGTGTCGGGTCCGTGCCACCCCGTCGCCCGAAACGCGCCCACGCGTTCTCCTTGGGCCTCTTCGGGTACCACACGGTGTTTGCAACAAAGCTGGGAAAGTGTCTAAGAAGTTCTGGCCTGCTCGTATGCTGTTTCCCGAAAAAATCTGTAAATCTGCCGATGTGCGGCGTTTCCCGGTGGCGGCGCGCGCGCGTCGCCGCTCTTTCTACGCCACCTCCACCACAGAAGTCCTGTGTGTTCTCCCGGTTTCGCTACGAGTGGTAGCGACCGTCGTCCATTTATCCGGGTGGCGTGCGGCTATCTGTCGAATTCTACAGGTGGGCACGGGTGTCGCTCGAGTTTCGCGCGGCAGAGGCGCCTTTGTCCCGCCAAAGCATCTCGCGCCGTCCGCGAAGGCCGACCCCCTTCCGGCGACCCCGACGCGAACTCCCTCTACTGCTCGTAGACGACTTCGCGCTCCTGCACAGCTGGGCTCGCCCAGGGTGTGCAGGACATGGCGCTCGCGTTTACTTTTTGGTCGAATTCGCTTTCAACTTGTTGCTGGAGGTCCTCAATCAGGTGGTGGCGACTCTGGCCCGCCATCTGCTCGTTCACCGACACGATGGTGTTCACGTCCGGAGCACCAGTTTGGTCGAGAGGGATGCCCGGCTGCGGCGCGAGGGGAGGGAAGAGCATTTGAAAGGTGCCTTCTTTCTTGAAGCCCTGGTACGCCATCACGCCGCGTCGAGTCAGGATGTCCGGGTCGGCCAGGAAGCCCGCGAACTTCACGTTCCCGACTTCTGGCGGGCATGTGATCATCATAGGCGGCATGTTCAGGCCGTCCGCCGCGCCGACCGGCAGGCCCGCTGCGCCAGGCAGCCCCGGCATTGCAGGAGCTGGGAAGGTGCCGGGGGGCGCGTTGGGCGGCGGCCCCCAGGTGAAGCCCTCTGGGAGGTCGATCGCAGGAGCACTGCGGTCAGGATTCACAAGCGTCGTGGCTGGCCGGCCGAGTTTCAGGCTCGCGGCAGTGCCGGTTTGGGGACTGGCGCTGAGCGGCGAGTGCGGACCTGCGGGGCTCTGGGAAACGGTGACGTCGACGCGAGCTTCAAAGGGCAAGTTGACTTCGTTGGCGTGACCTGCGGGTGCGGGGCCGAGCTGGAAGGGCGTCGGCATCGTCGCACTGACACGGCTGGGCAAGCCTCCGACCATCAAGGGCGGGAGGGTCGCCGCGTCTGGCGGCTGGTACGGGATTTCAATGACTTTCTCCACGTAGCGCGGGACATAGTAGGGGACTTCGACCGTCTTGATCTTTGGAATTTGCTTCACCACGGTTTGCGGGACTTCGACGATCTTCTCCTTGACGACGGGTTTGATGGTTTCCACGATGCGCTCGATGACCTGGACCTTTGGCTTCGGGACGATCTTGGGTGGGTACAGGCAAGGGACCTCGACCGGCACCTCGACGTACTTGACGCCCTGCGGCACCTCGATCACCTTCTCCTCGATAACTGGCTTGTAGACCTCGCGCGGGATTTCCTTGACGACCTCCCGGACGCGCGGGACGAGTTTCTTGATCTTCAGACTCCGCGCAACCTCGGCGAACTTGTGCTCGTAGTGCACGTGGGGCACCTCGATCGTGCGTTCGCGTACTTCCTTTTTCGACACGTAGATCTCTCGCTCCTCGACGATCGGCTTTGCGACGAACTTTTCGGGAATCTTCTGTCGGACCTCTGGAGGCAGCGGCATCGGGCCGAGTGCGGTCATTACCTGCGGCGGAGGTCGCGCGACCGGCGCCAGGCCCTCAGTTTCGGCGCCCTCGGCGATCTCAGGCAGCTGGCCGTTTGCGGGGAGGTGCATTTCTGCAGGTTGTTCAGGCGCAGGCATCCCTGTTGACACTGGCGGGTACGGGTACGGAACTTCGGCGTGGAACGCACCTGCAGCTACGCCTGCTTGTTCAGCTTCGGACGACGCATCTGGAGACTCGGAAATGGGTTGGACAACCACCTCTACTCTCTCCTGAGGCTGGGAGAGCTCTCCCTGGACAGCGGGCGGGGTCCCGGCGTCCGACATCTTTCTCACGCGAGTTGGCAAGGTGGCAGCGCCGCGGCACGAGCTGCAAGGGCAGAAAACCCCCGGGAAACTTGGGTTTCGCGAGGCGTTGAGACATGCAAGAAAAGAAAAGCACAAGTTGCCGGCCCCGCTCTCCGCTACGCGTTCAACCCACGCAAAGATATCGCGGCAAGGCAACTAGCGCGGCTTTCTCCAGATCGTTTTTTCCTTCGGGGGAAACAGAGGGTTTGAGGACGCAGTGTAAATGTCGCGGTAGAAACGAGCAAGAAAGGGTCAGCCGGGAAGAAAGAAATCCTGTGGAAACAAAAGCGTTCTTGCCAATGACAGGACGGCGAAATCGAAACCGCTGCAAATTGCGCGACCGGCGCCCTTGTCGTGGCTGGTCGCGCCTACAGCGTCGCTCGCGAGTCAACGCAGCAAAGACACCCGGTCGCGGGGTACGAAAAACCGTCGGGGAAAGACGAACTTCTAGAGTCTCTTTCCTTTCTCCGCAGTGTACAACAAGTCACAAGGCTGAAGAAGATGGTCTGTCGGAAAACGCCGCAGAAATATCGACGACCGCGACTGCAGAGTCGCGCCCGGACGGTGCTTCAGCAAAACCCTGGCGGACAAGCCAGCGCTCGGGACGCTTGCCGCGACGTATAGGAACCGCACGAAAACGCTCGGCCAACTGCTTCGCGAGGATATCTCAGACACCTTTTAGAAATTCCTCTTCAGTTCCTGGTCGGACGCCTCCGTCTGCCTCCCATCCAAAGCTTAGGGCCCTCCCTCAGCTAGCTACCGCGAGAAAACGGTTTTTACGCAACACTCAGTGTCCTCTCGTCTTGCAACGACTGCGGTCACCTTCAACCTGTAGGTGCGCTTGCTAGCGCTTTCTTGCACAGCAGGTCGCGAGCAACAAAGTTAGGAGACTCAGAAAATGTACCGAGTCAAACAACTTCTGTCTTTTGACATGATCGAGATGTGCAGCTTCGTTTCTTAATGGTGGAACGTTTGCTTAAATTCGTATTCCTGCAAAGGAAGTCGCGAGCAAGTGCGTAAAAGGGGATTCAGAAAGTTTACCGAGTCAAATGACTTCTGTCTTGTGATGTTACCGAGGCAAAACCTGTCTCGTCAACCGTTGCAGTTGACAGGTGAGTCGCGTGTTTTGTGCAGATACTGGCAATGGTCGATTTACATTCCTCGCATTTTCCGTGTTGAGGACGGTGCTGCCTTGCGACCCTTTTCCGTGAAGTGCAGCTTACAACCCGTTTGCTTTGTTTTCTCCACACTTTCTGCATTTGCCGGCCTTTTCAGCCGACAGAAGCAGCATCCGAACCAGAGATCGTGTACCCTCGGGTGGGGTTGTTCACTGGGGACACGCGAAGTATCTGGCTAGAGTTGAGAATTGCGGAAAGGAGTGACAAAGCGTGGACACAAGAACTTAAAAACGGCTGCGACACGGACGCCTTCCGCGCGTCTCGTCTTTTAGACGTCACTTGACACGTAACTCCTGATTTTCTCGACAAACTTTGCATGTCGCGACACCGCTCGACTCAGTTCAAACTGAATAGACCGTCTAGCGGGCACACACCCATAGAAAAGCTGATTCTTGCATCTGTACTACTCAGTCGATACTCCGTCATTTGCGTTGGACGCTAAGACTGTATAATTATCGAAGGACTTCTGACCTTAAACTGGAAAGCCGGGTAGGTAGAAGCCGTAAAAGAATTGTTCCAGCTGCGCCTTCGATAGCCTCGGCCCTGCCATTGCCAGAGTTCCTGTGCCGTTCTCCTCACGTAGGGTCTCGCTTCTCCTCTTCAGAGGAAGAACATTTCTCAGGAGATTTCCCCCCACAAAAAGTGGAAAAGGGCTACATGTGTGCGGAAAGGCTGTACTGGGGTTGACGCCTTGTGTGCGGGAAGAGAAATTCGATTCGTGTTCTCAACTGGACGTGCCTTTCAGCACGCTTGCTAAAGCGAGACATGCGGATGAAGACACTCTGAGGAACCGAGAAAAAGAATCGAAATTCCATTTCAGGAAGTTTTCAAAGAGTGTTTCACTCAGCGAAGAACGTACACGAAACCCCCACACCGTCCAAATAGCGGAAAGCTCCCGGACAAACAGACTGAAAATTCTACAGACAGACATGTGTGTGTGCAGTCGCCTGTGAGGAATACCTCAGTCTTTATCTACCTACGTCAACTCTATAGAGTGGATTCACGAAGGAGTCTCGAGAAATGCGTATCGCGCTGCTTGTGGTGATCCTGGATTTCACAAAATGAGACAGCTGGCGCTACGAGGAAGGGTCGGCGCAGAACGTCCAGTCGACTTCAAGAAGAAAAGAGGAGAGTTTCTTCATTCGAGTGAAACTCCATTATAAATATGAATACTTTAGCTGAGAGACATTCGGATCTGAACTTTCTTCTCTTCGAAAGGACTGCCGCAGTAGGCCGAGGAAAAACGTACAAACAAAGCAACAAGGCTGGGTCTCTCTTTTCAGAACGGTATCCCTTATGGACTGCAGTACGCTTTTCTAAGTTGTCTCTTCGCGTACACGGTAGCGGCGCGGCCGTGAGGAGTCCACCTCTTTCCTGTCGAACAAAGCGGAGTATTGAAACATCCACCCTGGCGGAGGATAGAGACTTGCCGCGCCGAAAAGTCTCCAGTTCGAGGACAAACACCTCGAGAAGCGAGTCCAGCTCACTGCACGCGTTTCCCTCGACAACATCCGAAAGAAAAAAAAAGTGACAGCGGGACGGGAACAAGCGGCGCTCTGGCGCTCCTGTCACTGCTGAAGAGCTGCTGCTCACATCGCCTTCTTTGTCTGTTACGCGGCAAAGACCGCAACAGCCAATTGCATTCTCAGCATGAATCTCGCGGGAGTTCCTTCGCTACCTAAAGTCGCGGTTGTATTTCGTCATCATCTGTCTGAGAGCCTGCATTGTCGCCACGTCCTGCGGAGCGCAAACGTCGGAAAGAGCAGCAAAGACAGGAAACGAGTTCTCATGGAAAATCTCCGTTGAGAATCCTGGAAACCAATTCTGGCTTCAGTGCACAAGCCCCGCTTGATATGCCTGGAAAGGACCTTCGAGCTCACCCTTTGGTAGTCGTAAGTTCTCTCAACAGCAACTTCTGCAGGAGTGTCTTTCGGCCCTGCGCGCTCTTCGTCGTCGTTCTGTTCCTTCCTCAACTCAACATCCCTCTCCTCTTTGCTCTTCAGAAACTCCCTCGACTTTCGATTGTCTCCAAATTTAATCATTTCCCCGTTGGGCCAAGGAATCACTAAGCCGCTCTTCTTCGAGATCCGCACTGAAAAAAACAGTCACAAAACGCCCCACATCCACATGCAAAAAACCCATACACAAATATACACCTATACAAATATACACACATCAATATATCAATAAAAAATGTATTATATACATACATATAAATAATATAAAAAATATGTATTACTTCTATATATAATTATATATATGTGAGGGCCATTTCATCCTAAACCAGGGGGCATCCACTCTTGTCTAGATACACAGGTGCACACATGCACATATATAGATATATGGTTATACTTGTATACAGTTTTTTATATGAAGAAGTATATCCATGAGTACAATTGCCTTACATGGAATAGTATATAGATTTCTTGCAGAAATAGATGTGACTATACGTTTCCCGTATGCATCTATGAAAGTATGAACTTGTTCAACTAGTTTGTCTACGGATACACGCGACTACATAAATATTACATATGCATTTCTTCTACGAAAAGATTCGAGAGTGAGCATGCGCGGAGAACTCGGCCGACCCACCAACGTTCCCTCGGTCGTCGACGCGGAGAGCGACGCGCGTAGGTAGACTGCACACACCACAGAACAGTTGAAAGGCCGCAAGACATCCCAGGTCTCAAGGAGAAACTTCAGAAAACAGGAGAGCATCGGTGTACTGCTTCCCCCCCAGCTGCTTATCGCGCTGTGTTCTTCTGTCTCTGAAAAACTCTCTCCTCGTTGGTTTTTGCCGAAGAAGTGTAAACGCCGAACCGAGAGAAAGTCCGACGTCTCGCCTCTTGCATGTACGTGTACAGACACCTCGCCCTCTGCGTCCGTCTCCGTCGCGCACCGGCAGCAGTCGACGGGTCTCTTCCTCTCTTTTCGACAACACAGATGAACGAAAGGATGGAGAAGTGAAGTCCGTCCGCGATTCAGGGGGACGCAGGCAGCTCTGTTTTTCTCTCTGCCTGTCTGTGACTCTCTGTCCACCTGTTTTCCTCTACGGCTGTGCAGGACTCTCTTCTCTGCCGACCAGTTCATCTGTGTCTCTGGAGAGCCATGCTTCACTGCTACCGCGTAGAGGCGGACGCGTCTCTCGACAGGTGGATTTCTTCACCCGCCGCAGTCCGTCTCTGGTGTCTCGCTGTACCTCTTCGCACCCACTTTCGAATCCACGCTTCAGAGAAAGAAACGTTTCGCGTCTCACTCGATGGCTTGGTCGATGAGCATCACATTCGACACATGGATGAGTCCAGGAATTCGGATGAAACTCCCGTCTTCTTGCTTCACTCGCTTTTGCTGCAGAAAAGAAAAAACTCGCACTTGCCCTCTCCAGATGCGGAGTGCAGAACAGAACGGGGAAACGCCCTTGCAGATGTCGCCGTGGACGTCTGTCCAGACGGCGGCCCCACCAAGACACACACTTGCCCATCTTCATACCCACATGCACACACTAATATATATACATATAAATATACATATATATATATATGCATATAAATATATAGATATAAATATAAATATATATATGTTTATGTATAAATACATATACATATACATATATATATATATATATATGAATAAATATATGTATGTCCATAGACGTGTGTGTGTGTGGAGAGAGAACGAGATTTTGGGGAAGCTTGGCGGACGAGCAAGGACTGAATTTAGAAAAGACGGGAGAAGAGTGACCACAGAAGACAGCAGAGTAGGAAGCGAGAACTGTCCTTGGTTGAGACTCACCTCCTTGACTCCCGAGACAGACACTCCATTTCTCATTTTATCAATTTGCAGGACGGTTCCGCGGATTGTTTTGAACTTTCCCGAGATCACTACTACCTGAAAAAACATCCAGAAGGCTCATCTTTCTCACGTCTGCGGCCACACACTTCCATCTTCAAAACGACACTCACATATGCACATATATACACAAATACACATGTACATATATGCACAGATACATATACATATATATATACATATATATATATATATATGTATGCATTTATGTATGCCTGAACTTGTAGACGTCTCAACGCCTATACCGCCATCCGAGCCAGTGGGGAAGAAATGGAGGAACGGCATTTCGGAAACTTTTAAATCACTCGCTGTGTGTGGGCTCGCGTCACCGCGGCTGTGTCTCTGCATGCAAGGGTCCCGAAACTCCGGAGGAAAAAGATCAACCGGGCAAAGGACGCGCGGTCTCCCTCTCACGGCGCCTGCTGTCTTTCGCGGAGCTTCCGGGCAACACTGCTCGCGACGCGGCCGGCGCTACGCTTGCCATGAGTCGCGAGCGTTGCGCGCAAAGGCTTCTGCGCAGAGAGACAGGCGAACACTGAACGTTGCCCGATTCGGCGTCGTGAGGCGTCCGTCCTGCGCGGCTCTTCGCGGCGCGGAGACAGAGGCCAAGAGAACTGGCGAGGAGACATAATCTGGTCCGGACGTCTGACTTTCCCCGAGAAAGCGTCGGCGAGACAGAACTCCCTACCTTGTCACCGGGTCGAATTTTCCACTGCAAAATCCAGTGGCGAGGATGCACGAACTTCATGCCTCGCCTCTGACAGGCAAAGCGCGCGGCCTCGAACAGGCCTTGCGGGAGCGTCGAGTCTGCGGTGTACGTCCACCCGAGCCCGCGGCGAGAGTCGCGGCCGCCGCTGCAGGCCTCGGCGGCCCACACAGCGAGAGAAGCATTTCCAGACGAGGGAGGCGGAGAGACTCGTTCAAGATCCCGGAAGGCGAGAGAGGCTGGAGAGGCGAGACGCGACGCAGAGGCTGGAGGCAGGTCGTCAGAGGAAGCGCGGAGAAACGCCGGAGACAGAAAGAGTGGGGAGGCGCGAGAAGGCAGGCAGCCGGAGAGACAGGAAGGAAACGAACACAGCGGCCTGGGAGAGGGCCGCCGAGGGACAGGAGACGCTGCAGGGGTGAGGAGACAAGCAGAAGACCGCGGAGGAAAAACAGAGGAAGAGAAAAAAGGAGAGAAAGAAGGGAGCGAGTCGGTTGTTGTTCTCCCTCTCTGCGGCGACGAATCGTGTCTTGAAGCTGAGGAACTGAAGCTCAGCTTCCCGCGAGGTGGACTTCCACAAGTTGCAGCGGAGAGAGAGGGGAACATCGGCGAAGCGACAGAAGAAGAGATTGGAAAAGAAGAGAAGAGGAACTTAGCATGGGAGAGAGTGAAGGCTTCGACTTTCTGAGAGGGAGAAACGAACTCTGGAGTCAAGGGAGAGACTGTAGAAGCCGAGAGAAGAGACGAAGCGCGGGCGCCCAGCCCTCGACGAATCGAAGGAAAAACCTCCATCTTCTCTCTCGCACTCCGAGCCTTCCCCTCTCTGTCCCGTTCTTTTAAAGGTTTCAAAGGAGACAAACGAAACAAGACAAGTGACGGAGAAACCGGTCCAGAAAAATAACTTCCGAAAAAGTTGGCTGCGCAAAAAACTGCATGCGCTCTCAGCTGTCGCGTGTGCTCGTCGCACCGGCTTTTGAGAGCGAGGAAAATCGAGCTTTCTTTCTTGACACAGAATGCTCTCCACTTTCTTCCCTCACTTCGGAGTCGTCGAGTTCGGTGTGTGACGCGTCAGAAGAGTTCGCTCCACATTTTTCGAAAAACGAACTCAACAGGCATGAAAAAAACGAAAACGCGAGTCCCCGGGCCGCTCCAGAGCATGAAGAAATCTCCTCACAGACCGCGCGCCTCGGACTCCCAGCTGTGCAAGAGACGAAGTCATCTTTCAACTGCCGTCCGCATATGCACATGGATTTACATTCCTGAATGCCCCCCTGAAGTGCTGAAGTGATGTATATATATGTAAATATATATATGTATATATATGTAAATATATATATATATATATATAAATATGCATAAATGCAGGATATATGAGCTGTATGGGAATGTGTCTGGCGAGACTTTTGAAAAGAACGGTGCAATGCACCTTGACGTAGATTTTTTTATTGACATAGAGTGACGGCAATGGCACTCATGAATGGCGCCTGACGTGAGGATGTCTAGAGATGGAATGTGTGCACAGAAGGAGAGGCGCGCCCAACGTGGAAGACTCTTGCGGATAAACGCATGTTCAGAAAGTAAAAAAAGCGATAGAGACAGAGGCGTACGTGACCGGATTTATGCCTGCAGAATCGAGAGTTCCAGGTAGAAGAAGATCTGCGAAATTGCGGTTGGAACGCGCACAGGCGCGAGTTTCTTTTTTCCGAGGGCGTACGGTAGCGAAAGTAACAAGAAAAACATGGGAGAGTCGCCCTGCTCGCTCACGGTCCACCCCTAAGGAACGCATGCGCGAATACCTTTTTCTTCTTGGCATTCATATTTGATTCCGCCTCTCTCTACATGAAAACCAGGGAAGCATGCACCATGATGCATTCCTCTTTTTATCAATACAGGAAACTTATACTGGGCACTGAATCTCTCTGCATGGTGCAGGAAAACTTGTCGTCGGCTACGCAGTTTGTCTTTCTCTCTGCGAAAAAAGAAACTCTCCATCAGCGTAGGGAAATTGTCAATCTGAGCAGACACAGATATGTGCGCATCCATATCTGCCTATGACATTTTTGGAGTTTTAAACGAGACTCTCAAATACCGTCGTTTCCTCGCTAGTAGACGTAAAGCATTACACATGACTAGAGATCTCTCCAGAAGCAGATCTCCATGCACATTTGAGTTTCTCTGAAAGTGGAAGAGAATTCGACGTCTCTGAAAAGGCGCAAGTCGAGCGCATTACACCAGTTTCCATTTTTTAGATGGTGGAGAGAAGCATCTGAGCAGCTTCTTGCAGGTGAACATTTCTATCTGTGTGAATGGCTCTTTTCAGAAAGTGGAATAGTTCATTGACAAAGAGGCTTTGCACATGCGTGTGTATTCGCTCTTTTTACCGCCAGAAGTCCAGTGGGGGGGGGCGTACAGCAATCATAAAGAACGCGGTTATTTTTATCTCATAACTGGAGTTCTTGGGCGCGCGCAGTTACTTCGCCAGTAAGGTCCGTCGCTCTGCTAAAAAGGATCACTGCTTTGTTTTCCGTGCATGCAACTGAAGAAACTTTAGACAGCGCGTACATACGCCTCTCCAAGACATCTTGTGCAAAGACGAAGGAAGGGGAAAGAAGAAAGAAAGGAGTGACGGAGAATTGACAGAAGGGAGAAACGCAGAGAAGCAAGAACAAAGGGGAGGAGACATGCAAGCTCTGAAGACACTGCCGTCTGAGAACAGAGAGGATCGTGAGTTTTTCGAAGGAGGTGATGAGTCTCGACTTCTTTTTCGCGATCAAGGAGAGACTCCGAAAAGAAAGAAAAGAGCGTGCAGCATGGTTTTCTTCTTTTGTATTTGTATGCTTTCGCTTTCTCGGCATTACGTTTTTTTACAAACAAATCTTTCTGGCGAGAAAAGGCAAACCGCGATCGCCGTCGCGGTGTTCCTCTGGATGAAGCAGAAACGTTGTCCCTATTTTATTGAAATTTAACAAAATGCTCGCTTGCGTCTCTGCTTTGAGGAGGAAGACGTCGAGAAGAGTTGAAAGAACCTCATTTACGCATGTCGGAAAAAAAGTATGTTAAACGTAAAGGCGACAAAGACAAATGTCTCTTTTCTGCGTTGGCTTCCGCTCTCCGCTTCCTTTCCAAGTTTCCTTTTCACATGCTTTCTACACAAAGAGATCCCCGCCCTCTGTGCAGATCTGCGGCAGCGCAAGGTTGATGAACTTCGTCCCTGCTGTCTTCTCGAAGAAGTTCGTCTGAAAACGCCACCACAGAGAGAGAGCAACGGGAGGAAGCGACGTGAGAGATTGACACTTCAAGCTCGACAGAGATACACAAAAACCAACGGAAAACAAGAGAACCAGTGTCATTTCTCTCCTGTTCAAACAGCTGTCAAACTTTCGTCGTCGTCTCGTCTGCTTCTCTCTCCTTGCTTTCTGCGCTCCACATGTCTCGTTCTATCTCCCCGTTCTTCTCCGGTCTCTGTGCTTGTTCTCTCCTACTCTCAGATCTTCTTCTCGCTTCTTCGTTTTCTTTTTTCTGCGTTGGTTCTGTGCTCACCTTCTTCCAGCCAATCCAATTCTTGTCGAGGATCTTGTCGATGTCTCCGTCGTCGCCCGCATAGTGCGGGTCCACGATGAGGAACGCCGCCTCGCCTGCAGCAAAATACGAGAAACAATAACACAGAGGGAAGAGAAGCAAAACAGAAGCTCAAAGGAAGACTGAAAGAACGTTGGGGGAGACGGAAACTCGACGAGTCGAAATTCTCCGCGAAAAACCACCACCGCACCCCTCAAGGGAAAAACTCTGTAGAGGCGAAGGTCGACAAAGAGGGAAACTTCACTGAACAAACGAGAAGAACCGAGGAGAGAGAAACACTGTCTGAAAACAGATCTGCGGTGAGGAGTAAGACTGAGCGTGGAGGACTGAGAGAAACCTGAACGGCATTTTCCAGCATATCATGAGGCGTTAGAAGGACCTGCATCCAAAACCGGTGCGTTGTCAAGCAGTCCGCGCCGCTCTTTCGCTGGAGCCTTCAAAGTGCAAAAGCAGACGACTTGGGAGACTGGCTTCCCGGGCATCAGACCGGCTCTGGGGCAAATGCATCTGGCTGTACAGTGCAGCCTCAGCAGCTCGTTTTTACCTGTTTCCGAATCGACAGAAATTCCAACCATGGTATACGCGTAGTCGCCGACGCCCATCATCACAGGGGAGCCGACCGAGTCAAAGTGCTCCTTGAGAGTCGCCGCGTGAGACGGCAGGTCGCTTGCGCTCGTCAGATGCAGCAGCTTGCTCGGGACATGCAGATACCAATTTAAAACGTAACTCCCCTCCACTGTTCCAATCCATGCCTTGGAGCCTATCTAGCGAAAAAAACGCAGAGCGAAACCGGCACAGATGTCACCCGGCGAAGGGTGATCAACAGGGCATAGCCTTCGAAGGCGGGATGTATCCAGAAAGGCAAACACAGCAGACACTGCCATCAATACTCAGCTATGCATGCACATGTAAATATAAACATACATATATAAACATATATGAGATAAATAAATATATATATGTCTATGTCTCTTACATATATATATATATATATATATATATATATATGTACATATACATACATAGATAGGTAGGCAGATACAGCTAGATACAGATGCAACTACATATACATACATACATATATATATACATATATATATATATATATATATATGAAGAAGCCGAGCAAGACAGGACGAGAAAGATAAACAGAGAGAGAGGTAAAGAAAGACAGAGATGGAGTTTGGAGATTGATTCACTCGGCCGTTGAGGGTCGCTTGTGTCTCACTTCGAGATTTTCGTGAGCCAAGTCAAATTTTTTGAGCAGGCGCTGGATGTCGGCGATCGACGGCACCGGCTGAGAACGGGGGACAGAGAGGAGACACAGAAAGAAACGTGCAAGCCGCGAACGATGTTCGACTCGACACTGCGAATTTTAGGTCGAGAGAAGTTCGTCTGCAGGCATTTCCCCGCGTCAAGTGACAGTGCGTGAAAGAAACGGCAGAGAGAGACAGAGAAAAAAAGTGTGAGAGAGAAAGAAGGAAAAGGAAAGAGAAAGAGAAAAAGATTATTTTTCGAGCGACTCTCACTTTCGTGGTGAAGTGCTGACGCTGAAACCAACTGATGACGAGCTGAAGGGAACGATAGCAGCAGCCCCAGCCCTCGTCGCGCTCGTTGTCCTGCGCCGCAAAAAAGGAGAAGAAATATAATAAAAGGGGGAAAAATAAAAACAGTGAAGAGAAGCAACAGGGAGGAAGATAACCAGCGAATCAAGAAGGGAGAGAAAAGGAGAGTGAGAGACAGAAAAGATTCCGAAAGATAATACGAGAAAGACGAGAAGGACCAGGTCAAAAAACGTTTTGCTATGTTCACCTGACAGTAATGGTAGTACGCGAAGTCTCCCTGCACGAGGCAGGTGACGGCGCGCGTCTGCGGGAGCCACTTAGGTCCTGTGACTAGAGATCTGTGAGGCTGCAGAAAACGAGAAAAGGGACAAACAGGAAAGAGAGGAAACATCACCTCAGATTCGAAAGGACTCGAGCTGCACAACAGAGACCGAGACAGACGACAGAGGCGAGAACCTGGCAGAGACACCGATGGAGGCACGCGTCTCCGACAGAGAGCTGAGGAAGCAGAGGCGGGGAGACGCGAAGGAGAGCAACAGAAGACAAACAGAGTTTCCTTGGGAGACTCAGGATGTCGTCCAGAGACTCGTGTCAAGATGTATGAACGGATTCACAGGCAGATCCGACAGCTCTGTTTTCTTCGCACATTCACAAGTTTGTGGGCGCCTCTGCCGCGCTCTGCCTGCGTTTCGTTCCACGGCAGAGCAGCAGACAGTCGGAAAGCAGGGAGGTCCTTCAAAACGCCGAGAAGGGACAGCCAGTGGCGCCGCGCGACCTGCGCCTCGTTGTTCCACGAGAGCAGCGGGTGGAGACACCAAGGCAATTTGACCGAGTGGAAGGCGAAGGAGAGACTTGCAGGCTGCTCCTCCCTGGGAACTCGACAGCGCGAAGCGTCGAAGCAAAGCACTCGCGGGAACAGCGGAGGAGAGGGCGCGCAGGCAGAAGCCGCGGACGCCGAGGAAGCAGCGAAGTCGCCGCTGCTCATCAAAGCAGCAGTCAGGGATGTCGTCAAGATGTTCTGCACAGAACAAGAGGAAGAAGAGGAAGAAGAGGAAGAAGAGTGGAGAATTTGGAGAGCAGCGTGTCTGAGTTGGCGCCGGAAGGCGCGGAGGAAGCGGTTCGCACAGGAGGCGAGTGAAGCGGTTCCTGGAACGAGGATGCAGCTGTCGAGGAAGACCTGGATGTAGCGCAGAGAAACTTGAGCTGCGCCGCACTCTGGGGTGTAGGCCCAGCCATGCGGGGACTCCGAGGCGCTGGAGAGAGAAGAGAGGAAAGCAGGGATGGAAATCGCCGACAGAGACGCGAGAGGAAGGCGTCCGTCCTGCGTCGCGCCCTGCGAGGCTTGTTGGAGCCAGGGAAGGTCCAGAACTGCGTGAGTCGAGAAGGCTGTTTGCAAGCGACCTTCTGTGTTGTTTCTTTCTGCATCCTCGTCCGCGATCTTGGCCTCTCCAACGACGACATGCTTCGCCTTCGAGGCCGCAGGCGCGACGGCTGTCCAGACGCTGGTGTCGCAGCCTCCGAGCCGAGAGGGACTCTTCTCGAGGCGAGCGCTGGCGGCCTCCACTCCGTCCGTCGGGTGGACGTACACTCCGTTGGGCATGCAGAAGAAGAGGCCGAGGGGGGCGGCGAGGGCGGCTTCTTGCTCGCGGAGTGCAGCGAGGAGTTCGGTCGCAGTCGTCGACGGCAGACACGGGAGAAAGTCTGCGCGGTCCTCGCCAGCTGCGAGTTCTCTCTCTGCTTCCAGAGAGGAGACTGCGTCCGTCGCTCCGTGGCGAGCGTCGCCGAGGCCCCGCGACAGAGTCACCAAGAAAGGCGTCTCGAGGCGCAGTGACAGCGCGAGCCGAGACCGCAGAAAAAGGAACCTCTCCGACCTCAACAGGGAGCTCCCGTCCTCCACGGAGACGGTCAACCGAGCGCCTGCGCTCTCCTCCACAGTAGACGGAGACGAGGAAGAAGAAGGACTCGACGAAGAGAGAGAAGGAAGGAGGGAGACGAAGGTCCAGGGGAAGACTGAAGCGCCAGTGGTTTTCTCGGCATCACTGGAGAGGGAACAGACGAAGGAGAGTCGATGAGACGCAGCGACTCCTGCGTCCTCTGAAAGAGAGGAAAGCTCCTTTTGAGCTAGAAACGCAAGTTGAGTGGAGATCGCCTCCGCGACGGCGGAGACACTAGGATACACGGCAGAGACAGCGGGACCGTCTGCAGGCGAGAAGGCGAGAAGGCCAAGAATGCGCAGGCCGTCCGGAAGGATGAAGGTGATCGTCGCCAAGTCTCGCCGCAGAGCCTCGCGGAGGGATGAGGAGACACTTGGAGTCGAGGCAGTGAAGAGCTGCGCCAGTGTGGGGTCGCGCTCTGCATGCAGCAAGCGGAAAGAAGAGAGCAGCAGAGACGCCGGAGAAGCAGAGGAGAGAGGAACGCCGACGAGGACGGCCAGGAAAGGAGAGCTCAGCGAGTCTCTGCGGAGAATTAACTGCGAGCGCAGGTGGCGGAGGAAGGCCGCGAGCTTCCAGTCGATCCGAATAGCGGGCGAACGCGCAGTCGCCATTTGTGTGCAGGGGGGAGAGGAGGAGGGGGACGGAGGGGAAAGAGCAGCGGAAAAAAGACTCTTCAGAAGACAACGGGAGGTTGCTCTACGCAAGGAGGCGAGAGGAACCGAGGGAGAAGATGGAGAGCGGCGGAACGAGGTCGACAGCTCAGAGGTACAGAGAGAACGGGTCTGCAGAGGAGTTGGCAGGGAAGAAAACAGAGCTGGCCAAGTGGAGGTGGACGCGCGGCGAGGAAAAGAGACGGCAAGAGCGAGAGAAAAAGGCAGAGGAACTAGGGAGGAGACGGAGGACGAAAACCATGAAGAGAGAGGCAACTAGGAAGAGAGTGAAGCTGGAAAACCTGCGATGCCGCAGAAGAGAAGAAAAAAGCGAGCGGGAAGGAGACAGAAGGAAACGAGGCGACGTCGAGCAGCACAGCGGGACCTGACCGGAGGGCCCCCGGCTGGAGAGGCTGGAGAGAGGCGCTTGAGGATTCTTAGGAGAGAAAAAAGGAATCGAATCTCGAGGAGAAGGTGAAAAACATATGGCCAAATCGTTTGTTGGCACGCGAAATTAGAAAACAGGACGAGACAGAACAGCTGGTGTGAGAGGGGGGCTGGTAGCCGCAAAGGTGCTCTTGACGGAGCAGTCACGACGTCTCGCCGTCCGCGGATCTTCGTTGTTTGTGTCTCGAGAGAGAGAAGCTGGAAAGAGAAAGAAACGGAGATCGCAGGCCGACGCTGCAGAAGAAGGAGAGATTTGGGGGCGACTGAGGACCCACCCGAGAGAAACCGCAAAGACAAGTGCGAAAGATCGCCGTGGACATCTGGCCGACGCTCGAGCGCCGGGCGAGGAGAGACTCTCAGCTGTTTGCGCTTCGAGCTAGGGGAGAGAGCGAAGAACTCCGAGTTCAGTGCAGGCAGTGCCTGGCGGTCACATTGTGTCAATTTCGAAAGCTTTTCTTGAGGAGTAGGCGCCTCCAACCAGGTCAAGCGCTCTCGAGCGTTTCGCGTGTATTACAGACACCTGGCGCGGAAAGTTGTGCGACAAAAGGCGTTCCGGAGGCAGATTGAGCTCTTTTTCGCCAGACATTTCTTGAGGAGAAGGATTCTGGAGACACCGAGGTGAGTCGCGTCGAGACACAAGCTTTTTCCGGAGAAATGCGGCGCCCGTGGTGCAGAGGAGAGAAACAGTTCCCGAATTTTTCGCTGCAGTCAGACCGGTTCGGCACCTCGATGTCGAAGCTCGTGGCATCCAGAGGCTATTCTCGAGCAAGGATAGAGAGATATTTTTCTGGAGAACCGCGCTAAACCTCTTCCATGTGAAGACAGGTTCTCCACCTTGCCCATTTTGAACTCTCGGTTTCGCTCTCGTCTTCTTGTTCAACGGATGCAACTGACAGTGTGTGTTAGCAGAGCATATAGCGCCCAGACGGTAACTGGTGTAGAGAGCAGCTGTTCGCTCCGTTTCTGAAGTTGTGCAAAGGAGACAGAGATTCGTGACGTAGCACTCGACGTAGAGTTGAGGACTTGGCAACCTCAGAGAGCATGCGAACCGAGTGGGGAAGAGCAGAGCAGTCATAAATACCACGCGTTCTGAAAGAGTCGAGAGCCTCTCCAGGTCACTCGAGGGGAGCGGAACAGGAGCCCAACTCGGAGTGTGCACGCGCGGCGTCCTTTCGAGTGTGAAAAACTGTTTTGCCAATAACTCATGCGACCTCCTGTTTCCTAGTTCCCAACGTAGTACCTCTCCGAGGCAAGCAGCGGCTACGGTGAGTCGACGAACGACCAAGTCAGACGTCCACGCGGTAGAGCCAGTCGTGAGTTTTCTCTAGTGGATCCTCGGTGCGCAGTGAGCTAAAGAGATTCGAGGAACTTGGCCAGCACTGTGCGGAAGGGGGATTATTTAGCAAACGAGACACCACAGTGACGGTTCGGGTGGAACATAGACTCCAACCTCCCGCTCAATAAAGCTGGCAAACACGCACAGAGTTTACAAGACAGAAAAACGACAGCCGAACAGTGGATTCCGTTCTGCATTCCCAGTTCGCTCCCCGCTGGCAGACACACGAGGAATTGTGAAGGCTCGAACACAGAAGATAGACAGGAACAGAATTGAGGTCGCATCACCGGTGTGTGGCTACTGTCCCGGCAAGAAGTGCATCTCACTCTCCACGAACGGACGGCTTCTTCATTGGGGAAAAAGCGCGCTTCCACTTCCTTTTCCACTTCCGGACCCTAAAGAGAGATCGACAAGAGGCGCTTCTTTGTCTTCCGGACCTAGCGAGGGTGACGAACATGCACATCACTCTCCGTTGTCGTCATTCCGTGACTGTGTTCCCTAGGGGGACTTCGAATACTCTTCCAAGTTCTTTTGTGTCTGCATCCGATCTGTCAATTCCGTACAGACGAACGTCACCACCACGCGGCGCGTTGAAATCAAAGTGCCCTTTCAGTTCTTCGACACGGACCCAGCAGTTTTCGCGAGTCGACTTTCCAGCTGTGTTTCCTCGAGGTCCGCAACTGTGATGACGGAGCTGCGCATGCCCGGGGGAGGTTAGAGCAACTCAGTTAATCTTTTAGCAAAGCTTTCCGCGGTCGCACAAAGTAGCATACTATGGCGGGCAGTAGATAAAGAGGCATCTGCCTGCTTTACAGCAGCTTGTGTCGGCACAAATCCGTGAGTTTTTTTCGTGTATCGCTATATCTGCTCGCGACGGTTACTGGAAAGCTTCCCTCGAGGCACGACGACGGCAGAATGCGGCAGAGAAGCTGCGCTTCATTCCTCCCCCTGTCCCCACTGCAGCTAACACTGTACGGAACCGATTTCTTCTCCGCAGGAAGCTGTTCGTTTGCCTCCTTTCTTGCTCGTTTTTCTGTGGGGGAGCAGTTCCTCCCCAACGACATGTCTTGAGGTCGATGATCCGACCTGGACAGTCCTGCTCCGACCTGCGCCTCGTTCGAAACAACCGTCGAGCGTGGCAGTTTTAGGACGCAAACGGCCGAGTGTCCAACAATGGAGAGCTCGGTTAACAGCAAAGGGTCTTCTGTGCAAACGGGTGGAGGATCATGCCAGTTTTTTCAGCTGCGTTTGCTCTGTTGAAACGGCAGCGGAGAGCGGCGGACGACTCGGAGCCCTCGAAACAACTCACATTCAGGAGTGAAGTAGGTGGAAACCGAAAGGGATGAGTCATTCCGTCTGTGCATGAACAATGATGGTTTCTGTATGTGACGCGTTCGCGTTGTCGTTTTGCGGTCTTCAGTGCCTAAAGGAGATTTTTCTGGGAGTTCCTGAAGGACGATGCCGCAGTCCAGCTCGAAGTGCAGGGTAAATGACATAGTCTGTGCACCTTGTTCGTCTCTCTGAGCACACAACCGGCAAAAAACTCCCGCGTTGCACGAACAAAAGACTGCAATTGCGCGACTTTTCAGAAGAGCTGTCTTCCCCAAACAGGCTGCGGCACATGTCGGCAGCGGTGCTGCTGCTTTACGCAACAGTTTCGCGACTCGCAAAGAGTGTACCTTCTGAAACCGCGTTTTTCTCTTCCACAACTCAGCACCGATATCCTCAAAGAGCTTTTTCTACTCAACTCACGGGGGAACGAGCGCGCCGAACGCGAAGGTTTCTCGCCACACCGTTTTCAGCTGTCGAGAGGAGGAGACCTCGCGGTCATCAACGCTCTCTGCTCTGTGCGTCGTTTTCGACGACCGCAGAAAATGTCTTAGCGTGCGTTAGCCGCTTTCCCTTCGTTTCTGTCGCTGTGGAGAAACTTCAGGCAACGCGTTCTCGTCCGCGCTCTTCGTTCGGCGTCTCCTGAACTCTCTGGTTCTCCCCCGTCGCCGTTCCCTGTCGAGAAACACCGCGTTCCTCGCCATCGCAGCCCAGCAACGCGGGGTCTGTGCCGACCTAAAGGCTCCTTCGTCCGTTTTGTCTGCACCCTTGCCTTCTCACGCTGTTTTTCAACGGCGAGACTTTTTTGCTCCGTTCCGAAACCTCGCTGCGTTGCTGTTCCCGGCACACACCAGCGCTTGGAAGACGCGAAACCTGCGAGCGCCAGGTCACTCCCGCGGCGTCCGCGCAGCAGATCTTTCCGGTTCTTCGTATGCCGTTTCCTGCCTTCGACTCTGTCGACGCCTGTCTCTCCGTCTTGTTGCTCTCTGCCTTTCGACAGATGTCTTCTGCATTCTTCCAGACTTAAAATGGGCGTTGGAGCTCGCTGGAGCTCTCGAGACCTCTAAGAGCCTTCCCGCACAAAGTCTTTTCTCGTCTTCTCTCTCTTCTCTGTCCAATAAAGCGGCTCCAGTCTTTCTTGGAGATTTCACTTTTCCTCCGAGTCTCCTCAGCTCCTTCAGACGCGTTTCGACCCTTTGGAGCTCTTCTCGGACCTACGGTCACCTCTGCTCTCCGTTCTTTCTCTGCCCGATCAATTCGTCAGACATAAGAGACTCAGTCTCCTTCTCTTCCTCTCTCTCCTCTTTCTCTCTCTCCTCTTTCTTCAACTTGCTCTTCCTCTTTCTCTCTCTTGCTGGATCTCCGTGTTTCTTTCTGCCTCTGTTTTTTCTCTCTGTCTGTCCGCCTCCTCGGCCGCCTCTCTTCCTCTCTCTCGTTCCTTCGTCTTCCTTCCTCCCCCATTCTCCAGGTTTTCTCAATGGATGGACTGGCGCTGGCAGGGCGCTTCCCCGCGTTCGTCGAGCGCGTATTGTCGGCGGTGGCCTTCGCCGCTTCGGGGCGCTCCGAGGAGGCCCTCGCCGCAGCTGTGCAGGCGATCGACGAGTGCAGCTCGAGCTACGAGAAAGGCCGCGTCCTCGCGGCTCTCGTGGAGGAGAAGCTGCGCCTCTCGGCGGACGGCCCGGTGATGCTCGCTGCGATCGAACTGGTCGCCATGGCCGTCGGCAACCTCGGCGTGGACTTTGCGCGGTGTCTCGACGAAAAATTCATGAGAACCATGACGAAAATACTCAAAATGGTACAGAGCGAGACCGTGAAAGCCGGCCTTTTGACAGAGATGCTTTTAACGGAGAAGAGAGAGAGGATAAAAAAACGCAAACAAGGAGAAAAAGAGAACACGAAGAAGAAGAAGGATGAAGACAGAAACGCGAGAGATGAGAAGGAGAATGGGCGCAAGAAGGAGAGAGGGAGAAGAGCTCGAGTGGAAGTGAAGAAGAGACAGAAACTGGAAGCCAGACGAGAAGAGACAGCGAGGGACAGTCTTCCTCTCTTTCTCTCTCTCCGGGAAGGTCTTCACCTCTCGTTGTTTGTCTCGCTTCCGTTGCGTGCAGACGACGCTGAAGAAATCTCTTTCGAGAGATGTAAAATCGAAAATCAACAAACTTCTCACCGGGTACGAGCCGCCAGCGTGCGTCCCTTCTTCCCTCAGTCGCGGCGATTCCATGTGTCTGCTGAGCCAAAGGGGGAAACCGAGAGAGAAACTGAGAGAGAAACTGAGAGAGAAACAGAGAGAGAAACTGAGAGAGAAACAGAGAGAGAAACCGAGAGAGAAACTGAGAAGTGGAGATGAAGGAACGAAGAGAGACATGGGGAGAAGGAGAAGGAGAAGAAGGGAGATAAAGGATGCGCTGAACGAACAGTATATTTGCTTCTCCAATTCGTTTTCGCTTGCGAATCGGTTTTCTTTGTTCACTCGATGCTTCGCCGGCTTTCTCCTTTTCTTCTCCTGTCCTCCAGTTCGCAGAGCTGCAACCCAGGCGTGGCAACAGACCCTCAGCTGCATGTAAGTCCACACATCATCAAATACATATATATATATATACATAAATATATATACATAAATATATATATATATATACATAAATATATATATATACATATACATACATTTATAAATAAATAAATATATATATATATATATATACATACATTTATAAATAAATATCTATATATATATACATATACATACATTTATAAATAAATATCTATATATATATATATACATATACATACATTTATAAATAAATATCTATATATATATACATATACATACATTTATAAATAAATATCTATATATATATACATATACATACATTTATAAATAAATATATATATATATATATACATACATTTATAAATAAATATCTATATATATATATACATATACATACATTTATAAATAAATATCTATATATATATACATATACATACATTTATAAATAAATATATATATATATATATTCATATACGCGTGTGAATACCCCTATTTATATTTGCATATTTATAGACTGCGTCCCTGACTTCACATGCAAATGCATAGCCGCATATATATATATATATACAATTCTTGGCATAAGCAAAGAAGACACGGAAGGACCTGGGAGGAGGCGGGAGAGGCAGGGAAGTGTGAGGACGTTTCTTGACTACGTCTTCCTTGGATTCGATTGTTTTTTCATTTTTGTGAAACTGTGCCAAGTGGACTGTTCATCGGTTTTCTGAGAGGACAGGCGTTTCACGCTTTGAGGCCTGTTGCATAAACTCACAGAAAGAGAACGCAATTTTTTCAAAGACTGTGCTCATGCACATGTCGCTGTCCAGACACTCCAGGGTTTAGGAAACTGTGTTTCGAGTCTTGCGAGTGACTTCACTTCTTCTGCGGAAACATCGAACTGCCTTTGCGTTCTCGAGGCGTGATGCAAGCGCCTGGACGCGACAGAAAAGACGCGTTTTTTCTTCGGAGACCTCTCTCGCTTTTCGCTTTCTTCCTTCCTCTGTCGCTGTTGTCTCCCTTGTTCTCGCTGTGTTCTCTCTTCTCTTTTGCTCTCTTCGTTTCCTTGTTCTTTCCCTTTTGTCTCTCGTTCTTCCGGGTGACCTCTGTGTTTCTGCCGCATGTGCATTTCCGCGTCGCCTGTTTCTCTTCTTCGTGCGTTTTTCAGAGACTGAAGAGGAAGGTGCTCTACCTTCTCCAGCTTTGGCATGGTGAGTGAGGAGAGATGAAAGGAAGAAGGCCAGAGTTCGTCCTCGGTTCTAAAGGCTCAGGTAGCGGCGTTCAGCGCTTGCGAAGTTCATGCCGACGATTGAGTATTGACTGCAGGGACGTCCACGCAGTGAGACGACTGGTCGAGGGACATCAACTAATGGCGTCGAGTGAGGTTGTTTTCAATAAAAAGAATGCGATTTTCAGTAAAATGAATAGTACTCGATGGAACCGGGTGAATCACGTTCCTCGACTCACATCATTTTACTCGACTGCGCTGGGATGGGGACGTCTCATCGACAGAGACTTGCTTCCTTTCGCAAATCGAACGGCGGAGAGACCACGGCAGAAAGAACTACATGAACGTGCATGTACCTGTGTGTGGATGTAGAAATTGGTTGAGAGAGTGAAATGCAGACTGATAGAGGAGACTGAGAGAAAAGCAGGGACATACAGCGTGAGAACGGAGGAAGAACGGAAGAGAGAGACGAAAGTCGAGAGACACAGAAATGGAGAGGCGCACGGAGCAGCCGACAGAGACTGCGAACCTGTCAGCAAGAGTGAATGTCGCTCTTCGTTTGCCTCGCAGATTCTTTCGTGATGCAGCAAGAGAAGCTCCCGGCCATCTTCGAGGCGTACCGCAAACTGCGCGCGAAAGGTGAGAAAAATGAAAAGAGACACGCGGAAGAAGGCAGAGCGAGGAAGAGGGAGCAAGCCAAAAGGAAGAGAGAAGAAGAGCAGAAAGAAAAAGAAAGAACAGGAGAGAAAGAGAGAGGAGAACAGGAGAGAAAGAGAAAGAGAGAGGAGAACAGGAGAGGAAGAGAAAGAGAGAGGAGAACAGGAGAGAAAGAGAGAGAGGAGAACAGGAGAGAAAGAGAGAGGAGAACAGGAGAGAAAGAGAAAGAGAGAGGAAGAGGAGAACAGGAGAGAAAGAGAGAGGAGAACAGGAGAGAAAGAGAGAAGAGAAAGGTGGACAGTGAGATACGTTCTTGGCCAATGCCTTGTGCTGTCTGCATTTATTGCAGGTGTCGAGTTCCCGACGGTAGATGTGAGCATGAAATTCATGGTCAAAAACGCTGAGGTGAGCGACTTTTCACTTTTCGTATGCCTTCTGAGATCCACAATTGGAGATGTTCTAAAAAGGTACTCAACCGTTTCTCTAGTGAACAGTTCTTCAAAGTCCGGTCATCCACTTACATCGTTTTTCTTCAATGGCGTTTCTTTCAGTAGCTCTCCGGCCGCTGATCTGTTTTCCGTTGCCGAGCGAATGCGCGATTTCCCGACCTCTTTCTCGTCTGTTTTTTGTGCTTTTCTCTCCTTTTTCCAGTGTCCGTCTGTCTCTTCGTCCGTCGTCTTCTCTCTCGCCTGCGTTCGCTCTTTGTGTCCTTTGTTCCAATTGTTTCCTCTGATTTTCGTGCTGTCTTTGTCTCAGGAGTCCCCGGCGTTCGACCCCTCCCTTCGCATACGCAGGCCAGCGCCTCATCCTCCCTCTTCTTCCTCTTTCTCATCTTCTTCGTCTCCATCTTCTTCCTCTTTCTCATCTTCTTCGTCTCCATCTTCGTCCTCTTTCTCATCTTCTTCTAGGCAGAGTGTCGCGCCCTACAACCAGCCTCCTCCGCCGCCTGCGCTCCTGTCGGCAGACGAAGTGCGCGACTTTGCTATTTCCATCTTTTTCGCTTTCTTCTTTCTTCTCTCGCTTTCTTCGTTCTTCTCTCGTTTTCTTCTTTCTTCTCTCGTTTTCTTCGTTCTTCTCTCGCTTTTGCGTTGCTCGTGGATGCGTCTCATGTCTTCGATGTGTATGCCTTCTGCGTCTCTGTTTTCGACTCTCTTTCGCCTCGCCGCAGTGTCCTCGTTCGCCTCTCTCTATTTCACTTCCTTTTTCACTGTTTTGTCTCTTTCGTTTCCTTTTTTTCTTTTTAGGAGCGTTCTCTCAGGACCGCTCTGCAGTTTCTGGAAACGGCATCGAGGTCGCCACAGACGGAACATACGCTGGCCTTCTTGGCCTCGGCGCGCCCGAAGCTCCAGCGCCTCGTCGAATCTCTCTCGGCAGATGATTCCTCCCTCTCTGAAAACTTGCCGCGCGTCTGCAGCCTGCTCAGCCTTGCGGACGCGGTCGACGCTCGTCTAAAAGGTGACAAGAAGATCTCCGAACAGGACGAAAAATCCAGAAAAGACGAGATGACGCACGAAAGGAAGAGAAAAAGCATCGACGCGTCCCCGCAAAGCCCCCACTCTGTCACCATCACAAACAGGGGAAGTCAACGACAGATCCAGCTGAAGTCTTCTTCTTTCTCTTCTTCTTTCTCTTCTTCCTCCTCTTCCTGTTCCTCTCCTTTCGCTTCGGCATTTGCGTTGCCGCCACCCCCGGGTCCTGCGAGTGCAGGAGCGACGAGCAATGCGACGTCTCTGTCGAAGTCTGGAGGCGCGCCTAAGAGCTTGGATCTTCTCGACCTTGATCCTTCCTCTCCTTTCCAGTCTTCTTCTCAGGCGTCGTCTTCTTCCACTTCTTCTTCCTCTTCTTCTCCTCCCGAAGCGACGCTGGCGGCGTTGAACGATATTTTCAGGTCGGTCGCTGGAGACGTGAGAACGCCAGCTCTTCCTGAGCCTTCGTGCTCGGCTTTCGAAAAGAGTGGATCCTCTCAGGCGCCGTCCTTCGACTCTCTCTTCGCCTCCAACAGTCCGCCTCGGCCTCCGCGCGCCGTGACGGTCGTGCCGTCTTCGCCCGGGGACGCTGCGCATGCTACGCAGGAAGACGCAGAGACGAACTGTCGAGACACCCGGCGCTTCGAAGCCTTCAACGAGCTTGTCGACGCGCCTTTCTCTGCACCCGTCCTCGCCTTCTCGACGCATCTCGCGCTGCCCCAGCCTCTGGGGGTCGGGATCGCGGAAGCGAAGAAGGACGAGGTCAAGGAGGAAAAGAATGGAGAGACTGAGAGGGAGACAGAGTCGAGCCACCAGCTGGAATGTGCGAAGGACGGGATCACGGAAGCGAGTCGAGGGTGTCAAAAAAGAACTCAAGAGAGGAAAGAGAGAGAGAAAATGGACGGCGAAGATCACGAGGACTGTCAGGACTCTCCTGCGGCCGTCTTGGGGCCGAGAGAGAAACATGAGGAGAAGCGAAGCAACGCATCTCGCCCAATTTCCTCTCACGTTCAGAGCACATTCAAATCTCCTTCGATGCTCCAGACGCCGTCTTCGGTCTCCCGGCAAGCCTTCGCTTACGGTGCCTCTTGCGCTTCTTCCCTCTCATCTCCTTCCTCCGATCCTTTCTCAGCTGCGTTCGCTCCTTCTGATCCCTTCTGTGTAGCATCTGTCTCTTCTTCTCTTCCTCCTTCCTCTTCTTCTGCTTCTTCTTCTATTTCTTCCTCTTCTTGTTCTGCCTCATGGGGGTTCCTTCCCCCGCCTGAGGATGCGCCTCGACCGTCCGCAGTACCCCCCCTCTTTCCCCCTCCTCCCTCTTCTTCTGCTTCTTCTACTTCTTCTTCTATTTCTTCCTCTTCTTGTTCTGCCTCATGGGGGTTCCTTCCCCCGCCTGAGGAGGCGCATCGACTGTCCGCAGTCCCCTCCCTCTCTCCCCCTCCTCCCTCTGATGCCGCTTCCTCTTCTTCTGCTTCCTCTTCTTCTACTTCTTCTATTTCTTCCTCTTCTTGTTCTGCCTCATGGGGGTTCCTTCCCCCGCCTGAGGAGGCGCATCGACCGTCCGCAGCACCGTCCCTCTCTCCCCCTCCTCCCTCTGATGCCGCTTCCTCTTCTTCTGCTTCCTCTTCTTCTGCTTCTTCCACTTCTTCTTCTATTTCTTCCTCTTCTTGTTCTGCCTCATGGGGGTTCCTTCCCCCGCCTGAGGAGGCGCATCGACTGTCCGCAGTCCCCTCCCTCTCTCCCCCTCCTCCCTCTGATGCCGCTTCCTCTTCTTCTGCTTCCTCTTCTTCTGCTTCTTCCACTTCTTCTTCTATTTCTTCCTCTTCTTGTTCTGCCTCATGGGGGTTCCTTCCCCCGCCTGAGGAGGCGCATCGACTGTCCGCAGTCCCCTCCCTCTCTCCCCCTCCTCCCTCTGATGCCGCTTCCTCTTCTTCTGCTTCCTCTTCTTCTACTTCTTCTATTTCTTCCTCTTCTTGTTCTGCCTCATGGGGGTTCCTTCCTCCGCCTGAGGAGGCGCCTCGACCGTCCGCAATACCCCCCCTCTCTCCCCCTCCTCCCTCTGATGCCGCTTCCTCTTCTTCTGCTTCCTCTTCTTCTACTTCTTCCACTTCTTCTTCTATTTCTTCCTCTTCTCGTTCTGCCTCATGGGGGTTCCTTCCCCCGCCTGAGGAGGCGCATCGACTGTCCGCAGTCCCCTCCCTCTCTCCCCCTCCTCCCTCTGATGCCGCTTCCTCTTCTTCTGCTTCCTCTTCTTCTGCTTCTTCCACTTCTTCTTCTATTTCTTCCTCTTCTTGTTCTGCCTCATGGGGGTTCCTTCCCCCGCCTGAGGAGGCGCATCGACTGTCCGCAGTCCCCTCCCTCTCTCCCCCTCCTTCCTCTTCTTCTGCTTCCTCTTCTTCTACTTCTTCTATTTCTTCCTCTTCTTGTTCTGCCTCATGGGGGTTCCTTCCCCCGCCTGAGGAGGCGCCTCGACCGTCCGCAGTCCCCTCCCTCTCTCCCCCTCCTTCCTCTTCTTCTGCTTCTTCTGCTTCTTCTTCTATTTCTTCCTCTTCTTGTTCTGCCTCATGGGGGTTCCTTCCCCCGCCTGAGGAGGCGCCTCGACCGTCCGCAGTCCCCTCCCTCTCTCCCCCTCCTTCCTCTTCTTCTGCTTCCTCTTCGTCTTTTGCGCCGACATCTGTCGAGGATGGCGCCAAGGAGGCGCCCTGTGTTGGCAGCGAAGTCAGAGGAGAGGCAGACTTGGCGGTGTCGACTCTTGGGGCGCCTTGCGAAGACGGCAAGGAGTTGATGCTCTCTTGTGCGAGAGCGAACGACGACCGTCTTCTGCAGGAGACTGGCAGAGCGGCGGAGCTGATATTCCCCGCAGATTCGCAGCTGGCAGATCAGAGAGAAGTGGAAGGCGTAAAGGAAGAGAGAGAGAAGGCGTTTCCAGACGTCGAGGTGAATGAAGACTTCAACAGGGCAGGTGTCTCTCCTCCCTTCTCTCCCAGTGAGAGAGGGCAGACCAACGAGAAATGTGAGGAGGAAGAGCGAGGAAGCGACGAATCTGTGGCTCACAGAGAGCAAGCGCTTTTGGAAGAACTGGAGCAACAGCTCGACGAGATCACGCAAAGTTTCACGGTTTTCGACTTCTGAGATAGAAAGGAGAAAAAGTGGAGAGGAACAGATCGAGCGTGTGAAACTACCACGAGGGGGAGTAAAGAAGTAAGAAGCACAGGCGTTTTGTAACAGAGAACTGGTGTACAGCAAATTTGCCAAGCAACGCAGGCGCGATCTCTCGGACCTCTGTACAGCAGAGGCGCCTTTGTGTCTTCTCTCTGACTTGACCTGTTTCTCCCTGAAAAGTCTCCTGAGGCCGCTGTGTCGCCGACCGCGTCTGTGTCTTTCCTCTTTTTTACCGTTCATGTTTTTAGGAGACTTCGAACAAGGAGCTTCGGCACAGCAGTCGAATTCTCTTCGTTCTTTCTCCTTTTGTTCTCTCTGCGCCTTGTTTCCTCTCTACTGTTCGTTCTCGTCTAGCGAGCTTTCTTCTTCCTCTCTCGCAGTGTCAACGTCTCCCTCTGTCGCCAGTCGTTGTCTCTCCACGTTCCTTCCTTGTATCCGGCGCAGCTGGTGTCACGGGGGAACGGTCTGCCGGAGGATTTTTCCCTTCTTGTATTGTTGTGAAAGTCTTTGTTTCCAGGAGGCAGACCCGCGGCAACGCTCTCACTCCACTTCTGACTAAAGCCTTCATCTTTCGTATTTTAAACAGAGACGGATTCTGTTTTTGGAGCGTTCGGGGTTGTTCCCATGTGTTCCCCACAGCAGAAACAGGAGCTTTCTTGCCACGAAACCTGTGCAGTTTTCTCGTCAGAGGAACTGAGGAGATCTCTGCTTCTCTTCTCTCCGTGGGTTGTGAATCCGCGGTATCCTAAGTTTGCGAGAGGAGGAAGGCGCCAAACAGTTGTTGACGTCTTCACACGACCGCGCGACCGCTTCTCGCTTTTGTAGTAAACCTCGAAGAGAGGAATCTGTCGTCACTGCCCTGCGCGTCGTGTGTAGCTTTGCTTCGACCCAAGTCCAGGGTGGAGACAGGGTCGGCACAACCTCTCTTTTTTGTTTTTTCCAAGGAAAGATGTTTTCATCAGTTGAGAGTTGAACAGGGAAAGAGCTGTGTCTGAAACATCGCGAAGCCACTGGAGAAATGCCAAGTTGAGCAAACACAACACAAACACTGGCTTTCACGCAGTCGCTGCGCTTTCCTCGTCACGGCCTTCAGACGCAGCTTCACCTGTCTCGGGGACCCTCGCTGAAGCCTTGAACGAAAGGGAGCTGTCTCCTCGCGCGTCTGGTTAGCTGAGAGAAGAGCGTTCACTTTTTCGCGCCAAATTCGGAGAGACTTTGTGCCCTGTCGATACGCGTCTTTCCACACAGAGACAGACGGATTCTGGAACTCAGAAGAAAAGAGGCGCAGGACAGTAGCCGAGGCCTGCAGCTGTCGGATTCTGGATGACGTAGTTCCCCTTGAGTCTCTCCTCCCGCACACCGTAGGGCCATGCTCGACTGAGAGAGGGTCTGTGCTCCTTCGGAACTGAAAAGAAAATCCGACAGAAGGTCAGCTGTGGAGGGGAAATGCACTCACTCAAACGCGAGCCTGTTGGCAACCTCCACGGAGGAGAGACGTTCCGCGCACCGCGCAGACAGGCTCCTCTTCTAGTTCGAGAGCAGCAGCAGCTCTAGTTCCCCCCATCTGCAGGTGAGGAGACTCGCAGACCGCCTGTGAGACAAGGAGGGATGCTTGCACAGAAGCGCGGGAGAAGCCGAGACGAAAAAAGTCGCAGCAGCAGGAGGCTTGCATCACTGAGGAAGACAGAGCGGGAGAAAACGGGAGAGGGCAGAAAGACGCCTCCCCGCAGAGAGAGAGAGAAAGAGAAGTTATCTTAAGTCGGGAGGGCGGAAAGCAGAAAAGAAGCGAAATCTCCGCTGGGGCACTGTGGAGACAAAGGCGTCGTGTGCATGCATGTTTTGTTTTCAGGTGTCGCCTTGCTCGAGGGTCGGAAACGCATCAGAGAGCTGTTAAAACTCGAGGACAACGTCTAAACTGGATCTGAATGCCTTTCAAAAGGGATGAAAAGAAGACCGTCTTAAAAATCGCAGACAGCACTTGCGAAAAAGCGATTTCTACTGGCTTACGGTTCCAAGCGCTCGACGGCTGCTCCATAGGGTGTCGAGTGAACCGAACTACCTTCCCGTCTACCTGTTTGAGTTGTCGAGGACGAAAGCGAGCTGAGGAAAAACGTACAGCACAGGCAACTCCGTTTCCAACGCATGTGCACTTTGGGCTGCTTTCTCCAAGGAAACGAGGGACAAAAGATCTGCAACCAAAGACGCAGACAGCGCTGGCTGACGGGGGGAAACGAGCATGGAGAACAGCGTTGCCTATCCGCGGCCGACGACTGGCGCGATGCGCTACTCTAAAAGGGTGAATCTTGGCAGAAAACAGATTTGCGACATTGCAGTCGTTCTGCCGGTGAAACACACAAGAGGAAACCTCGAAAGGAAAGAAAGAACGGAGGTGAACTCGCAGAAAAAAAAGTCTTTCGCTCTCAACTGCCACACACTCCAGCTGCGCTGCCCCGTCGCTTCTCCACATTCTGGGCACACAGGAAATTGGAAAATTCGAAACAAAACTGGAATCGCAGACCAACAAACGCAAAGTCCCCTCTGCTGTACATGCATCTTTATTTTTTATTCACACAAATCTGTAGTTCCCCGCATGCACAGGCACACGACAAGCTCGACTGCACGGGTGGAGACAGACAGGAAAGAAGACAGGATGAAAGCTTGAGAAGAAACAGGCTCACAGAGACCGCTAGGCAGAAACGCCTGTGCTACGCATGCGTTTCGATACACACGTATATATATATATACATATACATATATATACATATATATACATATACATACATATGTATATGTATATTCACGTATGCGAGTGAAGGGACGAGCAAGTCGAGAGACGAGAGTGAGACTACGTGCTCGACGAAACTCTGAAGCGGAGCAGCCTTTTCCAAGACGAAAACTTCCTTTTTTTCCGACGTGGAAGCGCCGACCGAGTCTTTCTAATTTCACACGGAAACTGCGAAAGAACGAACACACTTCCCGGTGTCCTGTGGCGCTCGCGCGCGACTGCGTCGGCTGACAGACGGAGACAGCTCGTACCCTTCCAGAGTTTCTGCCGAATCAGAAACTTGCAGCGATCTCCGTCCACAGCAATGGGACTGATGGCCTGCGAGGACGTGAGCAAGAACGAAAGGCAAACGCTGGAGAAAGTGCAGCGAAATGCAGAGAGCAGAGGAACATGGCAGGCAAGGAAAAGAGAGCGAGGTGAGGAGGAGAACGTCGAAAACGCGAAAGCTGGAAACGAACAAGACCACAGAGCAGCCCACAGGAAAGAGCCTCGAGCGCTGAATGAAGAAACCACGACACCCCCGAGGATCTGAGATCCCTCACCTGTTTTTCGTCTCTGCGAAAGAGAAGAGCCGGGGGGCGGGCAATCAAAAAGAAAAACGGATGCACCCGAAAAATGTGCAGAGAGACGAGGCGCCGAACACAGCAGTGCGCAATCTCTCATACCCAAGGAAGTTGAGTCGACAAAGAGATAATGAATTCGACAGTCAAATAAAGTCTTATTTTTTACACAAACATGTGAGTGATAGGCGCGGATCCACATAAATTCCAGACACATCCGCATGATAGACATACGTATAACATATATATTACACATATTCTACACACAAATTACGTATATTTTTCAAATATATGTAATATTATATATTTGTAAGATACGTTACATATATATTACAAATAGACTATATATACACGTAGAAGTCGATATAGATGAATACGGATAGGCGCGCACACAGACGACGGATAACGATGTAGATAGATCTGCAGATTGTTAGATGAGCAACATATGATATTCGCACATATACATGGTAGATATCACTTTATTGCGAAGCGAGAGCCTGCGACTGTTAGCTTCGACGGATTTTCAAGTCGTCTCCCTCTTCCTTACTCGCTGGCGATCTCTCGAGTCCGGAATGGCAAAGCGAACGCATTTGATTCCTGAAAAAAACACAAGATATGCATATATATTTTTTACGAAATACATGTGTACATGAATGCACTGGAATCGACATCTACACCCGTGCACAGAGACACACGCATACACCTTTATCTGTTTATATATATACATATATATATATATATATATACATATATATATACATATAGATATACATATAAATATATATATGTATTTATATATAAACACACATATGCTTGCTTCGATAGGCAGATGCATGGGTTTTCCAACGTTCTGTGTCAGTGGGGAACAGATGGTCTGGAGTTTCGCTGGCTTCTTACTGAGTTGCTGGCAGACGTATTTGTAGAGGTTGAAATCAACTCTGTAAAGATATTTCATGACGCGGTGTCGCCTGGACAGCCAGATGGAAAGAACTTTCTTCTTCTGCTGGTCTCGGAAATGCCTCAGCAAATGCGCGCGGACGTTCAAGATCTTCTCCGTCAGACAGGCCACTGCAAACAGAAGGCTCGCGAGAGCTGACTGTGTATGTGCTCATGCAGCAGAAGAGAGAACAAGGAAGAAAAGAAGAGCGAGAGAAGAGCAGAGACAGATGGCTCGGTCTCGTGAAGTATGTCGCAGACGTACGTTGAACAGCGGGGCTGCCCGTATCGAAAGGACGCCTCTGAAGAAGACGACAAAGCTGAAGTTTTCGCCAGCTGTGCAGTTCCTTGCTCGAAGCACACCGCAGGTGCAGACAGCGCCGCAGCGCCGGAGATAACTTGGACAAGTCTTCGCCATGCCACCGCTCAATGTACGCATCGGGAACCTGGGAGGAGAGAAGAGAGTCGCAGAAAACCGAAAGTGAAAAGTGCAGGAACGAGTACACAGCGGCAAACCGGACAAGAACGGGGGACATGGTGCACCTCAACACCCACCAAAATGCACCCTTTGAAGTCCGAACGCCTTTGTCTGCAGGAGCTCCAGAGATCAAGACAAAACCTGTGCTGGTCTCCACAAATAGACCGACACACAGATACGCACAGAGAGGCGTCCACTTGTAAACAACGACGGATTAAAAAAAACGTCGTTCCTCACCCGGCGGGTACCAACGACTCGCGCCGACTTCACGCCCGCCAAGGTCGCTCGATTTACATCTCTACACACACACGTATATATATATATATATATATATATATACATATACATATATATATGTATATGTATATATATGTATATATGTATATATGTGCATCCGGCAAAGCACAAATAGAGCACGACATTTCTGGGGGAGCAGGTACAGGCGTTTTCAGCCGACTGTGCGCGAACCACAAGCGTTGGGCGCGTCCTTCAAGGAAGAGTGCGAGGAGAGCGACCAAGCCTGTTTCTTGGGTCAGGGGAGTTCACTGTCCTTCTACGAGAGGCAACAGAGACGACTCGACCGCGCTCAGACCCTCAGCAGGGTGAACCGGCAACGGCGAAGAGTGGAAGTCAAGCACTGTTTTTTTCAGGAGGAGCCGATCAGGACGGGAGCAGCATTCATGAAGAGAGAACTCAGTTGTCACTCTTTCCTGAACATTCGCGTTGAGCAGACACGAAAGGTCTCGCTGCTTCTCCGGCTGCAGGCCGAGTTCCTCTGAAAGGCTGGCGTCTCGAGCGCCCAGGCTTTCACTTCGAAACTGCATCACGCTTGTTGTACCTGGGCGCGTTCGTTGAGGAACTCCTTTTCAGCCTCGATGTACCACGGGGACTTCGGCGCCCTCGTCTTCAACGCGACGACGCCTCCGTATCGATGACTCTTCAGACGCGCAACTCCACGCCTCTGGTCTAAACACCATGCAGCTGGCCGGCCTCCGAGAGAGGGAGGAGAAAGAGGAGAGGGAGAAGGAAGAGGAGAGGGACAGGAAGGAGAGAGAGAAGAGAGAGGAGAGGAAGAGGAAGGCGAAGACGCAGCGAGAAGCGAGGGATAAGAAGTCGAGAGAGCGAAGAGAGGAGAAGAACGAGAAGAAGAACGAGAAGAAGAACGAGGAGAGGAAGACGCTTCAGACAGGGACGAGGAGAGCGGAAGGGGAGGGGAAGCGCGAGACCGGGCCGAGGACCTCCCGTCGAAGCGGAGAAGAGGATTCCTCTTCGCTGCTGCCCCCAACGCCTTGGTGGGCGAGAAAATCCGACGCGCCAGAGAAGCCATTCCACTTGAAGAGAGAAGAAGAAGCAGAAGAAGACGAAGGAGGAGACGACGCAGGTACCTGCCCCCTTTAAGAAAGGTGCATCGATGTCATCGCTGAGTTGGCCAGGCAAGTTGACTTGAAGCTGCGGAGAGCGGAGAACGGAGAGTTGTTTTTTCTCTGGGAGAGACGAGTTCTACGAACCCAGTGACGTCTCGTCCGCTTCATCACTGGGAGCGGCTGGTCTTCCGCCAGGCGCGGCCTGAAGCCGTACGAGCAGCCGGCTGAGGGCGCCTTCGCTGCGCCGAACTCGGACTCGAGCGAACTGCGAATCGCGGCGAGAAATCTGTTCCTTGCCGACCGATCCTGAAGCCATATGGAAAAGCCTCGCCGCAAACAAGTTGGAGACGGAAACGACGGAGGGGAGGATGCGGCCAAGGCTGTCGGGGGCTGTCTTCCCATGTGCATGCGCACCGAAAAGCGTACGTCTCAGCGTCGATACTCAACTTCTGCGGGGACGCGAGTCTCGCTTGTTTCGTCGGAAGGTTCGCGTCGAATAAATCCTCGCAGATTGATCTTGCTTTTACCGTTGTCTCTGCTTCATCTTCGCGTTTTCCAGCGCCCATCCCCTCCTGCCTCCGCGCGGCTTGCCCCTCGCGACTGACACACCGCCCTGTGTCGTTGAGTCGTCTGCAGTCCTTTCACGGTCGTCGTCTTTCTCCTCTCTGCTCTCCCACTGTCTGGCCAGCATCCAGAGTTTTAGCCTTCTCTTCTCCTTACGCGTCCTTCTCTTGTTCTCCCTCTTCTCCCCTGGATGTTCTCCTCGCGCAACTGCGTTTCAGCGGCTTCGCGGTGCGAAACTGGTGAGCCGTGGACGAGGGTGTCTGGCGAAGGATCCGAAGGAAGGAAGAACAGAATCCGAAGGAAGAGAGAAGCGGCGAGAGTCCTCGAAAGAAGTCAAGATGGCGCACAAGACAGCAGGCGATCCAGGGCGCCTCGTGTCTCCTGGAAGCAAAGAAGCGGGGGGGCAGGCCTTTGAGGCGAATCGCGCGCAGCTTGCAGAACTGTTTAAGGCAGCCTACGAAGGCGACCTCTCCCGCCTGGAACAACTTCTTCTCGACTTCTCTTCCTCGGAAACTGGACACTCGTCTAAACTCCGCCAAGCTTCTTCCTCTCCTCCTTCTGCTTCATCTTTGTCGCCTTCGTCGCCTTCTTCTGGAGCGTCTGCGTCTGCCTTTGTAGAGTCGCTCTCGCCGGAAGCTCGGAAGGTCTTCGCTTCCACGCTGGCGGAGTTCAGAGATGGCCGGCGGCGCTCGGCTCTCCACTTTGCCTGCGCGGGTGTCTGCCGAGACGTCGCTTCGTTGCTGCTGCTTCTTTCTCCTTCGCTGCTCGATTTGCGAGACGAAGCTGAGGAGACTCCCCTGCTTCTGCTTCTCAAAGCGACGGCTTCGACGCCCTCGGGTGAGAAGAAAAGGGAGGGTCTTCTTGACCTTCTCCAGCTTCTCTTGGATCGCGGCGCCGACGTCAATGCGAAGAACCTGGACGGCGTCACTCCCCTCCACGTCGCCGCGGGAGCGGAAGACGAAACAGAGGCAAGAGAAATCCTCTCCCGGCTGCTAAACGCCGGAGCCAAGGTGAGCAGCTCTCCATCACAAATCGAAAATCGATTCCCTCACCAAAGTGCGTTTGACCTCCATCACAAAAGGTGAAAGGAAATCGCCTCCATTCTCCACATACACCTTTTTATCTACACATATATCTGTCTACCGATATATGTATATATATATATGCATATATATATATGTTCGTGTGTATGTGTAATTGTATGCCTATGTCTATGGGGATATGTTCAGTTATATATATATATGTATATATGTATATATATATTTGTGTGTGTGTGTCCCATATGTGTTATATGTATATGTGCATATATGCATATATGTATATATATAAATATATATATATTTGGATGTATATATGTGTGTCCTTGCATGTTTCTTTCTGTGAAGCGTGCTTCATGCACATCTGTCTTTTTACCTCATTTGCATGAGAAATCTCTCTCTTTTTTGCGTCAGGTTGTGTCATGGCGTTCCGTTTTTTTGTTGCCCGATGAGTCCTGAGACAGACGCAGAGGTTTCGGTTCTCCTTTTTCGTCGTCGGCCCGTCCTGTGTTCTCTCCGCGATTCACAGCTGATTTTCGTTTCACTCGTTCACTGCGCCTGCCCTTTGACTTCGCTGCCATTCCCCGTCAGGTCGACGCGGTTTGCGCGACCTTCGGAACGCCTCTGCAGCACGCGATCCTCTCCGGGCGCCGCGCGAATGCGCAGTTTCTTTTGGACAACGGCGCGAATCCCGACGGCGAAGCGAAGGGTGACAGCGTCCAGTGCGCTCTGCCTCCTCCACTGGTCTTCGCCAGCAGCGCAGGTCACGCAGAGACGGTTGAAATGCTTCTCCGAGCAGGCGCGAATCCGAGCCGAACCGACGGAGAGGGATGGACTGCGCTGCAGTGTGCGGCCGAGGCTGGAAGCGAAGCAGGCGTCAGGGCGCTTCTCGCTGCGGGTGCGGATGCAAACGTCGTTACTCAGGTGAGAACAGCGTGTGTCTCGAGATCTGGGAGTTTCGCAGCTTTTCACTTCTTAATGAACTCGTCTGAGACGCCCTGGCGTTGAACTGCGGCGCTTTCAGCCCAGGTGCTTGCACCGCGTAGACGTCGAAAAAAAGAGCAGCGGCGACTTTACATTCATCGAGACAGCCGGGGGTCGGAGTCGCTCGGACGCGAAAGAAAGGCAACTTGCAGGAGAGACGAACGGCGGCAGTTGAGGGCGAAGGCGAATCGCAATGTGTCGGAGGGGGAGAGAAGCAGGGCGAGAGAGACGAAAGAATCGAAAAGAGAGAGGTCGAGAAGAGAGAGAGGAGTCGCTTTCAGAGAGGTTCTCTCCAGACGGAGTGCCGCCGACATCCCTCGCCGCAATCGAAGACGGCAGAGGTATCGTCTAGTAGCCTGGCGGACTTTGAGGGACTTGCGTCGGCTGTGAAGGAAAACCAGGAGTTCTTCGGGATCAACACTTGTGACGTTTGCCGATCTGCTCAGCGGTGAACGGAGCACGTTCGCGAGTTGGTTTCTCTCTGTCGGACGCCTCAAGAAATGCGGATAGATGCACTGAAGACCCTCGAGCGCCGAGGGGTGTATACATTTGGTGTCTCGGGCTATTTCTAAACTTTCCTTCAGTTGCCCTCGGACCGTCATGAACGCTCGTCACAGGTTTAGCCCAGAACGTATCGAATCGGATCTATTTATTCAGCTGTGGTCGACTCTGCTCGGGAGACGCAGTCGAACTGGGACGCGGTCTTTCTCTGGGTTCAGACACGATCTCGCCGAAGGAGACTGCTGTGAGGGCCAAGAGCTTTTTGAAACTTACGTTCAGCAATCGAAAGCGCTTCCCTGATCCACCTTATGGGGGCAGTCATCTCTGAGACAGCACTCTTTGCAAACGTCTTCTCGCGGTGCTTCTGTCTTTCTCCCAGGGCGCGACGGCTTTCGACTTGGCTCTTCGGTACGGTCACCTGGCCACGGCGGCACTGCTGAAGGAGGCGATGGAAAGGGAAGACGTCCCCCGCAGGGAGAGGGCTGCACCGGACACACAGGTAACTGGTCGATGGCAGACGCGAGGCCGCATCTTAAGAGAGTCCCGGTGTTCGACGCAGAAAGCCCAGATTCACCCTTGCTGGTTTCGCTCGAGACAAACGTTAGCTAGGCGTTTCAAGAAGTCCACTGAAGCGAACGCCATCGGAAACCACGCCGCAGCTAACGCCTTTACCTGCGCTCTAATACTGCAGCAGATCTTTTTCCTGAGAACCAAAGCCTAGTTCTGTCCGGTCGTCTCAGTCTCCTATGCACCACAGACAAAGGGGAGCGCGTTAGGAGGTTTTCGTGGTCTCGGAGCGAGCGTCGCTAGCGTGTCAGTCACAAGACACAAATGCGGAGTTTGCTGCACTGGATCCGAGGCACGCTGCTGTCGCACCTCAAGAGCGGGGGTTCGTCGCTGCGTGCACTGCCGTCTTGGTTTTCAACGGCGACTGAGCCGCGGGGTGTGTAGACTGCGAAACCGCAGGCTATCTGTGGCACTTCGCTGTCTGCAACTTCTCACGCAGGGCGCCGAAGAGCGTCCTCCGAGCGAAGCTGGCGACGGGGTGGCCCAGTCCCTCTGTCACGCTCACGCCCGGTGTGGATGTTCTCCGCGTTTTTCCGACTTTCTCCTTTCTCAGGTGCCCCAGTCGCCCGACGCTGCCTCGGAAGGCCGGTCCGAGCGGGGGAAAAACGCACATGAAACGAACAGTGCAGGTGCCGCGTTTGCCGGGGAGTACGAGGCGGAGGAGAAACCCGCAGAACTCTCAGAAGATCAAAAGACAAAAGGTGAAGAAGCGGAGGCGAAGAAGAAACAGGCGAACGAGCTGGTGGCCCAAAGCAAGTACCAGGAAGCTCTGGATGTCTACCTCGCTGTAAGTGCGTGGAGATATACGGTGGCCTGCGACCTTGTGGGGCGTACAGGTGATTTCTGAGGTTCTGTTGCACAAGCTGAAGTGGGATCTTTTCATGGGCTTTCTCCGTCGAAGTTTTCTATGTAGCTCCTATTCTTCACAGAATCTATCAACTGGAATGTCGATGTATTCGTATAGCTTGTACCCATGTGCTAGCTTTTCAAATACACGCTTCTAAAACACAGTTGTGCGTGTATTCCAAGACCTACCACTAAAGGAGCTTCACGGTCGGGGGCTGGACCGAAGCCTACCGTGGAATGGAAGGAACGCTGGTGCGTGTGCCTCTACGTGAGTTCGCCTCGCTGGGGTCTTCAGAACCCGTAGAACCACGAACATTTTCCTCGCCTTGTTTCGCCATTCATGTTGAAAACGCATGATGAGAGAAGAAATTGACGGACTGTGGCTCTAGGGAGCAAAGCGGGCATCGCCGGAGACGAAATCTCTGGAGGCCGGGGGGGAGGCCAGAGTGACGACCGAGCAGGGGTTGCTTCAGCGGGGTGTTTGCGTAGTTGAGAGTGTCGCGCTTCTCTGCCTCGTGCTGATCTTGCGCTTTTCTGTGCTTGTGCTAGTGACGATTGTCCAGGGAGAAAACGGGGTCGAAAGTGGGAAAAGACGTCCTACACAGGTGCGGTGTTGTATGTACAGGCTTTACAAATTTGCCCTCGCATCCAGCAGACGCGACACCAGCGTGCGGTGCTGCATGCGAACAGTTGCCTGATGCTGCTGAATCTGAAGCAGACCCCCAAGAAGGCGCTAGAACACGCGGAAAGGGTAAGATGATTCTGAAATTTCTTCACAACTGAAACGAAAGCCTTCAAAGGTAATCCTTTTCGTGCCGCCGCATATCTCCATATATATATATATATGTGTGTACGTTCATATCTATGCATACGATGCACACATATATGTGTGTATAGAAAGACAAAATGTGACAGGAGAGGTGTGGGTGAAGGAACGTTTGTGTTGGAGGGGATGAAGAGTTCACTCTCACTACGAAAAAGGGGAGCCGAGACGAAGGACCGAGAGATGTTTGCGCAATTTCTCCCACTCTTTTTTCTGTGTATCTCCACACACATCAGGCGATTGCACTTGATCCAGAGTGGGTACGAGGATACTACCGAGCCGGTCAGGCGCTCGTCGCTCTCGGCGACCACGCCGAAGCGGCGCAACTGTATTGGCAGGCTCTGATGCGAGACCCCGGAAACAAAGATATTTCGTAAGTAGAATGAGTCAAGGAGACCAAAAGGCCCGAAAGTAGTGGTTTCCAGTGTATCTTACGGAAAACACGCCGGTGCTGTCAGGACAGCTGGCGCAGGAGAGGGCAAGGTGAAATGGAGTCTGGGCAAGCAAGTCTCGGTGCTTTCGTCTGCGACACTAGCTTGCCCACTGTAGCTATAGATCAGGCGGAGAACTGGAGCGCATGCGCTATGCGGCGTGAGATAGAAAATCCGTAGATCGCCAGTAGGTGGCAGCGGACACTGCCGGTGTAAACTGCACCCCTGAGCCTTCATTTGTGCCGTGCAAGCAAAGGAGTTTTGCGGTTGCAAGGGAAGTGAGTAGTTGGGGACGGTGGTGACCGACTGGAAATGCCATTTTTTAGCTGCGTCCCCAGAAGATATACGGGTCAGGAATGAGGGTGCTGTTCTTGGCAATGCTACTGGGCGTTTCAGGCGCGAATTCAGAGCCACAGTCGAAACAGCCAAGACAATGCACCAACGCACGGCTAACTGACATCGGGGACATCCAGTGGTGTCGAAAAAAGAACGGGGACTGTTCTCAAAAGGCAAGTTTTCAAACGGTGTTTTGCGGAGTCAGACAAGACCGGCCGGCAGCTGGTCTCGACCGTTCGTGCATGCTGCTGCTGCATTTGCGGAGGTTGCACCCGTCCACCACCTTAACGTCAGAATCTCTGCTTCTCAGAGGACACCCCTTTTCCCAAGAGGCACAACGCAGTCAAACACTGTAACTGTTGCTAGAGATAAACTGCAGCGCGGTCATGAGTCGCTGACCCGGGTGGAAAAGAGCCGCAAGTCAGCGTTTTTGTTGGGCCGGCGGTGTCTCATGGCAACGTGTCCTACACACTGTCGTCAGTGCTCACCTGACGGGAGTAGTGAAGCCACACGGGTCGCATAACTATCATATCTTCCTCTTTATTGTTCCTGTTGTAAGTACCGTTCGACGTACCAGGTACCAAGGAACTCCCTCGCCGCGGGCTGTGCTGTTCTGTGCTGCTCTTGTTAGTTTGTCTGTCTCTTCGCTATTCTGCTCGGTCTCACTGCTCCGCTGAGAGGGTAATGCGTCTCTCACTCTGACGAACTTCTAACGTTTAGAACTGCAACCGGGTGGCACGCGTCGTTTCTAGCCTTAACTGGTTGGGCGTCACGTGATTGTGCCCAGTATTCCGCTTTAATATTCTGTTTCAGTGTCCAGCCACGGCTTACGCGGCAGAACATGACCCTTTGCGACTTCAGCAACATGTTCTGAAGAGGACTGCTGACGTTCAAGCGGTCAAGTTGGTAACACTGCAGCATATTTAGCGTTTACCTTTAACGCACTGAAATGTGTTCTGCTAATCAACTACGGTTTATCATCCGCTGTCGCTATGCAGAATTTGGAAGTTGCGGTCTGCCTTCCTGAAGAGTGTCCGCTGTGTGGCTGTTTCCACCGACAGTCAGACCGGAAATCGTTCGAAGAGCCGACGTGAAATTCGAAAATTGCAGTGCCTTGGTAATTAGCTTGAGTAGCGAGCAGTAACTGAGCTTCAGCTGACCCCATGCTTTCCGCTCGTCCAAATGAGAAACGAAATGCAGGGACTTACACAGTAATCCTGCACGACAGTAGGTGATCATCGCGGCATGCAGCGACCTGACATGCCTCTCACACAAGGTTTCCCTGTGTAAACGCATTTTGGTCTGCAATCATCCGATTGAGTCTTAAGGAAACAGAGAACCAGCCCGCTATGTTCTGACGCGATGTGTGCACTACGTGAGAGAACATTCTGTAGAATCACAAAGTGTATATGACACGGCGACGTGATACGCTACTGCGTTGTCCGTTTGTCGTAACTCAGTCCCCTAAACGGAACGCAGCTTGCAGAGAATGGGAGAAACGGAGGACAGTGCAGCCGACGAAAGCAGGCGTGTGGGTGAATCCCGCTCCAGACGCCGGGTTTTCGCGGCTTAATCGGCAAGGGGCGTCGGGAAAAGGTGCCTACATTTTTATATTTCTGTGACGTTTAATCAGCCGGAGCCGCCTCCGAGCGGCGCGCTCAGGCTGGCTTTTCACGAGCAACGGATTCTGTAGTTTGTACCATGACCATAAGCGCGCGTGTGAAAAATACAAGTAACAACGGTTACTCGAGACACCGTTAAGAAAAGCCCCCAGCTATAACATGTTCCCTCACCTCGGCGAGTGTGTATCGTTACTCTGTCACCGGACGAAAAGACTTCAAACCTCGGAAGAAATCACGGTTGTCACTTTTCGGTGAAGAGTGCCCATTTCTGGGAGGAACCACATCTTGTTTGTGTCTGGTCAATTTCCGTACGTCCTCTGCAGCAGCGCGCATATGCTACACAACCGATAGCTTTATACAGACAACTGACTGCCGTTACTTTTTGCGGGAGCAGCAGGCTCACAGAAACCAGCCCCGTAGGCCGCCTGGAGGCCCCGACGCGTGGGAACGTGAGGTGGCTTTAGCCTACGAAAGGCACCGTCCCGAGAGTCACAGCACGACTTAGAGGAAGTGGCTGTGGTAAGGGAAAAATTTTTTGAGGCAAGGATAGAGTATAATGAGTTAGAGTGGAAGGCAACGCGAATCATCGAATGGTGGGGAGGTGAGGGGAGGAGAGCGACTCAGCTCGTTAGTGCTTGCCTGCCCTTTAGCTTGTTTTTTCTTGGACTGTGGGGCTGTATAACACAGCCCGTGAACCGACGACAGCACACAAGCGGCTCACCAAGGCCTCTCATGACACTTTCGGCGAGCAACTCGTCGGTGGCAATTTGGCGCCCTTCAAGGTATGCTGCCTTGAAGGAAGGCTCTTTGCTACGGGGTGGAGCAGTCGGCTTCTTTTTTTGTGTCCACCGGAGCATTTGGTTGATTTCCGTACCCAGCGGCTGGCTTTGCAGGTTGTCAAAGCTCTGCCGCCCGGTCGCGGCACAAAACACCGCGTGTTTGTTGCAGGTACAACCGCTTCGGGATATGTCGCCTGCTTTTCGATGAGGAGATGACGCTTTGAACTTCCTAAACCTACGCCACCATGGCCAGCCGGAGACTATGCATTCACCTCCTCATTGGCCTCCACTATATCTGGATGCACGTAGCCTCTTGCATCCTCACAGCAGAGACGACCGGTAATTGCCCTTCCCCATTGAGCGGTCAGCTTGCCTGTGGTACAACAGTAGAAACTGTCGTTACTCTTTTCTTTCAAGTGAAACTACCCAAGCATCAACGAATTTTCTGCCGAAAGAAGAAGTGTGCCTTCCAGAATGCAAACTCTCAACACATGTAACACAGAAAAGTCACACACAGGGCACTAGGCTGTGCTTATGGACGCCGGTCCGTTGTTTAGAGGGCTACAGAAGCAACTCACTTATTTGGATGGGGATCGTTGCTTGGTGCTCACAAACAGTCGACAGTTACGCACAAGTCATCTGAGAAAACAGCACTTGGTCGATTACAATTTATCTCTGTTATTGCTTCTGCACTGCCTGTGCCTCTGTCAACAGCACATGTAGCGCATGAAGAAATGCAGGTTGACGAACAGAAGGTGCCTCCAACGTCTCTTCGGTACCCTTCCTCAACCGCTGCTTCTTCTCTGGCAACCAGCTCGGCAGAACGAACCGGAGCAGACCACCTCATTCATGTACTAAGGCATCAGGCTCAAACACAGCATCCCAATAGTGTTGGTGTACGCGGGAAAAAAAATCCTCCGACCGATCAAACACCATCCAGGAGCGTTCCTCGTTCAGTTACCAGTCCCTTAGCCGCTATTATAAACACTGCAGATCTCCGGAGAGCTCAAGAAGCGCGGCTTGAAAAATGGCTTCAGCTCGCTGCTACTGGCGCCTTCAATGATCTGGCGTGGGGATGCCTTAACAGAACTGCGAACGGTAGTCAGATGTCGCAGGCCTGTGTACTTCAGTGGGAGGCACAGTTCTGCATTGCAAACTACTTGCTGATAGATGCCTTGAATTCTCGCCGAAGGTATTCACGAGATAACTGGCTTGCAAACGACGGCTCGTGGGACGGGTTGAACGAAATGACCCGGCTCTGCCAACCACAGGTGTACGATTGGTCAACGAAACGAACTGCGGATTGTAGAAGGGCCGCGGCAGCTCTGAGAACATCATTCCCACCAACGGAGTGCGTGTAAGTCGGAAAAGCATAGACCGTGCTGGTCACGGGTGTCCTGCTACCATGTTGGTGCACTTCGTAGATGTGTACCCAAAATGATTAGCGTTTCCACTGCACAGACAACGAATGGTGCGATACCTGAAGTGTGTACCAAAAGTGCAACGTGTCTGCGTTGTCGAGATGAATTGCTGGTTTGTTCCGATCATTTTCATTTTATCTGTGTGGAACAGGCCGACAGAATGCATGAACTGAACATGTCTCCTCCTTTTACTTGCGATGATCATTCCTTGCGTTTGTTAAAGAGCCTGGCGTCGAAGCAACATACTAATATCTGCGCACTTGTGCCGTAACAACATGGCAGACTGAACTGCGACGCATTGTGTGTTACGTGCCAAGCGCCCTACCCGTCATGTTTGCTCCGGAGCGAATTCCTTCGTGCCACAGAAGCACACCACGTGGCCACTCTTTGACCCGTAATTTCTTGAGATGGTGTCACGACGGTGAGTCCTGTGAGTCCCCATCGTTTTCCGAAACAGAGGGGATTCATTTTCAGAGGCGAAGGGTCGTGGCCCCATGCTGGCCAGTTGTTGTGTTAGTGAACCCTAGACAGAATCTGAAAGGGTCTGAGCAGGTCGGTGACTCGACATCGGGCGGTGACTCAGCTGCTGGGCAGCCGCGGGTGTTTCTGCCACCGCATTCTCCATGTAGGGGTATTTTAGACTGTTTTTTCGAGACTGTATTGGCCGAATGTTAAACGTGCGCGATCACAGTAAGGCAGATCATCAATTGTTCTGGTTTTGCTACCCCGCATCTTCGAACTGTCCGGCTTCCTCCCCTGGGTTCCGATGTGCCTGCAGAAAGCTTTCAAGCGTATCAGGCTACGCTTTAATTTCCGCCAACCTCAGTGTGGTGCGCTTTTGCCCGATGGCGTCTCTCCTCATCAGTCTTTTCGGTTTTATGTGTGCGCAAATGGCTGGCGCTTAATGTGTCCGGCGCATGTTCCCTGAGGCGTCGAATCGTATTTTCGTCGCGCCACTCATCTTAGACTGCCAGCCGCCACTTGGTATTGTTTTCACTGTCATAGGACGATGCTCTATACCATTGGGAGATAAGCGAGCAAGGACAAAACGCTTGGCCTCAGGCGTGAGCCAGGAGTCGACAGGTCCAATTGGTATCGCAGATCTGCCTTCGTGGCTTGCTACGTGTCAGTCCGAGTCAAGCAGTGTAGCTGCTGCTACATCTAAAACAACTGAGATATCAACGTTTGGATACAGGGTTTTCTGTGGCACGATGAATATGATCTGCTAACCGAGCTCTCGCTTTAGCGGCGAAGTGACACTACGCCGGCAGACAGCGCTGTGCTACTTACCAAACGATTGTTCCTAAATTAATCTTGCGCAGTATAACCATGGTGTAATGAACCGACATAGAGGTAGTGTGGTATCATACAGGTACTATGTATGGAAAGCTTAAGCGTGGAATATCAAACGAAGCAATGGATCAGAAAATGCATCACATTAACCACTGTTGTGTTTTTCATCCGATAGTCCGTTCATGTAACTAAGTGTCAGAGTTTCCCCTTCCAGGATACTAATTGAGTCAGCTGCGAGCAATATCAATAGTTCCTTGTCTGAGGGAGATGCGTTGGCGGAAACGCGGCGACGGCTGGCAGAAACTGTGAGATTGGCATAGCAGTTTTGACCCCTGTAACAGAGTGCAGTGATGTACGAACAAGAGCATGGAACTTTACACCTGTGTTGGCGGGTGTACCTGCACTTAGAGTGTGTAACAGAAGCGGTATCATGCGCGATGTCTCAAAGACCCCTCATGCCTAGATAGTGATGACTCAAACGGGAGCCGCGAGACGCGGACACGCCAGCTGTCGACGATGCCTCGCTGTCCACAGAACGCGAATTGATCAGCGAGCCATACGGAAGGGAAGCAGCGCGAGGAAAGGCACGTGTCATGCGTAGATTTGTACTGGAGATCCGAAACACAATTTTTTTACACGTCGATCCAAAGGTTGATTGACTCGACTGGCGGTGGCGGCTATTGTGACTACTGTCTCGCTGGGCTCTGGGGCAACTGCATGCGAAAGATTGCAAACGCAGATGGAGCGATGCGCTCATCATAGCGTAACTTATTTTGCTTGGGACTTCCTCTTTGTCCAGCAGAGAAGTGTGCATTTCCGCGGACATCTTTGAAGCTGGGTCACGCAGGCAGAGGTCATTCGGTGGCGTAGACACATACGGGTGAAACAGCTGGGGAGCAGTTCGTTCACCTGAGGCCCTTTCCGGGCATTATTAAAGCTGTGCAGTGTGTTTGGCATTCTGTGTGTTGGCATGATCAATAAACGAGTTCGAAGTGTCGCAGGCGTCAGAGCGGACTGGCGAACTGGCAGTTCCTGCAGTTGATCCGATACGGAATTTCTACGAGCTTGAATGACGGAGTGTCATCCTGAGTTGCGTTCCCCTCCACACAAGAAGACAGACAAAGTTGTGTCGAGTTTCGTGCAGCCTCTTTGGATGGCGGAGGCCTCTTCGAGTCACCCAGCTTTTTCCCATGCTGTGGCTTTTTGCGGGACACACTAGGCTCCCCATTCCGCTGACTTCCTTCGTCCCACTATGCGGACGCACTTTTTAAACTAGGTCTTCTAGTGAATCCTGGATCCATTCGCCCATGAGTTCGACCGTCCGTAAGGTCTTGTGCATCATCCCTGCCTTATCTGCCTCTGGAAGCCGGGCAACCTTCCACACTGGGCAGCGCCATGGCCCGTCGGTCAGCCTCCACGGGGTGGGGCGACTCTCCGAAACCCTGCCCCGTTTTGTGATGGGAACTTGTCGGCAAAAAGGACCGTCGCAAACACCCACTGGACTTCAGACGTCGGGATCTCACGCACAGTCGGCCGCATGTTTTGTCCACAGTGGCGTGGCTGTGCCAAGGTCGTCGCCGTCGACCCGTGGCTCTGTTGACTCCTGCGCCTGGGCCTCCGCGTTGCTGGCTTCCCCTCCACTGTGGAGCGGTTCCTTTGTATCCGGCCAGCTACCTCTTCTCGCTCTGCACTTCTGTCAAGGCCGGTCCATGAAGACGGCTGCGGAAAAAGATCCGCAGGCGAAGAGCAATTCGCGGCGGCCGTACTCCCCAAAGGTCAGGTGGCTCGCTGAGCAACTAGTGAACCTGTCCCAGGAGGAGGCGGACTCAGTGTGTTCATCGTTGAAGGAGCGGATGACGGCAGTTTCTAACACGCAGTCTGGGGACCAGAAAGGATGGACACCCCAAACCCCAGGGAACTTCACATATTTCCCTCACCCTCTTGGGATCTTCGCGGCCACCACAGGGTCGCTCCGCGTCGTTGGCGTAGGAATGCCACGCCTTCCAGCGGTGGCGATGTCTATCATTCACGCTTCGAGACAAGTAAGTGTCTCTGAACTCTCCAAAGCCCTGACAGTGGCAAGACTTCGACCTAAGGGGTGAAGAATTCTTGCCTGTGCTGCGAGTTACCGCCACACATACTTCACAACCGTGCAGGTATAAACACCGCGCTCAAAGGTAGGCGTGGTTGTAGCATGCTAGCTGGAACACTTGCTTCCACAGGAAATTGCGTGGCGAACTCGTAGACCCGTGGAGCAGTGGCTGAAGCCGATTTCGGTGGCAAAATACCCTTCACCATTTCATCGTAATGGCTTGCATTGCTTTTAGATAGCTCGCTCTCCCACATATCACCCTTGCTCGGTGGCTGTTGAGTCTGACAACCGGTCGCCACTGCATGCTGTGGAAAATTCCCACGAGCTAGAGTTCTCCGGACTACCGGCGTCCTTACGGCCTGTTCCCTCACGCGTCGGCCAAGAGTACATTTTCGTTTCCTGCGACTTTACGGCAGGACGGGGAACAGCTCGTCTGTATGCGTGCCACTGGAGTGTCAAGGAACCTGTGTGTCTGTGCTGTTCTCCAGGATGACTCAGAGAAGACCGGAGCATCAGAGGCTACTTCGCCTCCGGTCAAAGCAGCATCGGAGTCGGCTGCAGATACCTCAGCACCTGACTTGGAGCGGACCAGCCAAGAAGCAGCCGGAACGTCACCATAGAACATAGATGAGAATTCTCAGAAGTAATAGAATGAAGGGCTGCTAGATAACCGCGAATGCACTCCAGATAGCCCGAGGACAAACGGTGTTTTGTGGTGCGTCCATTAACTGCAGGCCCCGTGGTGCTGCGCGTGGGGGTAAAGAACAAAAGAATTTAGTGTGGAAGTCTAGCTCGAGGCGGACCGTGGACCGGCCGATATTTGTGTATTAGAGAAGGAGCTGAGGTTTCCCTCGTAGAAGTAACCGGTTCTTATCGCCGAGATGGCAGAACCGTTATCTGCCACCCCATTACCGAGGGGGAGCCTTCATACAATGGGACGAGCATTCGAGAGTGGCTCGTCTGAGAATGGATTGGTGTGGCGCACCAACATTCGGCTCAAAAAGAAAACTCACCGGCAGAACATTTCCCTTGAGAGATCCACAGCCTCGTACTGCTGTTTACAAAAACGAGCACAGTTTCGACACAAGGCGCTGCATTCTGTGCTGCACTGTGTCAGTTGCTGGATAGTCGCATGAAGTGGATGTGAAGGGTAAATGGAAGTTCCGTTGCTGATATTCGCAATATGAAGACTGCGTCTCTCGTCTTTCCTCTTTGCTCACTGAAGATATATAGCGTTTGGGTACGATGCGTGTGCGGATGGTGGATGTTTTCGTGGAATCCTCGGAAGAAACACCTCATTGGGTGTTAGGTGATACTGAGGTGTACTTTTTCAAGCCCTTCAAAATCTACTCTATCAACCTGCACGGACTTGTTTCCGAGCGTCAGCTTTTTTATGACGCTTCTGAAGTCATTGCCACAGAGAACGAAATCGCAGTACGCTTTAAAATGGAAGGTTCCCCTTCTCACTTCGTCGACGGAACCCATCACATCGTCGCACCTGAAAGCATTTTCTTAGACCCGCTTGATTGTAGGGAGTGAAGATTCACAAGGTGAAACGTAGACATGGACAACCCGCGTTCGTGTGGAACCAAGCACGGCTTGCTATGAACGGTACGCTAAGGCTGTAGCCGGGGCCGCTACTCGTGCTTGCCCAGCAATGGCGAGATGGCGAGCGTTTTTTATGTCCTGAAAAGGGAACTGAGGCCCCTTTCAGGATCCCATATCTTCTTCCTAATTCTGCAGGGGGTGTATGATGTGTACGCAGTAAGACAGTGCCACAGAGTCGTATTCAAAACTGTTCTGAGTAATCGGAACCGCTGGAAGTCTGCCGCTACAACGGAAATCGAACATGCGAAGAAAGCTGCTTGATTAACGTCCATATGGACCACACGGACCGCGTGCAGTACTGTTGTAACCAGAGTCGAAGTGGCTGTTCCGCGATGCTGCGTCGCAGGCACTCTGTGATCCGACTTACCTTGGTTTCCGTCTTCTACCCCTTCGTCCCAACTTCGCATTTCCTAGTTTAAGCCGCCAGCCCTTTAGTAGCAAGCTTTTGAAACAGCGAAAGCCTTCAAGAACGTCTGTCTCTCCCATAAAAACATGCCAAGGTTCCAAGACCGCGCTCAACCGAGACAACGTGGCACACTCAAAGCTTCAACAGTGTGTTATGCAAATAGGAGCCACACTTCAACCATCCCGAGCAGGACATGACATCTGCGAGGATCGAGCTTACGCCCAGAATCAAATGTGACCAGATGAAAAAGCCGGTAGGCATTGTTATCAACTGAATGCTAACGCCGTTGGCTGCTTGGTCGAGCAGACAGCCACCTACAAAAGGCATTTGGCGTTTAGCTCTTCAATTGGCACTTGTCTGCGCTGGAAGTTTCATCTTTCTCAGCTTTCTCTGCCTCAATGTCGGTTCGACTATAGAGCTTTTTAAAGGTTTCCAAAGAAAATAAGGGTTTTCTGTACGTTTTCTCACAGCTCTCGAGGGCTGCCACGCAACTCGCACAGCACATGCGCATGCAGCCCTACAGGAAGGACGCTGTCGTATCTACGGAAGTGACCAACAGCAGTTTTTCCCGGCATGCGTCGATTCGGCAGCTGCAGTTGACCTGTCTCCCTTTTTCGCCATTCTTTTTGCTTACAGTTCGAACACTGACTTCTAGTCTAGCGTTCTGCCACAGAAGCGCTTTTTCAGTACCTAATTGCGTCATGTCTACACTCGCCGCCAACGGGTAACAATTTGTTCCGTCTCCTGGCACCGAAATTCTATGCTCCTCGGTCTGAGTCGCTTTGCAGTCCCAGTAGCATGTCACGTCTGCCACCGAACGACGGCAACTCAGTGCTGCACATGACTCGGATATGTTGACACTGTCTGAGCGATTTGCCGGCGAACATCCCGGTGTAGTCAAACAAGAAAACGCCGTCCCTCGTCTCGCGCTGCCTCAGAAACATTCTCTGTGTTCGGTCTTGAAATGACCGGTCTCTCAGTCCGCACAAAGCGTGGATGCGTTCGACCAAGCTGCGAAAGCACTGTTGGGTGTGGGGTGACCAACTGGGAACTGTCAACTTTCCGTGCCACTGCACGTGCGCTGTTCAGTGCCAAAGGGGAATGCCGCGAGCCTTTGCCGACGTTTCGCTGATTGGTGGAGCGGCTCGGGGTAACTCCGTCCTGCCTTTTCGCCTATTCGTGTTGCGTCGCTGCCCTCGCTCAAATGGTAACTGGCGGAATATGGCGTCCCGACTCCCTCCCGCTTTACAGCCGAAGCGGCGTCAGCTCGGGCAACGCGAGTGGCTCTCTTCCCAACTACAGCCGCAAGTCCAGCTCAAGTGCGGATGGTACCCAGCAGAAACTGAACAGCTCTCGCGGTGGACAACCCACGAGGAAAAGGGGGAAGCGACGGAGGCGGCTAAGCCGAACAGTAAGTGCAGGAATCAGTGGACGAGCAGCGTTTGTGTAGCGCGGCATTCCACCAGAAGCGCCAAGGTGAAAGTCGTCACACACTCTGCTTTCCTAGGCACAAACAGCCAAAACCAATGCGAGCACTCGGGTGGGGACCCGCAACGAAGAGCGGGCCGTACGCGGCGATCCGGCCGGCATACCAGTGGCGCCTGGACAGCTTTTCCGTTGTCGAGCTCTACGTAGTGCTAGGCGTTTAAGAAAATACGTGAACGGGAGTGTGCCTCAGCGTACGTCGATCGCATGCACTGTCGCTGGCATCTTCAGGGAAGGCGCTTCCCGAGGCGTTGGAGTTCAGAGAACCTGTGAACAGCGCCCCTGTCTGTATGCTGTGTGTGGAGTACAGGGCCGCTTCGTTGTTGTGATCTTACTGCTGCTCGTCTGCCTTTGGCTGGTGGTTTTGTGGAGGTGGATGGCAGTTCCAGCCACATCTTCCCAGTCTGGAGACTTGCACGTCGTGCTAGACCAGCAATCCGCTGGAGCTAGGGAGCCGGTGCCTCCTGTCTCAAGTGACGAGGCACCTGTGGTGGATAAACCGGACAACGAAGGCGATCCTCAGAGCCGTGCAGAACGAGGCATCGATGAGAAGGTACCGACGGTTCACAAAACTTCAGTTGTCAAGCCCGAGGTAGTCGCTCCTGCTGCAGGCGGGCAGGCAGCGGTCGGGTCGCCTGCTGCACCCAGTGCTAGCACCACCTCGAGTTCGTCGCCTTCTCCAGGTTCGCAAGAGGCCTCCGCGTCCCAAGAAGCGGTAGACGGGGAACCAGGCGCGACAGAAGAGACGAAGGAATCGTCGCACAAAGACAGCGTCCCTCCACAAAGCACGCCGGACATGTCTCAGACGCCTCCTTCCGTGAGTGAGCTGAAAGACACGGAGACAGCGACACCGAAACCGAGTGTCGCTTCAAGCGTCCCTGCGCCTGAGAGTACCTTCGCGACCGAAAGCCCTCTATCGGGGGAGCAGCAGGGAGCTCCGAAGAGTGACTTAGAAGCGCATGCACCAACTCTACCGGAATCGTCGGATCTCTCAACTGCGAGTGAGTCCAAGGTGAAAAGCCGGGTATCTCCTTTGGAAACGTCACCGGAGCAGAAGCCAGCGAGTCGTGTGGAAAACCGGGAGAGTCAGAAGGGTATGAGCGATGCGGCTGAAGGCGACCAACGAAGGAAGGTGGACACCGAGGGCGCAGGCGCAGTCGAACACGGCGTCCCAGTCAAAGACGCACACTCCGAAGCAGAGGGGAACAGACAGAAGGAGATACGAGAGGCTGCAGGAGTGCGAGCGCGGCAAGTGGACAACCGGGCGCTAGCGTCGGAGAGGAGGGAACAACTTGTGATGGCCTCCGAACCGGCTGTTGGAGCAGGCGCTTCAAGGCAAGCGAGGAAGGGAAGGGACGCAGGTCAAGAAAAAAGAGCCGCGGCGCATGCACGCGAGTTCCGGGTTGAGAGAGTGCATGCTGAAGAACACGCTTCCCGTCGAGCGGCGTCATTGACTGCCGCCCGGCGTGAACCGCAAGTGTCAGGGGTCCATCCTCAAGCCAGCGAACGCGCAGTGAGAGCTGCGAAGGCGGACCATTGGGGACTCGGACAACTCGATCAATTCTCGGAGGAAGAAAGTGACGAAGATTTGATCCCGGAGTGGCCGCGTCCTTCAGATCCCCGAGGCTTAGTGCCAGAGGGCCCTGGGCTGGGAGACGCACGTCACGACTCGTACAGAATGCAGCCTAAGGGAAGAGTGGATGAGGTCCCGCAGAGGCGCTGGTCCCCGGTTTTCTCAGAGGAGAGAGAGTCTATCGCTGCGTCCGAGCTGAAGCGCGCGCCGTCCCGGGGGGCGCCCTTCGTAGGCATCCGTGGCCGCAACCCAGTGGGGGGCGTTCTAACAGAAGGTGCCTTCGGGGGTGCACGACAGGGGCGACACGAGCGTTTTGCAGCTCCAGGGATGGTCTTGCCGAACACTCCGCATTCTAACGGAGGCCGGCCCTTCAATGAGTGGGAGCCGCAGGGTGTCTATGGAGTCGGAGCGCAGAGGCGGTTCCATGAGAACTACGGACCGGAAGCGACACCCAAGCGACTCGAGTTCAGGGTACCAACAGTCAGGCCCGGTTTTGTGCGCGGCGAAGTGGCGGACGCAGAGGCTGTGAATCGGGCGACAGCGCATGCGTTTTGGGCTGCGCAAAACCCTCAGAATGCCGGGGTTGTCCGAAGAGAACGCCCTTGGGTCGATGAGGGTCTGTCCACACCTAACAAGGCGCCGTTCTACGCTCACGACAGGAGCCACTTCCCAGTCGAAGAGGAAGAAAGCGACAGTGAACCGTCGAGGCAAGGGGAAATGGCGCTGCCAGTCGCCACCCGAGCGCCCGAGCGCACTAACTTCGAGCCCCCTGTTCAACAAAGAGAGGCAGCTCCGCAGGCTCTCGAAGGGGCAGAACGGCCAGGGAAACACAGGTCACGGCAGGGGGAAGGCAACCTCAAAGGTCACGTGTGGGGGTGGAAGTAAGGCGGTTAAAAGAACAGATCCTTCCCAATCTCGGTGGTGCCTGAAGCGGCGCCGGAGACTCCGAAAAGGTGGAGTGAGCAGCTGTAGACGAGTGCAAGTGGTTCCCCGTCAGACGCTACAGCAGAAGGGCTGTGGTTCTTATTTTTGTTGGGACGTAGTTTACAGTGATCTACAGAGCTCGTACGCTGAATTATAAAACAGTCTATCCCCCTACGCACGTGCGGAGGGTTCACCGAGACTGACCGCGTCCTGTATTTGTGAAGTGGATTCCTTAACGTGCCCAATGGAGGAGGGTGATTCCTGAGTCCCGATTCTATGGAATAGGAATTTTTGTTCCCACAGGCATTTTGGGAGTCGTGTGACATACTGGAGTTAATGCACTATGAGCCGCCCGTCGCTCCCTATTATCGAATGCCGAGCCGATACGTAATCTCTGTCGGCCCTGTACACTTGGGGTGATACGGTAAACTAAAGAGAAGGCATTCTTCATGCTGAGAACTTTTGCTACAAGCTAAATAGGTAGGCACACTACAGCAGCGCATCTGCGAGAGCCGTACCCGAATCGTTCCACACTCGCGGCTTAGTGATTTAACTTCCACGTACTAGGGTTGTACAGCCACTTCTCACGAAACCAGTTCCCTCGCAGTCAATTGTTCTTGCCAAAGCACAGAGATTGGTGTCCATGGTTCGATGCACTAGGGCCGACACGTCGTCTCACTTTTTGGCGTTCACTAGTTTCCCCTGTGTAGTTCTTTGCTCCTGGCCTTAATTTTAACAAGATACCGTCGGGATATGCCGCCTTCTGGCCGTACCCCGTATGACTGAACGCTTCGCATATGGCATGGCTTGCGATATTTCGCTCGCTATGTCAGTCCTTAGATGTAAGTAATTCTGAGGGATCAGCTTGGTGGATGTAGCGGTTCATGCACTACGGAGCTAGGGTTGAGCGACGATTGTCGGCGACCTCAAGAAGAAGTCGGTGTGAGTTCGTTATTTTTGTTTATTCCGGCTTCCGGGATTTCTTGAGTTGTCGCCCTTTCGGTGACAGCCAAGCAAAACAACGACCTCGGGGAAAATGAATTTAGGATAATAGCAAACACTTACCAAATACAATGCGACGGACTTCCTAGTGTAGGCAGCATAGTGAAGGAGAAACGATACGTCAAGAACAGTCCGTTATTTTCTACCGTTTAGAAGTCATGGCAGCCTGGGAAGTACGGAAGCTCGCTGCTCTGTGTAACCGGTTGTATGCACACGTTTTACGGCAACAAAGCGCCTCATCGACAAGAAACTCTGCACGTACTCCATTTGAAAGTAATATGCCAGCAGAAGTCCGATTCGACGTACAATTAATCTTTCAGGCCTTCCTTGCTGTGCGTCCAGGATGTGCATTTAGCCTTGACCCAGTCACGCCCCATTCAAATCTCGTGTCTTCCTCTAGTCCCGGTAAATCGTGGGTCTTCTCATCTTTCACCCGTGCGCCACTCGTTGGAAGAAAATGTTGCGAGAAGAGTCAGAATGCATCACATAGACGTAGCAGATGACTTTTAGGTGAGAATGCATCTTTGCATGTCTACAACATCCCAGGGATCAGGTCCCTAATCGCTTGCCCCTCTAAATGTTTTGTCGTGTCTAGTATTCTCACCGACAGTTCGGTGCATTGTGCCGTGTTTCAATAAAGGGAAAACAGTTTCTCCGATATTTGCTGAATCGCATCTGTGTTCAGCTAAGATCATCTGAGTACTGTGCTGGACTACGGACTGTTCCGCATGCCAGATTAGGACGCTATGAGAGGCCATCGTGAATGCTGTCGAAGAGGTCACACCCGAGGAGACGAGCTCTGTCGTATCGCCTCCACGGATTGAAAACAGAATTAATCAGCGGGCGACATAGCAGCTTTTCGAATCGCGATTCTATCTCGAAATAGTTAAATGACAGTGCAGCTAGCTGATACGCACATATCTCGAGGGGCAACACAGTGATCCTTGCCGGATGGAAAGCTTTGGAACGGATGCCCATTGCCAACGGCTGTGTTGTAAAGAATAACAATATACCATCGGAGTCATTTCCTTGGTGGTCTGCGGAATCTGGGACGGTTATGTCCTCTACGGGCAGATGAGGTACCGCAGCAGTCTCGTCTTTCTTACAGTTTTCAGGCAACCCTCAGACATAGTCTCTACCAGCCCTGTCGGTGAGCATTCTTGGCGCATTTGCAATCTACATTGTTACCACGGCTGGCACGCAGTAGAGGGAAGACTCGTTGCAGATCGGGTCTTTCTCGATTTCAGCTCTCGAAGGCGTTCTACCTGCCGGGGAGGAACAGGGTTCAGGCTAACTATAAAAAGTTTAGTTGACCAGATTGGAGAGCTGGGAGTCAGTAGGAATGAAATGGGTTTCGCCAGCGGAATCTTGGTTCCATTCAATGATGCGGTGGCTGGTCAAATAGAGAACGAAGGAGAGCGCGACGAATGCTGCAGGCGTCCTACACACTGTCTCTCGCTTCGCAAAGACACCCTTGAAGGAGCTGTCACCGGCATTTTCTGGAGTTGCCACTATTTAATGCAACACACCAAGCGACGGTTTTCAGCTTCTGTGTACTGTCAACGCGAAAACGAAGTCCTCCGCGCCTTGCAAGCCCGTTTGTTGTGGTGCCTTGAAACTTTTCGGCAGGAAGCCCCCCGACAAAGGCGCGCAGAGTACAGGTCCTGGCTTACTGGAGGGCAGTCTCGTCTGTGCATGTGTTCCGAGCAAGTGACAGCAGGGACGCAGGCCAAACATCTGGAGCAGTTGTGAGAGATTGTGTGCCACGTAGGTAGTCATCTGACCTTGTTTAGGCAACTCTATGACAGGGAGACATTTCGCGCAATAGCTACCAGCGAGCGATAAGTTTGCTCGTGTCTGCATGAAAAAGACGCAACCGGGCTGCTTCTACGCTGCAGCGTTTGTGCTTCTGTTGCAGCAATCCCTGTGGTGTGCATCTGCTCTTTGGAGCAGCCTGGCAAATAAAAATCGGCAGCGTTACCCTTCTTGAACACCCGCGTTTCGAAACGTCCGTTTTCTTGGTCTTTTCTTGAAAATAGGTGCTTGGCAAAAGTCCGTTTGGCGATTTTCTGTTCCATTTCCGAAAAACCAGCACCCACGTGCCATACACTGACTACCAGTTTCACCTTCGGAGAGCGTCTTACCAAACAAACAAACAAGATCTACAGTTTTTCACCGCACTCATTTCTGTTTTCGTTAGATGGCAGAGCCACTCTTCAAAGATGTGATATTCGTCCAGGGAACGGCGGACAGCAGCAAGTGCTTTTCGAAAAAGCTTGGATGCCCACGAATCTTTGTTGGCTGGCATCGGATTGGCGCAATAGACCACAGTGTCTAAATAACAAAAAAAGAGACGCGTGACTGCCTTTGCGGATGTGCGATGCAGCGTCGCTTGTAGCCAACACATCGACATACATCCGGATCTGCCAAGATGTGGCTGTTCTGGGCAACGTCCTATTGTGGCCCGCACCCCGGTTTCTTTCAGCTGCGCCTTCACGGTTTCGAAGAAATGACCGTGCTGCATCGCAGAAGTCCATCTTGGGAGGCTGTATATACTTTACTTCTCTGAAGTGGTCACGCGTCACTGTGTTTGTGCCGATGGCGCCCGCTTTTGGCTCGTCTGGACCGTCGGGTCCTACGTACCTGTACTCCAAGTCCGAGTGTGGCTCCAGCACTGAAGGCCCGGATGAGAGCTCGATTTACCATGGACCATGGGAGTTTTCCTACGGTCCGTCGGAAGGTTATTCGGAAGTTCCGCCACAAACTCCGTTTGACTCTATACCCCCTCGTGGCGTGCCTGGCCAGCTGCCCCGCACACGCGGTCCGTACACCTCTCCACGGACAGCATATTCGCGTCAGACCTCTCGGTTTTACTCTAATGGAGAAGCCCCTTTTCCAGCGTCCGTGTATTACCCGTCGCCAACAGGGCCATGGGAGTTCGCGAACTCAACCTTCAGGAAATCGGTCTCGATGGCGACTCCCTTCGGGCGGCAATCGTCGTCCTCTGTTCTCGGCTACCCATCGGGGGATGCGTCGACCGCCTTCCTCCCGCCAGTTCTAGGTCTCCCGCGCCTCGCGTACGAAAGTGAAGTGGCTCTGATTCACTTCGTTGTCTACCTCATCTGCGCAGTGGGATGTGTGTGTGTGTACTACAATCTCGTGGTTTTGGAAGCCTACGTCTTGGCGCTCTTCTGGGCCGTTGTTTTTTCCATTCCGCTGCGCACGGCGATGAACGTGCTCAAACGTCTCATTCTGTTGAGCGCGGAGCAGAGCATTGACTCCGTGGCTGCGGCGCAACTGTCTGCCGCGTCTGCGGGAGCAGAACCCAACCAACCAGGCGCATCCTCTTCGCTTCCGACAGTCACCGCGAAATCCATTTTCCGGCGGTCACCGCCTCGCCTAGCTTCTTCCGCATCCTCGGCTCTCACGGCGGAGTGTCACACCGGAACTCCCCCGCCAGAGGGGTCTGGCGGGTTTGTCGCTCCTGAGGTGTACAGACACCGCAGCACGTCGGAGTCGATCGCCACGCGCATTGCGTCGCGGTTGCTTTCTTCCGTGGCGCCGACTGCAGCTGCGGCTGAGAGTCTGCTCGCCCAGGAAAACGTCATGATTGCAGAAAAGCAGGGGAACATCAGCGGCATCCTTCAAGAAGTCCTGGAGGAGTCAGGCGAGGGCGCCCAGTCGTCGGCTGCCTCAGGGCTGGAAGCTGCCGATCTGTCTGGAACAGCCTCGTCATCCAAGCACGTCCGCTGCCATGCTCTTGACGCTCCCGCTCGCGACGAAGCACGCATCCCCCAGCTCGGTGGCGAAACGGACGCGCTTAGTTCTGGACACGCTGAAACATCGGTGAAACCTAGGGGTGCCTCGTCTGTCCCACCAAATTTGCTTCCGCTAAGCGAGCAAGGCGGAGCTGACGCTGGTGCGTTTGTCGAATTTGGTGAGCTTTTCACAAACATCGATGCTGCGGCTGATCCCGCGCTGACTGTCCCCGACAGACTAGATATGGATGTCCGCGCAGCTCCAGAATCCTGGACTCGAAATTCGCCTCTTTTCTATCAACGTGAAGTCTACTCTATGTCTCAGCGCACTCTCTCGCTGTCAGCATCATAGAACGACTCCTAAACCTTTTCTTGTTTCACGCAACGCAGGTTCGCCTTCGCAGATTTTCTAAGTGGTGGACTTTCCATGTCGTGTGGAGCTCAGAGCTTGTCTGCATGCGAAGAACTGCTTAAACGGATGAGCTTAGAGCCTTTTCGACCGCGTGCCTCTCGAGTCTTCATGAGTTTTAGTCTGTGCTTCGAGGCTGCTTCTGAGAGTCAATGCCCACTCCGTAGGAGAACTCACAGCTGTAGCTCTATATTGAGTCTGTCCACCCGCGTCAGCTACCTCAAGAGACTTTGCAGCTGCTCAGAAGCTCCCGCAAACCAGCGCTCACGTGATTCATCACCGTTTGGAGACCGTGCATGCAGGCGCTGGATTGGAAGGGAAGCCGAAAGAACGCGAAGGCACACGAACGGGCCGTAAAAGCGACGGGAAAGGCCCAGGTGGAATCAAGAAGAGCCTCAGAGAAGATCGGCTGCGCTTGTCAGCTGCAGCTCTGGCCGCCGCTAGGCGTCCTCGAGATGTTCATGCCCACCGCCGAAATCTGGACCTTGACAGGCGCCTGCGTGCAGGAGCCGGAGGCGTTCGGACGCCGTCGGGTCGCCATCCCGCCGGGAAACGCGCCAGAGTGCGGACGGGTCTGTCACCCAGCCGGAAGTTGGACTTCACCACTTCACGGTGCTCCCTTCGCACGAGAAGATCCGTCAGATCTTCAGCGGAGAACTACGCAGAAACGGACGTTTCTGACATATACGCGCATGCCAACTCTTTCCTGGATCCCGGGGCCTCCTCCGGAACGGGGTCTTTCGTCACGCAGCCCTCGTGGTCTCTACTCGGAGATGTCGTGCTGTCTTCGTCGCTGGTGCGCCTCCCCGCGAGGTTTCTGCTCTTTATGCTCGAGCCGCTTCTCTCGCTCGTTTCCCCGTCGCCGCCTGGAGGCGGAAACTCAGACAGACACGCTTCGCGCCCGTGGTTTGCTCTCCTCTACCGGAGCTGCTTGCTTCTCCTCGTGTACAGACTGGTGGCTTCCTGCACGCGCTACTCTGTCTCGACGGTGTTGCTCTCTGCCGCGGGGGTCGGCCTCGTCTCTCTCCTCGTCCGGTTCGCCCTGATTGTCGCGGGCAAGGAGGAGGCGGCGAAAAGAAGGTACCCACGCACAGTACAAGGAGGGGCATTCTGTTTCATCACGGCCTAGGTTTTCCGTGGCCGAGTAGCCAGTGGAGTCCGAGGCTGCGAGACGCGGGGACGTTTGGATGCAAGCCCTACGTTAGGTTTCCTGTGCTTCCGCTGCAGTTCCTCTCTCTCACTTGACGCAGATCTGTGGAGTCTTCCAGAGGTTCCACGCCAGAAGACCCGGCTCCCGTAGAGTTCTGTGGAATATGTATTTTTAGTGTTTTGGATTCGACAGTGGAGAGTTTTGTCAAGGTCAAAAGTCGACAACTGCGTGGTTGTTGATCTTGTGCTTCTGTGACTCTCTTGCGCGCTGCTCGTGTCTTCAGCTTGAAGTGGCTGTCTCCGCCTTCGATGTTGACGCCAGTGTGGCGTCTCCTCGGCTGGCTCTACGGATCGATGCAGAGTTCGCTAAACCCGCTCCTCGCGATCATCGTGATGTTGACTTCGGTTTTCATCGTCTCGCTGGTCGTGGCCTTCTTCTGTTTCCAGTTCTACAACGAGCTGACGCTTCTCTGGGACGCGTTCCAGCGCACCATCGACACGTACATTTTGCGTTCCTCCACGATGCAGCAGGCCCTCGACACGATTCACAGTTTCGCGGGCGGTCCAGAGCTGTCCGAGTCTCCGGAGAAACCTCCGTCCGCGCCGTCTAACACGACGGCACCCGGGTCGCTGTCTGCCTCTCAGATTCTCTTCAACCTCATCGCGAAGGCTGCGGAAGCCGCGAGCGCTTCGGGCGCAGACTCAAGCCGGGACTCGAGCGCCGAGAGAGGCCCCGACTCTCTTGACGCGTCCGTCGTTAGCGCCTCGGGTGTTCCCTCGAACGCGGCGGGAGCGATGGGCAGTTTAGGCGCGACGATCGCGGCGGCGGTCGCGGCAGGTGCGGGGCGTGTTGGGCGAGAGAACTCGCGCAAGAGAGACAGTTCCGCGGCTTCGCACTTGAAACAGCTGCTAGGCAACAGCATCGGACGCTACTCGGATTTGTGGCTCTCGATTCGGCACTTCGCTGCGAGCGCGTCGGGAAGCCCCGCGGTGGCGCAGGTGACGGTGGCCGCGCCCCGGAGCGCTGGAGGCCCCGCGCTCGGTTTCAGGACCTCGAACCCTGGGGGCGTCCAGTGGAAGGAGCGCGAAGAGGACATTCCCGTCGTGATTGTGCGCAAGGAGCCGGGCGCCGAACCGCAGCTCGCGGGGCCTGAGACGGTCTTTTCTCCTGGGAGCGCAGAGCCAAGTCGGGGTGCGCCGGCGGGTCCTGGCGGCGCCGCGACGAGCTGCGAGAGACGCATGCAAGTGGCGCGAAGAGGCGCCACGGCGACGACGCAATCGCCGACGGAGACTCACTTTGGAAGCCGCGACCGCACGTCGGTTGTCTGGCCGTTTTCGTGGTTTTTTCGGTGGAAAGAGGCTGGCGAACGAAGTGGACAAGGCGCCGTCATTCGCGCCGGGTTGTTCCACTTCTTCGACGACGGGGAAGGCGCCGAGACGCTGCAGCGCGTCTCGAGGGAGGGGCCGAATGGACACAGCGACGGCGCTCGCGAGAACGTGACTGCGCCCGGCTTCTGTCTGACAGACGAGGACGCGAGTCTCGTGTTCCCACAGAACGCGTTCGGAGACCGTGCGAGCTGTGTTCGGGAGAAAGCCAAGGAAGTGGACTTGTTCGACTCCGTTCGATTATCCAGAGAGGACGAAGAAAGCGCGTGCTCTGGGAATGGAACCGCGAGAACCGCTCTTCCCTCAGAAAGAGACTCAGGGCGAGGCTCCACGGTCGTCGGAACGCTCGACGGCGCCGCATTGGGCGAAGGCTTCGCTCTGCCTGGAAGCGGATTGCGTGAGCTGGCAGGGAGTCCCGAGCTGTCTACTCCGCCCACGCGTGGAGCAAGAGAACTCCGCGAATGGTTTTCCGGCGGAACTCCGCGGTCCGCGGACGGCGGCCCAACTCCAGATGTCACGCACTGGCAGGATGCCGCAGGCGACCCAGGGGACCAAGCCTCGGACTCGGCTTTGCACGGAGAAGTTTGGAAGCGATGGGTAAACACCGCGGAACTGATCGGCCAGCTGCGACGCGGGAATTTGTCTGGAGCAGCCGGAAAAGCCAAGGAAGTAAGGCGTCGAAGACGGGCCGTGTTCGCCCGTTCCTCATGGGGAAAGGGGGCTTGGGTTGCGAGTAAACGGGGAAGAAACAGAGATTGGGGGCATGTGCCTCTTCTAGTGATGACATGGAAAGTCCCGAAACAGCGGCTCTGTGTCTTGGCCAGACTCAAACGCGCGAGTACTCCGCGCTGGATGTTCTTTTGTGGGAGAAGCTTCACCGCACACTATGCTGGAAACTGTTCAGGCAGGATGTAAATAGACAGCGGTGGTCTTGAGGAGCACAGGACCTGCCACACACTGAAGCAGATTCAGAGGCTGTGGAAGCAGGGCGGTTCAAGTCGCCAGCGGGCGAGCAGCTGCTTTTCTCCGATGGGAAAACAGATTAACACAGACTCGAGAGTCGACTTTCGACCTCGTCGTACATACCTGCTTTCTTGCAAATCGGCTTCTTCCTAGGGCGCCCGCGAGGGATTCGAAAAGTTCCGGAACGCGTTCCGTCGCCTCGTGCGAGTCTCTTGCGGCGGCCTGAATGCTACGCTTCTTGACTGAGCGACAAGATGCTCCGTCTTTCTGTTTGATTGCCTCGCTGCCACGAAAACTCCGTCATGGGCTTGACTGTCGAGGCCTCACCGTGCTGCAAGGTGTACAGCGAGTGTGGAGGCGAGCGGGGCTGGGGTCGCTGACTGTGGTTCTTTGAATTAATTTCAGCCACGGCATCAAACAGACTACGCGCGGCTTCATCATAGAAGCGCGTGCAAGCAGGCAAAGTCAGTACAGGGTTCTCGGGTACGGATTCTTCGTCGGGGGTGTGTGTGTCTCGTGTCGCTACTTTCAGTTTCGAAAAACTTGATTTCGAGGCTCCTTTGTGTCTCTTCCCTCCGGTGCGATGTGGCGTTTGCAGGCGTGGAGCGAGATCTACTCTCTCACCAGTGAGGGTTGGTGGTCCTATGTCACTACCTACGCGAACACATTGTTTTCGGGTCTGTTGAATAGCGGGTACGCTGGTTTTCCAAAAGTGACGGAGAACTTCGCACTCCTGCTTCTGCAAATCCTAGACAGGAGGGGAGACACCAGTGTCCCTTCGCATGCGTCGCCTGACGTTGAGGTGCATGGCGCGCGGGAGCCGAGGCAGGTGGTCTCGCGGATGAGGGCACAAGACAAATCCGTGGGGGTTCAGCGGGCGGCGAGTCTTCGAAGGGCTCGACAGTTCAACGATAGACAACCGCGGGGACCCTGGTCCACACTGAGTTCAGAGAAGCATCGGCTTCGTCGGAGCAACGCTTCGAATGCTAATCTCCGTTTGTCTCTGGTGCGTGTTGAACAGGTTCGGAGCGGCTCGCGTCTTTTTCTTTGTCTGCTTCTTAGTCTTCAAATTCTTCCTCTCTGCCTTCGACATGCTTCTTCAGGCAAGAACTGACACCCTGACAATCCCACGGCGAATCCAAAGTAGTGACCATTTTTTCTCCTTTCCTCACGAATGCGCGGCGGGTGTCCGACCTGAGTTTTCTGTCCGCGGGTCTGACACTGTGGCAACGTCGCGACACACTGGGGCCGGACGTTCTCCCCGTGTGGGGCACCCGTAAACATCGGCAGCCATCCTAAACGCGGGAGTCCTGTTTTTCTTGCTTTTCGACACTGAAACTTCCAAAGTTTTCCCCCTGAACAGTGTGTGGTCGTGTAGTCTTTAACATCGAGTTAGCTTTGGAACACAAAAATGCCACCTGAAAAAACGCGTGAGTCGTATGGCGTGGAGTTCCTTGCAACTCCCAAAAGAAGCTAGCAACTGCCGCTTGGGTACGCTGTATTTGGACTCGGATTGTCCTGAGAACGACATGGGAGAAGATGCGCAAACACTGGCGTCAAAAGGAGAACTTGGAGCGTTGACCGCGCGCACTGGCGTGGTTCTTTTCTCTCCGGGAAAGGCGTCCGAAACGCGTTTACCCTTGCGTGTGGCGTCTGCGGTATTTCTCAGGCAGTCGTTTTCTTCAGCGCGCTGTACTACCTGTTGTGTAGCAGCCGGAGTTGCTTGGAGTATCTGGAGGAGCTGCTCTGCATCGTCGACCCCAGCTGCATTGTTTCTCACTCAATCAACCGCGGACTCCGCGCCATTCTGTACTCCTCGTTCAAGCGTTTCTGGTTCTACAGGTGAGACTCCGCGTCTGCTTTGTGTCGGAATTATGTGGAGGGTTGAACTGCGTACATGCGGTGTTTTTACGGTGCTACCGGAAATCCTCGAGATTACCAAGGTGGCGCGTTGGTCTCGTGTGAGTGTCTGCGACCGTGACGTTCAACGGGCGGCATGATAGGGCAGCAAGTGTAGGAGTTCTATGCGTGGACTGTGTGCAAATATAAGCACAGAACTGCAGCGTTCCTGCACATGGATTCAGTGTCCAAGACTACGTGGCGCTGTGTCGGGTGTATCGACACCTTGCTGTCGACGCAGTCGTTCCTTGGTAGTGAACCCGATTCAGCTGGGAAAACGAGAGTTCACCATATTTGAAGTTTTTTCTTTCAACTGGCACACAGAGTTGCTCGCTTCTCCACGGATCTTCCAGCTCTTCCCTTACGTCCCGCGTTGAAGCCACAACGCAGCTAGGTCGGCCGACAGCGGGTGGACACCCGCCACATGGATCGAGGGTGCATGCTGCCAGGGTTGAAAAGTTCTCCTGTTTCAACTTTTCAGCCATTCGTTCAGACGTCACGCACAAAAACAACGAGTCTCAGCTCGACGCTGGAGAATTTCCAACTCTCTCTCCGTCGCCTTCTGTACCACCTAAAACAGTGGATGTTTTTGTCCTGAGTGGCGGGTGCGTTTTCGGTTGATCTTTTTTGTTGGTCAGTGTCGCTTTCCTCGTCGATAAAAGCCGATTTCCCAGATGCTTTCCCTTCTCGTACCGTTTGCCTTCAGCCTGTTCACCTGGTTCGTCTACGAGAGCGCAGGAATGCCGGTGGTGTACGTCCCGACGGCTGTCTCGGGGCTCCTCGCCCTTCTGCCGCTTCTGCCTCCTGAGAGCATCTCCGTCATTCCCTGTCTAGTTCTTTGGTGGGGTGGCGCCGGTGAAGAGGCGAGTGCGACGCACGCTGGGGGCGCCGACTCGCCAGGAGCCCAAGGCCCTCAGCCGCGAGGCGAGGCCGGGGCAGAGACAGCGAGTGTGGCATCGGAGACCGTCGCGGGCGCCTGGTGGGCGGTACTCAACGTGGTTGCAGGGTCTCAAAGGAAACTCGGCGCCATCACTCTTTTGGCTGCCAATGCGTAAGCTGGAAAAACGTGTACACAACCGAAGTCAGACACTGGCAGTGAACAGTCGAGAAATTCGGTCTTCACGGGAGACGCTGATAGCGACGGTGAGAGAAAACGACTTCTCCACCACGATATACCGGGGCATGCGAAGGAGAGGGAATCATTTCGGGGATTGCGACTTGGGTCAGAAACAACTGGAAGGGGAAGATGGCTCGCAGCTTTTTCTTTTCATCTGAGGCTATGAAATTTCGAAACGCGGGTGTGGATCCGGTGTGTACCTCTCTTACCGGCAAAATAGTTGAGCCCGTTACACCTGGTTCACGTGTATATTTAAGATCGCCCAGAGCTTTGAATGTGCAGATCGAGATGACACCGTCCTGCTAAAGACGAGCAAAAGTGGTGGAGTTCAAAAGTGCTCTGGAATTCTTGTTTGCCTGGAAGCTGTAGTCATAAATACTGCGGGGTCGGGCGAGTGTAGAGGCAATCAGATCCTGCAGAGCACGCGCTGTGTCTCTCGCGGAAAGACACTGCTTGAGACACAGAGTTGCGTGCTTCATTCCTTCTGGGTAAATTTGTTTCTGAAAGTCTCTACTTTCCAGTGACGAGCTTGTCGGGATACGTTGCGCAGTGCCTTCCTAGTTTTTTCTGTCGATTTTTCAAAGGGAGCAAGGGTGTTCGTCGGACAAGCCAGCAGCGTTTCGCAGGGCTTCTCTCTATCCCGCAGTTTTGGAGAGTTGCCTAGGCCAAGGAAATGCAGGGCATCTACGGTTGGAAGAATCCCTTTTGTTCTCGACGCGTTGTGTCTTGCGAGCAGGGTCGTCTGGTGGAACGTGACGACTGCGATTTACCGGGAAATACCCGATAGCAATCCGTGGCTTGTCGGTTTGTCCGTCGCTCTTGGTCTTTCGACGTTTGGCATGAAGGGGATTATCATCGGTAAGTGCGTTTTTCCTAAGCGGCCATTCGTTCTTTAGGTCGTGACTCTTGTATTTCTTTCCGGAACCCTGTTTGCGTGTGAAGGGTAAACACGCGTCTCACCTTGCACGACCCGTCAGATCCTACTGTAGACTCTCTCTGCAGGAGAGTCGCATGCAGTCGCGTAGGTACTATCCTGTCTCCCCACACAGCAGACAAAAACAAGGAGAACTCTTCGCATTTCCTAAGTGCCGTCAGTGAAAGAGCTCCTGTGATTTCCAAAAACGGAGTTCCAAAATATTGGGTGCTCTTCGCTCCCATCGACTGGACCAAGTTAACAGAGCTCGGAGCGGGGGGCATCCGAGAGAGAGGCAGCAAGTGCTGTCGGTTTTCAGTGTCTTGGTCCTCCGAGTCCAAGCGTCCTTTCTGCGGAAGTGTATCCTGTCGAGCTCCGCACATGTCGCCCAAGTTTGCCAGTGTTTCTCACCACTTCACGACTCCAACGCGCCAAAGGTTTGTGATGTCTGCGGGGTACGGCCGAAAGTTCGGTTGGCTCCAACTCATCGAAGAGCGTTCTTCTGCGAAGGGAACGTCGTAGAGTCGTGAATGCGAGGGCTCCTCCGATGTGGATCGTTTCCCGCGAAGTCACCCTTCACGCACACACACACATTTCGGAGACCCGTGGAGCTGTCGAGAAGGCGCGTCGTCTCTTTCTTTTTCCTTCGCCCTATACTTTCTCGCCTTTCTTCGCTTTCGCTGCTCAGGACCTGTCCTGGCCACGATTCCTCTGATTGCGTTGACGGCGGCCGCCAAGTTCAGCGAGCGACGGACGCGCGAGCACCAGCTGGCGGCGATGGTTGCTCAGCAAACGACGGCTTCTCCGCGGCCTGGCCGCCCCGCCTTTCGGGCCGCGGGGGCCGAGGCGACTCGGCGCCACGCGGCGAAACGCCGCCTGCCGAAGGCTCGACCAGGGTTTGTTTCCGCGTCGAAGGCCTCTGCATGCGCCGTACCGATCTGGCAAGACAGCCGCCAGGACGGCCCTCTTTGGTCGAGCCGTGGCACCAATTGGACGGAGCCCGAGAGTCTGCAGGGGAACGAATGTAAGTCCCGGTCAGAGCGTGGCCTCCGGACGTCCTCGTTCTCGAGCTGGGAAGAGGAGACAGCAGACGCCGTCGCGGGAATCAGAGAAGTGATATCAGGCCCGCCGGCCTCGCCCGCTGCCGCTGCTGCCGCCGCAGAACTCGCAAACGCCGCACATGCAGCGGCCACAGCCGAAGTCGCCGCGCCCATCGAAGAAGCCGGCGGAGCGCCGACTGCCGCCCCGGAAGCTCATAGGCTTGCCCAGCGACCCGTGACCTCTGGATCTAGCCAGGTAACCTCTGAGGCCAGCTTCGGCGAAAGTGCTTCCAACCGAAATGGGAGATGCTCGAGTGCCTCCAGAAGAGAGAAAGGCGTGCGTTCCGCGAGAAGTCGGTTTCTGAGCAGTCTCACGATTGGTGTTGGGCGGGGGTCTAGCAATGACTTGGTGGCGGTGTTTAGGGTTTTGAAGGCCCGTTTCGAGTGTCTTTCAAGGAGGGCAATCGTGAAGCCGTGTTTCTTCAGTTTGAATTTCCTCGGTATGCAGGAGCGCTGGCTTTAAGTGGATGCTCTGCATATAGACCTCTTGTCAGTGTACCTGTCTTTCCCTGTCTCCAGCAACCCGACTACAAGACGTCGCCGCCCCCCGCGGGAGACGTAGAAGGCGCATGCAGTGGCTCGGCGAGGAGTGGTTCGCTGATGGCACCTCAAAGGGTATTTTCGGGTGGACTGTCGGCGCGGGGTTTCTTTGGAAACGTGGGTTCGACGACAGCGGCCGAAGCAGACTTCCCGGTGTCTCCGGAAGACGCGGCAGCAGCCGCGCCAGGGAACCCCGTCGGAGGCGCTCTGCCCGGCGAAGAAGTGACAAAGGAAGCCAGCAGTCGACGCGGGAGCGTCGGCGCGCCCAGCGACTCGTCCAGCGAAGGCCACAAAGAAGCAGGTTGGGAGAACTTCGCAGGCGAAGGCGGCGCGTTCTTCTTGCCTGACGACGTTTGCGCTGTTCCTCGGGTCCGGGCCTCGCTTGCGTGCTACCCAGCAATGCGTTCGGGGACGCGCCTCTTCGCGGGGAAGCTTCACTGCTTTGGAGATAGTCGGCATCCGAAACTAGGGACTCTCTGGCACCATCGGAGACAATCGAAGCGGAGTCGCGCAGTCAGTGGGAACGTGGCGTGGCGTGTGGTGCCGCACCACTTGGGGGTTTTCGCGGGGCGCGTCTCCGCGGCCCAGATGGCGCGACGCAGACACGTTCCGTTCGGCCGCGACTTGGCGCGCTGCAGAAGCTGCGGGGAGGCGCGGTGGGGCGGCGAGTCTGAGGCGAATGCGCTCTCGGTGTCGGGCCTGAGTTTGCCCGCGCGCTTCGTGGAGTGTGGTTCCCGCGAAGGCGACGTCGAGGGTTTGCATACGCCCCTCGGCGGACTCCCGGGACGAGCGGCCGGACCCCTCCCGCCACTGTACCAGCGAATGATGGCTGCTTCAGCGCCGTGGTCTGCAGACGTCCGGGCGGCCAGCTGCGGCGGCGACCTGGCACATAGGAGTTCTCTCACATGCAGCAACCGGAGCGCGCCTCACCTGACTGGAGTTTTGGCTGCAGTCAGCACAGACGAGTTGGAAACCTCCCAGGCCGACGCAGCTGACAGACGGAGCGTGAGCAAACCCGAACAGAGCAGCGGCGACACAGAGGAGAAGGCTCGGTCGTCTTCCATGTTGGCGGCAGCCGTGCTCAAGACTGCGCAAAAACTCGAGTGGCTGCTCGACCGCTCCAGCGGCGCAGCTGGCGCGGGGGCGGCACCAGCAGAGACCGGCGTGGCCGAGGAGGCTGGCGGCGAGACGGCTCCTGGGAGAGGCTCCGAAGAGACGGGGAAGCGACCCCTGCAGTCTCACGGGACGTTTGAGAGCTCCAGCAGATCGCAGCCGTTCCGCAGTGAAAGTATTCGCCACCCGCCTCTCGTGCCTGTCGCTAAAGATAGCCGAGGAAGTGCAGCGGCCGTTGCCGATGCCATTGGGGGGTTAGGTGACCGCCGGGGCGGGAGGTCTGTGAGGGGATTGGGAAAGACAAGTGACAAGGCGGGGAAAAGTGCGGGCAGCCGCGCATCCTCAAGTCCAGGGGATCAAGCCACAAACGCAGACGCAGCGAAGGTCGGCTCCAGCCGCGCCGGTCGGGTACAGGAAGCGGCCTCTGAAGAGGCGCCACGTTCCACACCGGACAGACAGAAAGAGAAAAAGACAGGCGAGACCGGCGGCTCGAAGTAGACATAGCCCAAGGGTGAAAATTGCAGTGCCTTCGTTTTGTGTTTACACGTCAGCTTAGATTTTGCAGAAAGTATCTAGGGAAGGGGTCCCGCCGTTGTTGTGCAGATAGTCGCCTTTGCACTTTGACGGGAGGCTGTCTGCAGAAGAAACAACAACGCTCCGTGGAAGACAAAATGGCAGGTGGACGCGGAGAGGATCAGGTGGTAGGAAGTGACCATGAAGAGAGACACGAAGACAACTCGGTAGTCTGCACACGAGTCTACTGTCACAAACCACCAGGCAGATGATTCGAGCCGAGGAGGTGGGCCGAGTCGTTTTGCGATCTACGACTGGGAATAATGAACTGGTGAACTTCACAGCCCGTCGATGGAGGTTGGTTCCAAGCAGGCTACACAAAGTGTATGGGTCGAGGCCGCTGACAGTTTTTCCAGCAACTTTTTTGGCTTTAGGGCATTCGAGTGCGTGCGCCTCTTCCAGGTCGTGAACGACTCTGCCGCTACATTTGGTTGCGAAACAGATTGGCCCCATGCTCGCGATGACGAATTGCAGTCGGCGCGGAAAAAACTCTCATGCACTCTCTTGTGGTTTTTCGTCGGTACTGAAGGGTGCTAAATGGGGGACGCACTCGATGGATTGTGGCGTTCGGACTTCTCCAGCGATCAGAACATCGCGTAGAAAATGGTTACTGGAAAACTTACTCTCCCGCATATGTAAACGCATGAAATGATGTATTTGCGTGTAATAAACTGTAAACGAGCCGCTTCTGCGAACGAGCACAGCACCGAGGAACGTCGGCTCTTCGGTGTGCTATTAGATGTCTTGTATGCACTGTTGACGATAGTCAACAGCCGGCAGTCCTCCAGTAGCAAATCGCAAGTTTTGAGGTGGTAATGAAAGGCGGCAACGTTAGGAATGAGTCCTCAATTAACAGCTGAAAGCAGGGATTTCACTGAAAACAATTCTCAGAAATCATAATCATTGTGTAAGGGATGTCGGCAGAAAAAACTACTCGAGCACACCAGAATCTGAGGCGTAATCAGTGTTGGCGTTCAGACAAACAATGTTTGTAGACCGCAATTATCACTCTTAGTGCCCTCGGGGTAAACATCTCATCGATGTTGGCCTTACTTCATGTTTTTCTAAGTGGTGTGTTCATTATTCCAGGGGTACAATAAATGGGCGTATTCTTCAATTGGGGCAGCCACTTTTAGTCATTTGATTTGGCGCTGATCCCTGCACGCCCAATGTTAATTATTTCACGCAGCTGGCAACAAGTTCTGGGTACGATGGAAGTCGGTCATTTGTCAGTTCCTCGCCTTTCTAGTTCTCCCCTATGAAAAACCATCAGCCTACAAAGTGGTCAAGTTGCCAATGGATGACGCTCAGAGAAACTCAGTTGCTGTGCTCAAATTATGTGGCATATCATTATCACCAAGCGTAGGCATACTCGACTCAAACACGACATTCGCCCGTGAAGGAACGGCAAAGTATTGGCAAAGCCATGCTACCCGACATTCTGCTCATAGTGTCCGTCTGATGATTACACTGGAAAAGTACGCGAAGAATGAGGGTGAACAAGGAACAACAAAATGGGTGTCCCTCGAAGTACAGAGAAAACACTTCAACCACCTTGTGTGTTCATTTGTTGCTACAAGCAGGAGAGTACCTGGTTTAGCCTTCTGCAAAGCAGCAGAGGAGGCGCATACCAACCTTGGATGTCAGCGTTGCGATGCAGAGCCCTCTCAGGCGGTAACTAAAAGGAGCAACAAGATCTGCATAGCCATGTTGGTACCGCGTACTGACTTTTAACTCGACGTGAAAGGCGGCACTGAAATCTCTACTCGACGTGAAGACACTGAGATTTGTATTCGCTGTCTTCCGATATAGCTACGTGGCGGCACGCAGCCTGTTGTTGCACCTTGTAGCTATTCTGTGTCGTGCTACCACTCTTCAATTTGACAAAAAGCCCACCGGTATCTCACGGTGATAACCGGGCTGTGATTCGTGCACGGCGTGCTAGGGTTACGGCCGCCATACAGTTCGGCGAATCGCGGACGAGAGTTCAGGGTGAAGAGATGCTGTGTCGTCATGTTAAAACGTTGTTTCCTCGAGTATATCTCTGTTTTTAGCACCGATCTTCAACGATTTCCCCGCCTTTGTGCCACCATGTCACCTGTCGTGTCTACTTTGGGGTGGTTTCAAGGGTACCCAGCTGGACTAGGAACAACGGCGCTAGCACTCGCTCGTGTCTGACCGGTTTTTGTTGTTAGCTGCACTGGAATGTGACGAGGTAGAAGAATGACAATTGCGAAGACTGTGGACTCAGTGACGCCTCCTGCCGACGGTTTTCTTTGTCTGCCCAGAACAGCACGGAATCAAGATGAGGATCCAAGTATGACAGTGAACACACAGACGGGGACCGTCCAGCCTCCCATTTCGAGTGTTTCTTTCCGCCTCTCTGTAAGGCGAGCCTGGGCTATGTCTGTTTAAGGTGGCCGCGCTTACGGCTCATCTGCGCTCGCAGATATGTTCCGCCTGCACAAAACTACAACATATCAATAAGTTGAAGAAGCTTTTCCCCCCTCACCATGTCAAATTTTCCAATAGTGCTTGGCTTACCCCGGTTGACACACATTCGATGTGCGGTTCTGCATCTCTTCGACCAGTAAAGAGAGTTGTTTCACCCGTGATCGAGCGCCAGCTTGCTGGTGCCCTGTTCGTCGGCAGCTCCTTACGGTGAACGATCAGTCCGCTGTGGCGCACGCCGTGCCACGAGTTTCCTGTGAGTCTGAGCAAAAACCGACTTTTAAAAAGGGAAGGTGGGCGGCACTAAAACAGAATGACAGCAAGTATGACGAAGTTGATTTGGATAATCCTCGCAGGAAGCAACACACAACAACTGAAGACTTATACGCGTGTGAGCCTTTACTTGAGTGTCGAGCGAACAAGACTCGGCTGGCACGGATGCTGCCGCACAAGTGGCAGCAGTAGCTGTAGAGCTGACAGCGGCGTATGGAAGGACAGCGGCTCACGGGAAATCGTTTTCCGTGATTAAAAATACCCTAAAATATTGGTTACGCGCAACTTGGTGGATGCGGTAATATCATGTTACGAAAATCTCGCAGGCTTCTGCCGTCATGAATGCGGACATTTGGTGACTTCCATTTTTATTGCTCGGGAGTGCAGGCAGCTGCCCAGAAAGGCGTATTCGTCCGGCGTCTTCTGTCGCAACTCAAGTTCTCTACGCAGCCTCCAGGGGCGACAAAAACTCGATAACTGTTTCTCATGGGCATTTCCCAGGAAGGACTGTGGCCAACTGTCTTTGTTCCATGAACCTGCAGTCAAATCTGCGGCATTCCCTTCTCCCGTAACGCTGTTTTGCTCGACGAGCTAAGCGCCAAACGGGGTGCGTGGTTCCCTTTCCGTCCAGAGAGGGAGGAGACATGCTTTTCTCGCGCCGCGGAGGCGACTTTTCGTTAGAGAAAGTTTTTTCTTGTTAGTTGCCTGTTCGTTGAATTGTCTTAGACGTGTGGAATGCCTTGCCTCGCGAGCCGTGCCCCTGGTGACCACAGTACCCTCGACTCTCCATCAACATCACGTCTTAATCTAACAGATCGCTCGTGGTTCTGACAAAATGAGCCGTCGCGTTTCCCACAACAGTTCCACGCGGAACAGTGGTGCTGTTCTGACGGGGGCTGCACTCGGAGGCGCCCGAAACCTCCTCGATCATGTTCGTGGAGTGGCCAGGTCGGGAACTGCACAGGGTGCCCGCCGGCAACATGGGGTTCTGGACCACACAGACAGCATCAAGAGGCGGGAGCTGAATTTTGACGAAGAGGCGTGGGCGAGGACCTCGACCTTGGACTATTCTCCGTATAAGCTTCATCGCATGCAAGAGAGCGAGGTCACCACTCACATAAGCGGTGACGACTACGGGGAAGTGTCTCCGGGAGAGGAGGCAGGCGAAATTGAGGCTCTTGACGAACAAGGAGAGGAAGATGAATACGAGAATGACTATGAAGATTACTACGGGGCGGACAAGGCCGGTGCGGGCGAAGAAGAAGAGGCAGCAGATGCGGCGGATGGATACACCTACGATGGTGGTGAAGAGGAGTACTACTACGACAATAGCTATCAGCAAGGCGAAGGTGGGATAGAAGAAGAGGCAGAGGACGAGGCGGAAGTTCCCGAGGAATACGCAGCGACAGGAGGAGAACATGAGGTGGAAGAGGGTGGTGAGTACGCATACAATGAGTACGGCTACGAAGAGGGAGAGTATGCAGAGGAGGCTCCGGAGAAGGACGTAGGAGAGGCAGAATGGGGTGAAGGTGAGGGATATGATGAAGCAGAGGTCGAGGCAGGAGACGACTACGAGGAAGCAGGCGAAGCAGATGAGGGAGAAGCGTACGAAGAGGCAGCCGAAGGGGAAGTGTACGAAGAGGCAGCCGACGGGGAAGTGTACGAAGAGGAAGATCAAGAAGAGGAAGCGGCAACTCCTGCCAACCCCTTAGCTCCATACACACTGCCCCAGATTGCTACCAAGGTGCAGGTCAAGCATGTGCCAGGCAAGGGGCGATGCTTATATACCAAGCACGACCTCGAACCTGGATCGATTATCTTTGTGGAGACGCCCGTACTTGTGGCAATCCCGTCTTTGGACGAAGAGCTGTGGAGTGTTCTTACCGAGATAAACGACGAAGAAGCACTGGAACTTCCTCCGGTGTGGCATCTGGCAGCGATTTGCAGTCTGACAATGCTTGACGACGAGAAGAAGAAAATTTGTCTCGACAAATGGGTTCCCGATCCAGACAGGGCACCTAGTGATGACGTTCTCCGAGTTATCAACAGAGCCGGATTGCAGGTTCACCCAAAACTTTATGAGCGCATGCTGATGGTTTGGAGGTACAATTCTTTCGGCCACCACACCGAACAACACGGCTTGGTGCTGTACAACCGGATCAGCATGATGGCACACAGCTGCAGAGCGACGGCTTGTTGGCACTACGGAGAAGATGATGCCTTTATTTTGCGTGCACGCGTCAAGCTCCAAGCAGGAGACGAGCTGACGATCTCATACATCGGAGATGACGATCTGTTCAAGTCGACAAACGTGCGAAGAGAGAAAGTGTATGGCTGGCTGTTCACTTGTCAGTGCGTTCGGTGCGCAGCCCCGGTTGACAACGCCCGAGGGTTTAGATGCCCTCTGTGTGGCACTGGTGCGATGTTTTTCAAAACAGAAGACGGGGTAAGTGACAATGCATCCAAGAAAGAGCAGTTTATCATTGGTTATTTAATTGCCTAAGAGCATGCTCTTCGGAAGAACGTAGCACCTCAGCCTGACTGTTGTGTTGTGTGCATTGCCTGTTGACAGGAAACAACGTCGTCCGCTTGCACTATATGCCAAGCCTTCCCAACACAAGAGACGATTCAAGAATATTTGGACTTTGAACAAGCTTATGTGGACAGGCTGGCTGAGACAGACAAATCAGACGTTCCCGATGCAGAGCTCGTGTACAACCAGGCCACTCGCGTATTTGCACAACACTGGGTTTTGTACCAAGTAAGCTTCATGTATCGATAGCTATGTTGAACAACAAGGAACAGCAGCAGAGGCTCACTGTTAAGTTCGATTTGTTTGGGTTTGTTTTGTAGCTTCACACAATACTGTTCGAGGGCTATCGCGATGCTGGCAACTCTGAATCGGCGTCATTCCACCAAATGGAACGAATCAAATACGTGTCGCAGGTAAGCGGAATCGACTGTGTTTGCTTTATCCCCTCATTCGAAGTTCATTTCGTTGCAAAACTCTTGTTTCTTGAGTCTAGGAGAAGATGTTTATTTTCGTCTCCATGCTTTCTGCTTGTGGTCACAGGTCATGCCTCTTGCGTCTTACACGTTGGCGTGGCTCTATGAAGAAATGGGTGACACCATGTTAAACAAGGCAGAGGAATCCGGCCCGGAAGTCCCGGCCCACAAGCTGAACGTGATATCTAGACACTTTGAGGACGCGTATAATCTTCTGTACATTCTCTGCGGCGAAGACCACGACTACACGGTCGCTGCCGGAACCAAAAAAACTGCATGCGAGGAACGCCTACCGGCCAGTTGAGGAACAATTGTGGGAGACTGGCGGAGGACTTCTCGTGTTCGCAAGGGGTAAAGGGCTCAGTGTCGCAGTGACATTTTGGCTTTTATTTCGCTACCAACAAGGAAAAACGGCTAGGTTCCATCAGCGTGTCAAGGGATCAAGTGTCAGCAATATGTCGGTCACTCGAGTCTGTGTACCGGTCGAGCACAGGTTACTCGATCCACTGCATGTGACAGTAATCGATGTTACAATACGGGATGAGATTGTATGAAACGGGAAAATCTCTAAGAGGTAAACACAACCAGGGATGTAGCGTCTCTTTTACTGGCTGGCCGTGTGCACTCTGTCGAAATCTGGTCAGCCTCAAGATGCCAAAAGGTCCAATCTTTTGTTTGCGACTCGAGCAGAATGGGGTGGCCGCATCGATGACGAAGTGCAAGTTCTTCCATGGAAGAAACAGATCCACACTGCGTTGCAACTTTTTCGAATTCAGTTTGAGCACCCTTTAGAGTCTGAGTTCCCTGCCGTGCGGCGGGATGCAGGGTGTTTCTGGCACTTCCGGTTTAGTCTTGATTCACAAAACGGAGTTTGTCATTGCAAAAAATCACAATTCAAGGCGCGTTGGTCTACGGATGGTAGGCGAAGCAGAATGTGCAGCCCCTGTAGCCGTGTGATGTCATGGACGATGGCTGCTCTGTGAGGCAGTCATTCAAGAACAGGGTTGATCAGATGTCGTTGTCTTTCTTTGTCGGAAGCTTGGTAACATAAAAATGTGTTAGTCCTCTTCTTCCGACTCTTCGGATAACTTGTTTCCCTTGGCGCTGCTCGCTCCTCTGGAGCCTTTCCCCTGTGCCACATGACATTGTCAGACGAAACACATACTGGATCGATAGAAGCACTCTTACGTTTCTTCGTTTTTTCTTCCCAAAAGTGCCTTCTGCTCGGGACTCCTCGGCACGGAGTTTCGCCAGGCGATCCTGCATGCTCTCTAATTTTGTTAGCAGAACCTCTATCTTCTCATCTTCAAGCTTTAAATCATCTTTTAGAAAGACCATATCAGCTTTGGGCTGCAACACGGTGTGTCTGCCATAGACGCTTATAGTGAGTTCGCGTTTTACTCACCGCAGCCCCAGCCGCAGCGTTTGAAGTAACCTGACGTAGCTCTTCTTGAAGCTTATGCCTTGACGCTTTCGTCTAGAAGACAGCGTATGCGTTAGTGAGATAATTCGTGTTCTGAAGAAGGACGGACTTCCTGTAGCATCGCCTCCGTGTCTTTAATCTCTTCTTCGAGCTGTGCTACTGTCGTTCCCTTGATTGAAGCCATTTCGGCGAGTTTTGCAGTGCGGATAGCTCGCATTTCGGCAGTGTTCATTTTTCCTCGGCAGGCGATGGCCCTCGAAAACTCGAGTTTCTCCCTAGGACAATGGTAGTGTGGGTCTGTTGACCAATCCCAGCGTCGGAACGGGTTAACTCACATTGCGCTAGTGTCGGGAGAGAGTAAGACGATAACTGGAGCCGTATACAGAGGAGGTGAGGCTGAAAGAAATGACGGCGTTAGATAGTAACTGGTTGGAAGACGGTGTGCTCTAGCGCACCCGCTGCTTCCGTTGTTATCCCTTCAAGAGTCTATGGTTAGATTATAATTTTCAACAGTGAAACCTATTGTTGGCACCCTATGAACACCTACTTCTTCTGCCTTTTCCTCCGGGTTCGCCGCTTTCTCTGGTTGCGGAGGGTTGATCACCGTCGACACGTACTCCACTCCCTATTAGAGTCAAATGGTGAAAAAAACTGCATTATTCAACTCCCACTGAGTGCGTCGGACCTTCCTCTCATTTGCTCCAGTTGCCTTATTCAAGTCCTAGATGCTTGGCGTGTGGAACGGCTTGACTATTGGATGTTTTAAATGACTAACGTTGACTGCTTCTTCCAGCTTCGAACCCAGGGATTCAGCTGAGTTGCCGTGTCAAGCCGTGAACCATTATTCATTTTCGCATGTCTCCGCTTACCCTCCTTCAGTTTCTCAGTCGCCTGATTCTGAACGGCTGCCTGTGGTGGGGTATTATGAGGCATCAGTGAGTGACTCAAAAGATAACACTCCTTACAATATCTTGCAAGTTGACTGGAGCAGGCGTTGGCGTGGGCTGTGCGCCGGCGATAACCGGCGCCGGGTATGGGACAGCAGGAGCAGCCATGACTGCCCCCTCTACTGCTGGTGGCGGAAGCGGTCCCTCGGCAGCACCATCTGTGTGTGTGAGCACAGTTTTCTCATAAATATACACGATCGACCACCGAACGCTGCCGTACCTTGCTGCTGAAGGAAACGGGAGCCGGCTAAGTTAGGAGATGCTGCTTTGCCCCGAACGTGCTTCCCCAGCGCATGGACGGCTTTATGATGACGCGCATATGCCGCAGTCATAACCAAGGAAAAAACAATAATAAGCGAAGGCAATTTTATCAACATTTTGCTTTGCGTTGGCCGTTTGTGCAGTATAGAGAGTTAAATTCGTGACAATAAGCTTTCTGCAGCAGCGGCGCCTGCACCACCACCTCACCTGGTGTCCCTACAGCCGCGAGTGCGCAGAAAGGCTGCTGAAAAAGGCAGGCAAGCCACTGATTGGTCAACTGCCAGTAGCATGGAAAGCGTTCTCCGGAGAGCACAAGATATAACGAACTGCTGCGCCAGTTACGCATGGTTAGCTGTGAAGCTTGTGAAGAGACACCACGCGCAAAGCGCTGCTACTGACATACGTTTGCATCATGGAAGAGATTCGCCGTTCAAATACTGCAGGCTGTCAGTTGATGCGGAGACGCAGACATCTACCTATTCAACAAAAGGACTGTCTCCAACGTCTCACCAATCGCTCAGTCAACAGGCCCGGAACAGCTTCATTAACTTTCCAGGCTGCTGATACCGATCAATTTTTACTCCAACGCACTGTGAATACTTGAAGCTCAGTTCTGTGTATTACATTTCTTTACCATTGCAGTGTGTTGGAAATCGTTTTGACATTGCCTACCTTAATGAGGGGGGGGGAGAGCGTCCGCCACCATCACTATGGACGTCATCTAAGCATACATAAGCGATACTTCTGCCAACGATACCTCAAAATGTGGAAGCGTACGAACCCCGTCCTCATCTGTTCACAGAATTTCTTAGCAATTAATATTTGTGTTTCGAGCTAAGTTTGTTTTTGACGTAAACTGCACATGCTCTGGTAGCAATGGGCAGCGCTGTCCCGTTCTGCGAACTTCGAATGCAGGCATGCATGCATGCATGCGTATGGAAAGCATTTGAGGTCGTTGAGCCAGCCCATGTGGGGGGAGGAAACGAACTTCCATAAATTCGTCCTGGGGCAATATCATTTGGTACTGTATTCATTGATGACTCAGAAATTGGAAGACTCAAGTGATTTGTGCTGTGCTGCGAGGCACGCTGTGGCCTCCGGTGTTCTGGCCAGAACCTATTCTATCAGAGCGAGGTATGGATTCTGCGTCAACGGTCGCATTGGCTGAACGTTATGTTCAAAGAGACAATCAACGGCCAGTTATAGACTGTCTCTTCGCTACTGGATGCAGCAGACAGCAACGAACCTGGGTTGCACTTACAAGCGGGTCAAGTTCGAAACGGCTCGCAGCGCTTGCTGAAACGAGGCAGCAGCAGGAAAGGAATCTATCAATTGTGAGCCTGTCGTCGCCGCTAGAAGAACGTCTGATACGACGCCTGCGATGACGGCCCAACGACAGTCGGGCTCTACCGCCCCGCTGGCTGCGAAGGCAACTGGATCTTCGCAAAAGTCTTTGGATGGCCTTCCGGTGTTTTGCCTACTACATGGAGACAATGAATCGGGACCGTACTTGCCTCTTGGTATGGCAAACGGCGATGGCAGGCTGAATAGCGCCTTTTTTTACGATGCAAAGGCTCACGTTTTGAAGGAGATAGGGGTAAGTCATTGCGTGCCAGCAGCTGCGGTCACTGACGTTTGTTTTTGCCGGGGGCGCGAATTTCCTGCCGCCAAGGCTGATGATAGGTGATAGCGACGCTGTTGGGTTGTCCCTGCCTGATTTCGAAATGCGCATGTCCCATACATGAAGACTCCATTTCTCACCTGAGCACCCATTTCTCCTTTCAGAATTTGTTTCCCCTCTGTCAGTCGTGACGTTACTGCTGGGCGAGGGCAGCGTAGTGTCCCGCGTGAACTGGATCGGTGCAAGAGGATTTTCATGTTGCAGTGGACATTTTAGGTGCTGAAGATGCAGTAGCTTTTGCTCGAGCAGAGCGTACCGGAATCTACGGGTGAATCAACTGTATGCGTGCCCCAGATTTCTGTGCGTATGAGGCGCATAGCTCATCTGTTGTGTGCGTAATGCCAGACTCCCCTGTAGTGTCCACAAGTAGTATCTCTACGCGCCGACATTTTCTCCTTGGAGAGGGAACAAACTTACAAACAGCGACTTCGCGGAGATGGGTATGCAATTGCGTGCACATGTGCTGTGCATGTGTTTCCAGCTTAACCTTCACACTCCCACGCGAGTGTATACGCTGCCTGACTCCTGCCGAGGCTTGAGTGAAGGGAACGGCTGCGTTTTTCGGTCCGGGACTGCGGCAAGCATAGAAGCAACAGGGACTGGAAAAAAACGTTCGAGGGAGGGACTTGTTAACTCCTACGATGCTCTCCGGGACGAAGGCGATCCGCCTGCGGAATCACTAACGTGTATTTTGGCGCGAGGTCAAGGCTTACACAGGCTCAGTGCGTCAGAACGTGGTCTTGGTAACCTAGCGCTCAAGGATGATGCTTTCCTTTCGGTAAGTTACGAGCAGGTATCTGAACCATGTGGGTCATGGAACTCCGTTTCGCTGGCGCGATACCTGCCTGTTCCCAGAGCGAAAACCCGCAAAATCAAGTGTATAGTGATTCGCTCTTTTGCTTTGTCCGTCCATGCGTTGTGTTCTTTTTACAGATTGAGGAAGATATTGTGCACGTGGCTCCGCTACCGGCGATCGGTAGGGCAGGATCCAAGGGAGGATCCGGTATGCAGCTCTGTCTTGCAGTCACGTCCGCAGCGACAAGAGCGCCAAAACAGACGGATGAGCAATCTGAACGTCAGGTGGAACTGCGGTGCCACCTGGTGTCCTGCTCACCTTTTTCGGTTCTTGCCAGCTGCACAGTGGGTCAGTGCCCGCTCCGCGCTTGTCATGGGGAAGGAGGAGACCAGGTATCTTCGGCACAGCGAAAGAAGGGCTCACCCGGACACAGGAACCACAAGAATAACCCTTCGTCTGCGTATCGTGTTGGTGTCAGTAATTTGATGCTTGACGGGGGTCGCATTCACGTCGTTCTATTTGTTGGCGTGGACGCCGACGACATGGACTGTCTGTACGCGCCGCTAGACATAGTTTATGAAGACTCTGGCTTTGCAGTACGGCCGGCTTCCCCGAATCTTGCCGAACACGGCGAAGGCGACAAGTGTGACAAGAAGCTGGGCCAAGTTCTCCCTCCACGTGGGGTAGTGAAATCCGGCGCTGGTTGGCGGGTTCGGCCCTGCTATGAACCGATGCACGAGATGTGTGCAGCTTCGACGTCCGCCGGCTCCATCACCAGCCGACTGGGGTCGAGGCATGCCGGTCGATTGTCCGGCGAGGAGAAACTACTTGTGACTGCCGAAGACGGTTCCGAGTTCCAGGTGAGCATGCACAGCGTCCATGTGCGAACTCGACTGGGATTTCGAGCGGTGACGTCTTTTCTAAATTCCGGACATAGTCATACTGACAGAAAAAGGAAGAAGGATCATTAATTGAAAACGAGGCAGATCCATCTGTCTCTGCTTTTGGAATGGCTCGCATTTCAGCTGATAAAAAGACAAACCCAAATACCCGGCAAGTGCAGCGTTATGACGGAAATAGACACTAACCTATTTGATGTTGCGTTCAAGTTATCTTACCACACTTAAAAGTGGATAAGCCGCACGTTTACTGTGGACCTGCACAGGTGGACCACTGTGGTGTGACGTGAGAATGCTAATGCAAGCGTGACGCCGTGAGTGATTACCGACTGACCAGAAACCTGTGACCACCTATAAATTTAGGGGAGTGTACTCACTGTAGTATGGAGGTGCAAGTATTCTGGATAATCGCTTGCTTATGGTTCAGCTTGTGAAGCATGTGAGGAAGTCCACAAATGTTCACTGGGTTGTCGTGTAAGTTTATCTGTGTATGTCCAGGTACTCGCTTACCACCGGCCAACGTGTTCCTTCGTCCCGACCAGACGCTTTCGCCGCTCACTACCCCCCGGAGACACTGATGGCACACAGCGAGGGGGTGTTGTTCTCTTGAACGCTGATTTGTGCTTGGAGTGGCAGTGGAGCAAATCTTGGTGCAAAGTCATTTTGCGGGAGACGTCATGGGGCGTTCCCTGTTCGTCTATTCTTCGTCTTGAGCTGCCGGCATCTGCCATTGGAACAGTGGTACGTCCGTCTCCGCCGATAGGACCATTGTGAAGTGTCATTGATTTAAGTGAGAGTGCTAATTTAAACATGATAAAGTAGTAGCTAATACAGTTTCTGCTAATATTCCTATTCCTTTCACAACGGTGTGAAAAAATTTATTTCCTGTTGCCTCACTTGAAACACTATGCGGCAGCCCCCCTCCCCGGCAGATTGTTTAGAGCTCCACTGCAGGTGAAGGCAAGTGCCAAGTATTTCTTCTGTTTCTGACTTTTGCCTTTCTTAGACGTTCTCGGGGTGACTAACACAAGACGGGCGAGTGCTACAACTTCGTGGTTGGTTTGAGTGCGAAATGCTAAGAGGAAGATGAAATAGAGCGACTTCTGCATTGTATGAGACGGCGGGTCGGTTTTCATTTCTCATAAGCGCTGATACATCATAAGTGCTTTTGGTTGTGCACATGTGCTCGCCGTGCAGAGCGAGAGGGTGTACAGCGTTTTCCACAGATAGTGGCGATGGAGGCTTTGAGGGCAGTCCAGGGCCTCCCGAAGAGTTCGAAGTGTGATTCGTTTCTGTTTGCAGCCTTCGTTGCTTCCTGGGAGTTCATGGAATACGCCACCGTTCCTAGTGACCGTGCTGTGGCAAACACGGAATGCAGTCTTCTCCACTCCGCTTTCCGTTCCGTCACTTCGCGCTTCCAACACCGTCGGTGAGCAGATGGTGTGTGGTGAATGATCTCTTATGAGGATAGCATCTTCGGCTACAGGACTACAGGTAGTACAAACGACACCGAAAAAGTTCCCCACTAGACAATCGCTCAAGTACCTAACTAATGGAAGTTTCGCGCCACCACAGCGGTTCTCTCTCATCCCGTTGGTTCCCTACGGATCCTATGTCTCATTTCTTCATCAGACGAGCTGTGCACCAAGGGAGGGCTACAATCTGCTCTGTAGATTTGGACTGCTGTGGGAAGAGTTGTTTGTCTCTCGCCGCTGAACGTGTTGCCCTACCAAGCGGCTACGTACGTGCTGCCTTGTGAGAGCTCATGCCGTGTGATGCCTCAGGAGCTTTGGCGGAAGTTCCTTTTAATGATATTGACGAAGTGAATAACTCGAAAGCGAAACGGAGTCATCAGAACGATGATTTAATCCTCGCCGCCGCGGTAGTTACTGACGACAGAGACCGACAGCTGTGTCGGAGCTTGCTTCACTTGTGCCACCAGCCGAGTCGGAATGGGGCAGCTTCTGTGGAACCGAATGCGTTCTTGAACGCGTTGAGACAGCACAAAAATGGCCGCAACGAAATCGGTGAGTCATCTAAAGAGTGCCGCACAGCTGCGAAGTAAGGACTCGATGAAGTGAAACGATCGGCTCAAAGAGAATGCAAAGCTAAGCTGCGATGCGTGTTGGATGTGTCTTTCTCGCAGAAAACGGGATCTGTCGCTTTCTTCGGAGCGGCATGTTGCCGGCATCTTCAAGTTTGGTATCTTTTGTGATCCAGTTCGAACTGGAAAGAGCAGCTGAGTGCTGCTGTACAGACCCTGGCATTCATGTAAGTGCTTCTAGTTGACGGAGAGCCATGCTGCTTCATCCGCTAAGCTGAAACATCTCAAATGACAATGTGAGTTCGACCTCGCCGGTCTGTGAAGACGGCGTTTTAGATAATAGTGTGACCAGATTACTGTGCTGTGTACCCACAGGAACGTGACATTGTCCGTCTCCTCCGTTGGCGTCCCGAGGTGTTTTTGCCGGTTGTTCTGCACCGCACGCCGCATCTGTCGAAACCGCTTCTGATTCAAGCCTTCCAAGAACTCCTGGTGCAGGAACGGGGACAACACTTGGTCTCCGTGCTGCGGATGCTTCAGCAGCTCCTTTCCTGGTTGGAGCTGTACAGCAATGCTGCTTCGCAACAAGACGAGCAGAAGACAGAGAAAGCTCCTTCGCTTGATCTTCTCCTTGACTTCGTGACTGTCCTTGCTGATGCAGAATTGCCGGTGAGTTTTCGAGACAAACCTTAGACTAACAGTTAACTGTCCGGCCCGCGCAGTCGTTGCCTCGTCTGGGCATTCAGTCATTCGTGGACAGACGCGTACTACCTCTCCGTCGCTCTAAGAACCGTGCACACCTTGTTCCTTCACTCCAGAGCTCGCGAAGCATATCACTGCGTCTGAGTAATCCCATGTCCTGTGCCAATTGCCCTGCGATTCGTTTCCACGTGGTGACGCTGTCCAGTCCTAGTGGAACTGAGAGAGTGTGGATGGCCGTTTCCCTCAACTTCTGCTTCTGTCTGCAGAAATCGTTCAACGAAGGAACAAACGAAATGGAGGTTTCTGGTCCGGAACACCAGGAGAGGGTTGTTTTCTCAAAAATTTTGCGAAGGGTGCACGACTTAATGCAGCAAGAGGATGGGGCAGTACTGCGCAAACTCGAAGGACACCTTTTAGCTGTATTGACAAGTGGGCAAGCACTCAGTTCAGGAGAAGCTGCAGTGGGGCATTCTTTGGTTAACAGAGTGACCGTATCCCTTTGATTCTGTTTGCCGAAGATTTTCCTCCTCTATGCCGACAATTCTTGATTTCCTCGTTGTGTGAGAAACTTTCGAAGTCAACTCTGGACCCGTAATATATAATATACCCACATGTTAATCGTCGACTGCCTTTTCATTGTAGCGTGTAAGGGTGCGCCGCGTTTACGAATGAACAACATGAGTGGTTCAAAAGCGTCAACACGGTCTCCTGAGAAACTGCCATTCCTGCTGGCATCGTACACATCTTGAGCTCGCACATGTAGTTCCTTGATAGGGAGACTTCTTTTTGCTATCTTAGGAGCGCCCGGACGCCTGCTTGATCAACTGTGTTTCTAATCGGAAACAGGATACCGCTGTGCTTCAGCACAGATGGTTGCCAGTGGGCGTTTGTGCTTTGACGCTGCACTCTAGGTTGCTATCTGCAGCACTATTTACCGTATAGAGACAAATCCAGAAGTGCTCGAAAACTATTTAGCTTGCAATACTATTTCCCCTTAACAGTGCCGTCCAAACGCGTCGTCCGTTGAAGCGTTTTCGGTGCCAGTGTTTGCTATATGATTCATATTTGTCTCCGAACGACAGAAAATCGCATCCGACGTTAATCCTGTTAATCCAAAAGAATCTAAGATCGTAATCACGTTGACAGCTGATAACGATAGTGAAAACATACGATAGATGCATACTCACTACCACGCGCGTATTTACTGGAGTTCAGGAGGCACACTTGGTGGGAAGAGGCGAAAAATGAAATCGCTGACTACGGTGAACTCGCTGGAGAAGGGTATTTTAATCATTTTCAGACAGGTAGCGGCAAAATGTTGCTGGCATAGGTAAGTGAGGAGTTCCCGGTCCTGAGGCATATAAAGTCCTTGAATGAGTGAACCTTCCAGTCGCGTATCAACTTCGCAAAGCCAACAAAGGTGAGGACAGAGTAAAGCAACTCAAAATTTCACTTCTTCTGTGACCGACGTGGCGAACTGGTTGAATTGACAACTGAACAGATGCGGGTAAAGGTGAGGTCCAACCACTGGGAACACGACTGGTAAAAACAATTTACTCGCCTGTTGTCTGCGATGGTACATTTATTAACTGCTTAAGATACTGCCACCGTACTGAATGATGTCGTTGTGATACGCGCTGCTGAAGCCTCCTGTTGAAGCAGTGAAGGCTGCATAGGAAAGAAGCCCCGCGCGAACACTGCTCACACGGCAAAAAGTCGCCTTCTTTGCGACATCCCTCCGAAAGAGCCTTACTTCACCCAGCAGAACACACAATGTGTCAGCTGAGTAGCAATTTTCACGTGTGTCGAATCGAGCCCTGCTCAGCCTCCATTGCGTAGCTCTTACACTTTGACAAGCTCGGCAAATTAGTTGTAGCCGGCTTCTCGAGCAGTCCATCTCTGTTTTCTGCCGACGATGGGCAGTGTGAAACAATCCCAAATCTTAATTGACGCGGAAAGGGACCAGGCACGTCTTCTCAGACAGCAGACGGCACGCCGTTGTCGCAGCAGCATCACAGAATACACTTCCTTCGTCATCCCCTATATTCGTTTCGCTGTTGGCTTCTCATGTCGGCATATAACTCCCAAGCAAATAACAGTGGAGAAATCTATAGCAAGAGACCGATCTTTATGCGAGCCACTAAAGGACACCTGTTTCGAGGCTTTCCCTGATCTACATCAAAACAGGTGAATCGACTCTGCTAGCGTATCATCCTTTATAAAAAAGCACCCCATAAAAAATTCACCATCAGCAGAAGTATAATACATGCCTATGAATTGTGTGTGAAAACTTTGGCTGGTTTCGATCAACCCGTCGAGCAAATTCTTCCTGCCATGCAATCGCGTGACGTCTCTCCTGTCTGCATGTGGCGGCATGCGGCCCGCGGTCAAAATAATACAACTATGAGCACGATGACACATACACACACAAACGGGGATGTCGAAGAAAATCTTCCAAGCACCGGTGTCAGGTTTTTTATGAGCCAGTCTTGAATGAAAGGAATATCCCTGCACCGTTTGCACAGCCGATATCGCCCTCTGTGGAGGGAGACGCCCTGTGAAAAATCTCAACCGCGTCGCGTCTAGAGGTATCACGATGAGTCGGGTTTCTCACATACCGTTGTGTTGGACTGTGCGCAAGCTCACATGCGACGGCTGAGACTTTCGGTCGACTTTTGTGCCACAGATGATGGAAGAGAAATATTTTGTTCCGTCAAGTCTTCAGTAGACACCGCGTTTCCAAGGAGAGGCTTTTCGGTTCCTTTTTTTTGTTTTATTTGCTCTTTCTAAATTCCACTTAACACCTGCGAAAAGATGTCGAGCCACGCGGTAAGCCATTCAGGAGAACTGAAGGAAAATGACATTTCGTCCTCCTTCTTCTGCAGCAACTTCTTGAGTTCGCCGTTTTTTTGCCGAAGCTGATTGCCCAAGTTTTTCCTCCACAATCTCGTGAGGCGACTCTCTGGCCACTTGGTTGCCCCACCCTGCTGTATCTGTGTTGGCTTTCGACCGAGATGCTATCGCGTGCAAGCGGCTGCTTCATGCTTTGACTGAAGAATGCAGCAGATCTGTTTCGTGTCTTGACAACTCCTTTGTCTATGCGTACGCAGTTCTCGGAAATGAATGGCTACCAGGACAACCAGTGCCTACATTGACAAGAGGAATGCCCTGTCTTGGGGAGGGGGGGAGGAGGGAAAGGCTGGATAGGGGAAGATGCTTGCCTCACTAGTTTGTTGTCTGTGTATGCACACACCACATTTGTTCTCCACATAGATTGTAGAGAAATGCCGGAGGTGCCTGACAGATTGTGAAGGGTGGAACATGGACAGTGAACGCGCGTGCACACAGTAACTCGCCTGATCGGTTACGGTGAACACGAATATCGTACCACCAAAGTCACCGTGGATCTTTTGAAAGAGTTGCTTTCCGTCTAGTATGGCTAATCAAGGGTCGAATGGCAGTGGAGAGACATGGAAGCCGAGCGTATTTTCTTCGTTGATGGCACTGCTTGTTGCCGAATATCTGCTTATACATGCCCTTGAAGCCGCCCATCAGAGGGGCCGTCTGGATTTTGTTCACCATTCGTTCGCCCTACCAGCTAGCAGATCTTCCTTGTCTATAGATCGTAGTTGTCTCGGATTCAGTTCTGCTGTGTAACAGTATTTTTGTCCGTATGTTTCATCTGCCTGTGCTACGCCATACGAGGCGTCCGTATTTGGTGTAAAAACCCTAGTTGATTCGTGTGCGGTGCAACATCGTTTTTGCAGAGAAAACGCTTGATTCGTGATTTTCGCAAGCTACAGACAGATCCTCCCCATGGCGTCAACGGAGCGCCGGTCGGCAACGATATCATGAAATGGAACGCCGTGATCTTCGGTCCGGAGGATACGCCGTGGGAGGGAGGTAAACATTTTGTTTTGCTTTTTCTAACCCGTCGAGTGCCGATGAAATGTATGCATAGTGTGGACAATATGTGAGGGTCGTGTAAAAAGAACAGCGAATACGCTTGCACGGGAATTCCGGCAGATGGCAGGGCAGCCGAGTATCTGCGGGCATCGGTGTCACTGACAGACTGAAGCCCTTTTTCTTGCCCGTTGCTATAGAATAAGTCCTTTCCTCCGAATGAGGATCCGGAAGCTGATGTTGTGTTAGGGAATAATTTGCTCCGCGAGGATGCCACAACATCCCCGTTAATGCTTACTGTTTGTTCATGTTGCTCTGGGATCGGTCCTCGGTTTCTGGTGCAGGCACCTTTCAACTAGAAATGATCTTTAGTAACGAATATCCGAATCGGCCTCCGCTAGTCAAGTTCCTGTCAAAACTCTTTCATCCTAACGGTAGGCGGCCTACGGTGGCCAGGCGGCGTGAACTCGACTTCTTTGTCCTGATGCACGCCTGCAGAAAAAAAATGCTCGTAGGGGGTGAAGGTGTTCGCTTGCACATTGGCGACGATTTTTATGTTTTGCGTACAGTCGATCCATCGTGTGTGATTCAGTTATATGCTGCTTTACGGAGGGCGTCGTGATTAAATAGGGACAGCAGACAACTGAGGATATTATGCAGTTATGTTGCTATTAATGGTATAGTTAGGATGCATTTGAGACTTCTATTCGGTCACCTTATTTTCCGCACGTGATGTGCTGTTCTGGACAAATGTGTGTGTGTGTGTGCAGTCTATAATGATGGCAACATCTGCCTCGATATTCTTCAAACTCAATGGAGTCCGATTTATGACATTTCCGCCATTCTGACATCTATCCAAGTAACCAAATGTTCCGGAGCAACCTGAAAAACCTGCGCAGCGTACGGCACCGCATTTTTACGTGGCAAGGAAAATTTCCTTTAGGTCATGTAGTGGTGCGCTTTAGGTAATTCCCGTCGAACAAGGAAAACTGACCCTCTATGTATGTGTGCAGTATGGAATTTCTATCGGCACAACGCTGTGGATCAGTGGAACGTTGGCATTTCTTGGTAGCTTTAGCAAGTTGTTTCGGTTAGCTGGTTCCTTTGCATGGCTGCCTCTCGCATATACATTAGTCGGCTTTCCCTGTCGCACGATTACGGCATTATGGCATTTGCGCGTCTGGTGCTGTCTTTCAGTCATTGTTAAGTGATCCAAATCCAAGCAGCCCTGCTAACCAGGAAGCAGCTCGGTTGTATGCGGAGAACCGTCGCGAATACAATCGCCGCGTTCAACAGTGTGTGAACGAGTCGTGGGCGGCGGTCCCCAGTGAGCCACCCAACGAGACGGCGCAACAGTCCCCCGCTGCCACCTCAAGTCAAACTGCGCCGGCAACGGATGGTCCCTCTGCTACACAGAGTGGGGCCACAGGTGGACGCTTCGGGTCTGTGGATGGCGCGTCTGATCAGCGGCCTGGTGAGCCAACATTAACGATAAGAAACTCTGGAGAAGCTCCGTCATCTCCGCCCCCGCCTGCCGACTCTATGGCATGACAGTTCCTTTCCTCGAATAGTTGAGTCGTGTGTCAGGAGAGATCGGTAGAGAATGACCCACTGGGGTAAAGGAGTGCTGTGCATAAAAACAGTTGTTTTCCATTCCAGCAGCGGTCTGTCCACGCGAAGTCGGTGGATGCTGTGATTTTTGCGATATTCGGCTTCGTGACTTATCAAAGACTTTTCGTGACCCGAACCCGTCATACGTCATTTTTTAGCCACTACGGGAAAGCGGCTTCTCTACGTGCCCGTCATGGAAACGCGGTTCTTCTGTTGGCTGAATGTTCCACGTGCACACCGCCAAACAGGAGTCGTACCTGCTCGTCATGCGAGAAATTTTGGTCATCTCTCTCAGTGTAACCGGCGACCGGAGAAGTGTGTGGGACTAATTTTTCGTTATTCTGGAGACTGACTCAGTATAGGCAAACTGGAACAGTGAATCCCAGATCAAGGACGTGGTGCCAACGAATACCGTTGGCTACATTGGAAACGTGGCTTAGACGTTCGCCTTCCGGGGTATCGAGCGCTTCGCGTTCACACGAGAAAAATGAAATAGCGACGTACCTCCTCGATCACTACGCATCATCCTGTGGTCATTTTCGAGACCAATTCTCCCTGCGTGGCCCAAAGGCGCGCAAAGAAGAGAGCTTAAACGGGTGTGCACCATGGCTGTCAACTTCCTATCGCCGTGCTACATACTCTGTGATCCCATGGTGACACTAGATAGTGAGTGTGAAACCGGTGGTGGCTGAGTTGTCTGTGATCTGTCTCGGGCGTCACACAACTGAAAAGCTGCATATCGGTTCTAGCAAGTATCTGATTAATGTATTGATAGTTTATATCGTATGCGCCGGATTTCCGTCGACCGGCAGGCTTCCACTTTCCTTTGATACATGCCACGGTCGCAAGCGCATTTCCACTCTTCACCGGTCCCCCTTTAATGCACCGGCTTCGCAGCGTGTGTTAAGTGTACGTTCTTGACGACCTAGAGGAGCAGTGCTCAGCTGGCCGAGCCGTTGGCCGATGGCGCTCGCCCGGTCTCTCAACATGCTTACAGCGCCCCTCCGGTGGCGAAAGAAGCTCTCCGCGCCGATGTACTTATCAACCTTCAAAACCATAAACCGAAACGTTCATATGCCAAACTGTGATACATTAGCTCCTAGCATTGACTGTCAAATTGTTGAGTCGTTAGATGTGACTGTTCAGACATCAGGATGTGGCCACAGCCTCTCTATCCACCAGAAGTTAAGCAATTTCAATACATTCAACAGTCGAATGGCTGCGCAACGAACTTATCTATGGCAGGAGCAGCAGGTTCGAAGCGTTTATGACTTAACACACCCCGGAGAATAGTACTGCCGAGTGGGATTACACTGAAGATGGATTAAATCTTCTGAGCTCAACGCCCATCCTACACGCTGTCAAGGACTCCACCCGGACAAAACTGGCAGGTGGTCGTCTGAGAGGCACTTTTTTTTTTTGAAAACGGGCAGTGATTCCACGTTCCCACACATCCAAGTCTCGTGTTTCGCGAAAACCGCATCCGGGTTTCGCGCGTCGCAGTGGTCTGACGCTGTAGTGTTTGGTTTTACGGTTACTCATTCAAAAATCTTCTTTACTGCGACACTGAACCTCCCGGAATTTACATCCCTGTAGCACGGAACGGTGCGCTGTTGAACCTCCCGTCCAATCAGTTTCCATGGTGGATAACGAGCTGGGCACGACATGCTCTTCGGCGCCGACGCGGCTGCAGGGGTGGAATATTCTGCCTCCGCGCCAAGTTGCACGCGTACGTTCATGATCAGCCGTTTATCTCGACCACGGATGGCGGAGCTTGATCCTGTTTTGTCTGGTTTCGCCTCGACATCGTTATAGCATGCTTTAGCTCCGATCTGCATGTGCAAACGTTTCGACGCAACTGGTAAATTCCTCCACGATGTGTGTCGTCTTGATCCTTCTCAGTCATGATAGTCCTGTACACCCTGTAGCGAAACTTCCGCTTCTGAAGACCAAGCCCTCCTCTAAGTTTAGGCACGGCAGTAATCCGCATGACTATGTACGACACTAGTTCTCATTCAACGACGGTCATTGTGTTGCTTATGACTGGTCTTCCGCTCGTATCCAGCAGTACCCTTAAGTTGCCTTATAAATACTTTTCTGAAGTACTACACACAATTCAATCAACGTATGTCTCGCAGGTTACACCAGACGCTCGAGCTCTGTGGGTACTGAACTCAAAAACCTTCGCAAGGATGGTACAAACAGTCGTAGCTGTATTCGTCATTTTGTCAAACGAATCCCACTCCCCACCGGCCCCGTCCCCCCAATATGTGTGTTGAACAAACGCAATAATTTATTCTTCAATATATTGCTTCATATTCGGCTTGCCCGGGCGTATAGTCCAGTGACTTCTGTGCTCGAGTACGTATGTGAACTTACATAAGCTCCTCATCCCTAACAGGCTCCCTTGTACACGCCTCATATAGTTGCTTCGTGTACTCGTCACTTTGATTCTTCGCCTTGTATACACGGGCTTTTGCCGCATACCCTTTGCTCCACAGAGGGTCTAGTTCTGTAGCCTGAAGACATACGTGGGATGCTTGCTCCAAGCACATGACACTTTAATAAACGTGGGGGTTGTTCGACATGCGAAACGCTTGTGGGCAAAAGGTGGCTACTATACACGGTATGCGTGTGGTCCCGGACGATTGTTTTTCGTATGGTGTTGGGTAGTGCAAAGGCAACGTCTTCGAGAACTCGCGCGCCCTGACGTGATGAAACCAACTACCGCTGCGTACTATTACCCGGTTGCTTTATCAAGAGGAAGCTGGAAGATTTTTCGAAAGTTATCACCGCACGACTGTGGTTTTCCTACTTGTTGAGCGTCCGCTTCCGCTGCCTCGAGATCTCCCAAGCTTATATACATCATGCTCCTCGACGCGTAAAGCATCGCCCGCGCTTCCTTCGTTGTTTCGTTAGCCGGAATTCGCTCAAGAGCCTAAAACGCAGTGATCACGCCTCAGTCAATGTTACCGCAGCCGGGAGCACAGTTTGACAGACATTATGACATGTGTTGCGGTCTTACGGAACAGCTATACACTACAATTACCGTCGAGAGGTGTCACCTATCCGTCTTCCTTGACTGCCCGGGTGTCGCTAGCGAGAAGTCACCGAGTGAACGGCAATTTGACTGACGTGCTAACGAGATCGCATTGATGCGCCTGAATCTCCACTCCGTGTTCATCTCTAGCGGGCCTGCAACGGTACCATGAATATTCATGGATGGTCTTCGGAGCATATCAATCATTTTCGTCAATGAGTAACCTCACTTGAAATCTCTCCGCGCACACTAGCAAGTCTGTCTGCGGGAGAATTCGACGTAAAGACTTTGCTTCGCCAAAGCCTCAGACGGACATTCAGACCGCCAAACCCGTTTCGTCAGCATCGCCAAGTGACGTTTGCCACGCGAAACGACGTACAATACTTCCTTTAATGACACACTGACTGCAACAACCTATACAGTCAGATCTGAGTTAACGGCGTACTGCAGTGTATGGGCGGTGAACTTAGCTGTCTACCCTAGATGGTTGTTACACTGCACAATTTTTAAAGTAGCATTCCGTACCTGCGTGTACTTGTCGACTGCCAGGGCGTAATCCCCTGCTTCGTTAAACGCATCTGCATCCGCCTTTGCTTTCATCGCGTCACTCAAATGCTGTTGCGCCGCAGTACCTACAACCCTTTCACCTGCTTTCTTTTGTTTGTCTGCTTCCAACGCATTCATCTCACAGCGCTTCTTGCGAGCCTCCTGCAGCTGAACACAGTCATGAAGCTTCACATAAAAGCTGGTTTCATGTGCACCTTGTTGAAGGGATGGTGTACTGGGCCCCCTTCACTGTATGACACAAGTGTACCCTCATTCAGAGGTGCTGGTGACCAGCCCCTATTTCAGCAGCATGTTCTGTCGGTGTTCCCTTCTGCTGCTTGGTTTATCCACCGGGACGATTGCAAGAGTTTTTCCTGTCACACGAGGCGACTACTCTTACGAAAAAGTAACCGCGTTTACCGTAGCACTGCTATTGAGACTCCTTAGCGCATATTCCCGCCTAGACAAACCCATACTGAGCTTCTCATTTGTTCAAGCGAGAACTGCATTCGCTCTAACGTTTCCCGTGTCGATACCCTTTTCGTATGCCAACCCGCTCCACACACAATTGACTTCCGTTGTCTTACTGCTGTGAAAATTTTGCCTTGGTCAGTTATAAGTGCCGTTCTGTCTTTAAGCAGATCCGCCACCGCCCAATTCTGGTTTTGCATTGCTAAATCAAACGCTGTCAGACCCTGTAACAAAAACAGCGACACGAGTGTGGATCTTTCAAAGCTCTGCCACAAGTGCCTCCCTCTCTAAGTTGTCCCAACTTTACTGCACAATTTCCGTTCAGTAGTCTCACTTCAATGGCGTAACTATGCCACTTCAAGTGAAGCTTTTCGCCAGTTGAGAGAAGAACGGAAATCGGACAGACACAGTCCTCACCTGCGTCGTCACATCAGGGTCCGCCCCCGCCTCGAGCAACGCCATCGTAGCACGGTATGCACCGCTCTCTGCGGCGCACTGGAGCGCCGTCCAGTTGTGTTTGTCTCGGATATTCGGATTTGCTTTGTAATTCAGTAATAGCTCTGCAATGCAATCCTGACGTGCGTTGCACGCCAACAACAGAGGCGGAGGGAATACCGATAGATGGAGTCGCTTTTCGTTGAATGGGTAATTAGGATCAGCCCCTTTCTGTAGCAGCAACTCTGCCGCCCCATAATGCTTATTCGTCACTGCGTACTGCAAAGGACTGCCAGAAGCCTCTGCAAAGCAGTTGACCTGGAGCACAACGTTAGCAAGTCACGATTCTGAACATGCGTATCGTAGCCTCGACCCTTACGACGGCCGCAAAAGGTACGGTGACAGCGAATCTGAACTGGTTCGACTGCATTCGATTTGCTCTCCTGCTCTACTGCACAAACGGGACGCCATGGGACGAACGAAAAACACGGCTCCGACGCGAACGGAAACGGTGTAGAGAGGACTTATAGTCCATGCTATAGTCACTTCACCTATGCCGGAGCTTGTCAGGACACTTTCACGAGCGTGTGCCAGACAATGAAGTTTCACTTTTTAGACACGCCGATGCCAACAGTGAATCCATCGTAAGGATACGCGGCGGCTCTGTCGAGGCTGCACCCAAAGCAGAACTATTGCCAAAGGCCACGGGACATCAAACACAGCCTCGCTGACTGCAACTATCAAACGTGCTGTTCAGACTGTAAGAACTCCGGTAGACTGCATGAGACGCAAGGCGCTCAGGGCACACCACCTGGAACACAAGCTTCGGAATGAATTGCCTGTGGCGTCACACACGTAGAAAACAGAGGATCGGCTGCAGCCAGTCGCCCCCTGTGGAGGAGCCACAAGTTCACTCTTGAAAAGTCCTCCCTTTTCTGTTTCGATGCTGACCTCTGCTCCCGCATCCAGCACGGCTGTCACGCATGACTCGTCGCCGCTCTCCGCGGCTAAGTGGAGGGCTGTGATGCCGGTTTGGCTTCTTTTTTTCACATCAGCGCCGAAGTTCAGTAACAAATTGACCAAGAGGACATCTCCAGCCCGGCAAGCGATCATTAGGGCAGTTTCACCTGTACTATCCTTGTAATCGACTATGGTAGGACATGCCTTCAGTATCCACTCTGCGTTGACAGGACGCCTCCCCAAGCACGCGTAATGCAGAGCTGTCCTGCCCAGGTCATCTTTGAAGGCAGGTAAAAGAGATCCGAAATCGGCCGGATTACCTGCCTCTTCTTTCAACAGTTGACCTCCTGTCGTTCCTCCCACGGCCTTTTCGAGTCCTGCACTCACATCCCGCGGACCTTTGCAGAATGCAGCCTGCAAAAGGCTTACGACAGCATCTCTTTCAGATTCTCGATCAATTGGAATGCTTGACAGTGTATCGCGACGGCGACGGGGCCCGTTATCTCCATCTGGAGTCATGCTTGCTGTCGCCATTTCTCCAGTTGTCCAACGCACAAGCCCACCGCCGTCATCACAAGCTGTCTGTCTCCCTAACAGCGGGCCAAGGTCCACCTCTCTCGGGCGACGTACAAAAGTCCACCTTGCGATGTGACTGTCTACAAGTAATATCTGTCCCACACGGAAACCAGCTAGCATAAGAGGTTACCGTACGCCAAGCACAAACGCTTTTCCTTTCAACCAGCGTTGCTAGAAACCACCGTCGTGTGCACACATGTGCAACGTCCAGTGAAGGGATCATCCCTGCTGAACAACCGGTGACTCGCACGCTTTAGTTCCACGTTATAAACAGGTATGCAGACCGCACGTACATATATAAGGTGCGTAAAAAGTACACCTTTTCCGATCTAATGCGTTGCACATCGAAGTATCTGAGCTGTTAGGCGAAACCACAAAACGCCACACTGCCTTCTTGTGTTGAATATATGCGTTGCCTCCCTTCCCTCATAGTGCTGGTCGCAGCTTTCTATCGATGCGACGGCAGACGATTGCGACGGTGGTGCAATAGAAAGGCCGCCATTCGATCCACCTGCCAACACGGCAGAGGGCTAGGGAACCCGGCTCGAGGGTGTGATACCCAATCCGAATACTACCAGCGGATTCTTCGATGCGTGGTGCGCCGCCTATTGGCCGAAAATGTGAGCTTCCTTTTTCCTCTGGGGGTAGAAATGTCTTATGGAGGCGTTTAGTCGCACAGCGCCGGTTCTCCTAAGCGTACTCGTGTATAACACAACGGCGCCACGAATGTCCCCCAGTGCATCGAGTATGCGGTATCACGGATGCTACACTGGCGGGGGACGACATGGCGGCGGTATTATTGTCAGCAACGAAAGCTGGCCGGTTGGTCGTTGAATACGAATTCGAGACTACTGGTCCCAACGGCGAGACGCGAAAAAATTTCGGCCCGTGACATTCGAACAGTTCACTGTTTTGAATCTTGAGGGACGCAAGATCGAGAAACGGTGCCAGCTCCACAGCCAACAACACCAGACATCCCTAGACAGACTCTCAGTCCAACTAAAACTGCAGCCATGAGGCACAACCTGACGTTTTGCATGATTCTTTTCGCCGAATTGAATCTCAGGCATGATTCTCCACCATCGATAACGTACGCCGTCCCGTATGTGCAAACACGCTGCCACCTGCGTGGGTGTTTCAAGTGCGTAGAGGTAGCCTCCTAAAAGGAATTCAGTAGCGCGAAGCCTCTATGTATCCTAGTTCTGACGCTAATCGTTCCGCCCGTTCGACTGCAGTACCTGCCGAAGACGACAAGAGAGTGATTGCCTGGTCTCGAATACTGCCACACGTCACTGCGACGACCAGCGCTATACGTCATTTCAGACCTTCATAGGGGCATCACAAGGAAATGAGTGCGTAAAGGGCAGGCTGCATTAGTTCGCTTGGAGTGATCCCTGAACACACGATACTTATGGTATCGGAAAGAATCCTCACCTAGTCTCATGCCGATAGCGTCTCTCCAGAATGACGGTGTTGTGGGGTCGAGTCCAAAAGGGCGGAGGGCTGTCTCCAAGTCGGCCGTGTCGCCAGCCTGGAGAAAACTAATAAATTTTTCTTCAAAGTCGCTGCCATCGTTTTGCGTTCTCGCTGCGAGCAGCGAACCTACCAGAAGGTCCGCAAGGGCGTAAGAGTAGACATAAAACGGGGCCTTTGTGAAGTGGTGGACAGTGCTCCAGTCTTTTTCAATGCCGGCATAGTCATCGAACACGTCCCCCTCGTCGCCAAAAAATTCCCTGCACGCACACTGTAGTGTCCGTCTCCTCATTTCAGCCTATCGAGTAACCGCTGTTCTGTAAGATGGCTATGTCGAGTAAATGCCTGATCATGACGATTACACTCGCTTTCGCTGGGGAAAGCGAAGTAGAGTGGTTGCGAGTAATTAGCCTACTTGGTGCTCTGTAGCCACAATCGGTCGAATTCGTCGTCCCCCACGATCCCTGAGAGCCGGGTCTCGTGCACAAGTTCCTAAGAAAGGGGAACAAGTTGACAGTGCATAAAGCGGGGAATGCCGTAGAGGCCTGGCAGCGTTCTGTCTAGCGGCTAGTGGCCATATTGCATTTTCACGTACGTGTCCTTCCCAAGAATTCAAGAAAAAAGTAGACACATCAGCTGAAGGACCTCGGAAGGCGTTTTAAAGCCAGACGTGACTCAATTAGTTTTACTATCGCATGGCCAAAGCTGTGTCATTTTCACGCATGGGCGCCACACAGTCGAGGGTAACACACAGGAAAAAAACTCCTTCCAACTATACTTCGTCACGCTCGAAGACATAGCCTAAAAACTAACGTACGTAAGGTTGAATGCCTTAACGTAACTGATGACCGAAACTCGAGTCTGGTTTAAGACTGTGACACACTAGTTGTGTTTCTCTGACAAAAAGGGATTCTTTTTCCGGGCCTAAATCTTTTCAGGACCCATTCAAAAAGCTTTGCCACACACTGCCGTTTCGTCCTGGGGCAGCGTACAAGCAGTAAATAACGAAGGTCGGCTTACGAACCTCGAACCGATCGAAAGAAACTTGGCGAGTGATGGTGCCGACCAAGCTGTCCAGGTGTTCCACAAGCATTTCTAGAACTTTGTGTGGAGATTCCGTTTGGTCCAAGAGATGAAAGAAGACGACGGTTTCACCCATCAAGCTTGCAGTCTCTGCCAGTGGAAGAGGGGGATGGTATTGCAAGTTGCCCTGCTCGTATGCAAGCAGGAAGTGAATGGCGTGTCCTGCAGCAAAAAGCTCAGGCGGTTGCCCCGTTCACTACGTGTGCTCACCAGATGAGAGCTCTTTGGCAGAACGACAGTCATGTCATGTGCGTATCTATGGTCTCCTTGTCACAGCACTCACATTGATACTCGGCCAAGGAACACAAACGAAGATACCTAAACTTCAAACTGAAACATGAAGCAACCAACCAATGGAAAAGCGCTACTAAAGAACTTAAGTTCAAGAAGGATAGCGAAGGAGGGTCGTAATGAAATTTGTCATGTCGAAGAATGTCGGATAGAATGCAGATGGCGGGGGAGGGGGGCAAAGTGCCCTGGAGTAATAAGGAGCCAGAACTCTCTTTCCAGAGTTAGACAGAAAAACACTTCAAGAAAAAGTCGGAGACAGGAAGTGCGACTTGCTGACCTCGTGCAGATCAGAAATACCACCAAAGCAGAGCACTAGCCTAGTGACGTCAAAAGCAAGAAATCACATCTTTTGGAACCTTTCCCAACCCTTGTGAGGAATGGGTAGTTGGTGCCCCGCGCGTCCGTTAGCCTCGTTCTCCTTTCTCTTGCCTGGATTCCACGAGGTACATTTTGTTGCTGGCAAGATGGACACCAGAACACACTGTGGGGAGATAAACCTGTGGGAATCAGCGATTCTTCTGCCTGACCTGCTTCGTGGGCCAGTGTCTGGACGTTCGCCTTGACGCCAGTGTGGGTCATGAGAATAAATGGACCAGTAGCCGGTGTGCCACCACTACAAAAAGCACCCGTCTGCTTTCCGTCCGCGGGAGCCGCATCAATGCGTCCTTCATTCAGCAACTTCTCGAAAAGCCTCACGAACACAGGAGAGAAGCTAGCATAACCGTTTTTGACTGTCTCGACTGCTTGGCACCACGGGACGCGTGCGGTCGCTTCCGCCGACGAATCTTTGGTTAAGGTCAAGGGGGCCAGACGATCCACGAAAGAAAATGTCTGGATGTCAAAATACACAAAGGGAACGGGCAAATGTAATATCACGGAACAGACTTGAGAGAACCGTTGCCACTTTTTAATGGTCGGCATTCGGGTGTGAAGCCGTGGAACCGACAATTCGCAGACGTATTTGTCTTGATAAACAAAGTAATTGGCCACCATAGTACTCATTACACAGAGAATCATTATTCTTGTGAACTATATGGATTGCTACCTAGTGGTCTGTAGCACATTCCCATAAACAGTGTTGTTTCCGGTTTCGATAAGCGGTGTAGTTCCGTAGAGAACCCGGGCCGAGTACAACTCTAGCACTTATAGTTGTTTGATACTCATGTAACAGAATTCAGTACATGACGAGACAGTCTGGATGAATTTTTCTTCGGTGAAAATCAGTCCCTGTTGTTTGGCTCACCTTGATCTTCCCTGTTGCAGTAAGAAGCCGCTTCTTCAGGAGCATGGCTCGCCTCGTGACTTGGACACCTTCTTCCTTCACTGCAGCTATGAGTGCATTGACTATTTCATCGGATATGCTGTTCAGTACGTTTCTCCGGGAGCGCGGGGACTGTCAAATACATACCAGCAATTACATTTGGGTGCCACATTTGTATCATGTTGCATACGAGTACACCTTACGGGCACGCATATACATATATTTTTATATTGACGGTGTGCAGACGCAAGAATGTAAGTTATTCGCTGCAACACTACTAATATCTGGATGCAGAGGCGTGTGGAAACGTCTAGCCAAGTATGCATGTATACTTATATCCTTGCACAATTGTATGAATGCAGATCTACATGTGTGTAAGTAGGTAAATATTTTCGTGCATTGCCATTTCGTTGCATTACATTCAAGTGGAGTACGTCCTACGTGGTATCCTCTTTCTCGTGTTTCGATGATCCAGTTGCCCACGACCATATTCAGGGCAAGGGCGGCGAATTTGTCAATGCGATTCTCGACAATTCCACTGCATCCACGCGGAGACACAGCACGCGTATTCCCATGGACACACATGCACGCCGAATCACTTTCCGTAGGCAGTTTTCCTGTTAGCCACTGACGCACCACTGAAACAAACAAACAAACCGTAGTTCTTCCCTCGGAAATATTTAGTTTTTTACGCACTATGCAACACTCATACCGTTACTGGAACTACGTCAAAAAAGGCTCGACCACGGTTTATAGACTGAGCTGCTAGAGCGGACGGACGGAGATCGCAGGAGGGGCTGACAAAGATGGAGAACTCGCTCCCTGTCTGGTATGTTGAGTACTGATGCCACATATCAATGAGCTTTCACAAGTGAGGAAGAAAGCTAAGCCAGAACGCAATGATCAAGAACAGACATGTGACTTTATAGAGAACCTGTTTTTGATTGAACGAACCTTATTCACATGTACAGCAGCATCGAAACAAGGCAAGTCACGCCGAATAATATCTCGACGTCAATATTTTCATTCTGTAGGACACATAACGAATCGGCTCCATTGTAAAAGCAACAAAATCCTATCGTCACTGCTGTGTGTTACCAGAAACCATTTGCACCGCGACCTCACTCCTTAATTGCTTGTTGCCCGAGGTGTCGCGTTTCTTGGTTTTCGCTACGCATAAATTCTCGTATCTGTGAGTAGGAGAGAGCCTCTGGTTGTCCTGCTATTCGGAAGGTCGAGGAACTTAGCTGCTTCCGATAAGCTTTGACAGCAGTGTCAGGTGATGTCCACGGCGCACGGACGTTAAGTGCCCTTTCGATAGCCTCGTCTAGTAAAAACTGTCCTTGTAGTCGAATTCGTCCGACGAAAGCATGATACCGGCGGACGCGCTCATCCGCGGAAAGCAGCTCCTCTAGCGTCTCGGACGGCATATGCGCAATTTCATGCACAATAAATGCCAAATGATCTGCCCGTATTCTTCCACAGTAAACAAGCCCCAAAAAAACGACGGTTTACGGGGGACTGGAGCAGTAACCGACACCCCACCATAGCGGCACCTGTCCACGAATGCTTCCAAATGACTATATGAAAATGTATGCTTGTACAGCGACATTCGCATGAACCGTTGCACGCACATGTGGACGTACAAGCTCGAATATGGTGCAAGTACGCGCACGCATACTGGTGCACGCATATGCGTCTGGCAGTCGTTACTACTTCGATTTAAACTCCACGGATTCTCCAGACCACATACGCGCGTACACACACGTATATAAAGACGTGCCTACATTACCAGAGTGGAGACAGCAGCGGTCAGTTGTTGCGGGTTTTAAAAATTACAAGGGGATGTTGCTTTCGCTACTGAAATTCACCTGCTCGCCCTAGTATCCGCTTTACTTCTCTTCCTTCTGAGCGTGTCGTCAGCCAAATTTTGGCTCGTCTTCAAGCTCCAGTACAGGGCAAACCTGTCGAGTTCTTCGTCTATCTTTTCATATTCTTCTAATGCATCTCCAAGAGATCTGTCCAAGGTTCCACGGTGCTGCTCAGCGAACGCTATAGCTCTCTCCTCAAGTCTGTCCAGAACTGCGTCATCAGCGGTATTTCGCTCGTCTTCTCGCAGCCGAGGAAAGTGTTCCTCGAGATTCCATCGTGGTGCATTTCTGGAGCAGGTTGTGCCTGCACGTAAGGCGTTTTAATTGTCAGAGCTGAAATGCATATGCTTCCCCATGTCGGTTTCAAGAGTGTCCGGATATAGTTTTCTCGCTTACCCGTCACAAATGAAGACGTGATTTCAGTCTCAGCCTGTAGAGGACCCGGAAACAACGGAGCCAATCGCTTGGGATAAAAGTGTTACCAGGGTTCCCTGCAGGTCTCTTCAGCGGAAGTCAGCCAGATATGCACCTCTCAATTTTTAGGAGCAATACCGCAGCCGACACAAGGCTTGTTAGCGTCATTGTTATTTTGCCGGAATCCGGTGTTCTAAATAACGAATCCATACTATCCTCAACCGCACATTTGAGCTTACCTGAAAATCTTTATCAGACGTCCCGGAAACAACGTAGATTCCACAGTATAGAAACGGCACCAGACGCACACATTTGCTCTTCATGGTGGTCAAATACGGCCAATGACAGAGTTCAAATGCACTTCCTTAAAAGACGTCTGCTTCGACAGCTAGTGGGAGTGGTGCCACAGGTGAAACTTTGTCAGGGAAAATGCAGTATTCGCCGTGAGGCATAATCACTTGATCAATATAGTGCCTCCGCTCTTCACAGTCACACCAGTTCAGAGGTAAATGGAAACTTCCTTTCACTTCTAAAGGCGTTAAGGCTGAAACGCGTGAGCAGATGCACGTACATAGCTTAGTCAAGAGAGTTGGAACAATTATTCTGGGGACCCGATCAGCTGTATGGATTTGGAATTGCTAACGCCCAGTTGTCGTGGAAATAAGAAGGGGACGTGTAAGATGAAGAACTCTTACGAAGTGACGAAGCAAATATAGAAAGTGAGGCGATCAGGAGTTTATAAGGGCACAATGAGTAATCATCCAAGAGTTGATTTTCTCGTTTTACAGTTGGCTCAAAAGTCGCAATGGTCATACGACCCTTTGTTAGTCCGATGTCAGTGTCCGCAAGTTTCAGTGGAGTCCACAGTCCACAAGCGGGGCATGTCATATCCGACAAAGACAATTTCACCGAACAAACCATAGGCTGCCGCTCTCTCTCTCTCGTGTCTCACTTCTGTCTCGTGCATTCGTTTCTCTTGGCGAGTTGCGCAAGATGCCCGCCTCTGTCTCATCTTCCTCGTGGAGCTTCTCTGCAGTTTTTCCGCGAACGCCTCCAAAGGAAGACGGTCGGCAGATCGTAACTGGTTTACCTGGACTCTGAACTACGTCACATACGTGAAGGATACAGTGTGAATATAGACAACCACTGTACTCACGCATCCTTCCTGGGGCGTAGCATATGAGACCAGAAAATTCATTATGAAATAAACACGCGAAAACGGAAACCACCAGTTTTGAGAGTCTACAGCATGCGCTGGCGAACACTGCATTTAACAAGTTTTCTTACACAGTTTTACTTCAAAGCACTAAAGTGGTGTGCTTGTGGCTGATGAAGTGGTTTTCCTTGACTGACGTCGGGAACACCTTGCAGCAAACAGCCCGCTGAGAAAGAGTCTTTTCTTCGATCATCCATCTGATTTTGCAAAAAATGGAGAGGCCTCAGGTGTATGAAGCGCGCTCCCGTTCAACTGCATATGAACCTAGGCACTTCTTTGCCATAATGCAAGATGGGACAATACAAATTTCCGTGTCAGCCCGCTATCCTAGATGCGGCAATGAAGTCCTTCTTAAGCACACACATGAGTGGCTGTCCGTTGTGCAACGCTTGGGTGAACGAGATATCAACCTGGTTCAGACAAGGGAAAAAATATTCATTAGTTCCGGAAACACGGACCTGTGTGGTGCGTCAAAAATGAAGACCATGAGTAAAACTGTCACCTTGTTGGAGCGAGTGTACTGTCTGACGTTACGGATCAGGGCCACCACTGACACAGTTGCTGAGGAATACCTTTTTATAAAGACCGGGCACGAACCACATCCCTAAGATGAAACTCATTGGTTAATCTTACGCTGGCGTGAAGCCCTCAGCGCTTCGTTGTTATCATGTTCAGCTCTCTGACAGCCTGGCGATTCTTCATCAGTCCCCATCGGAAGACGCACAAAGTTTGTCAATACAAACAACTGATGCATGAGCAACAAATCCGGCCGATACTGTTGCGGCCATTAAGCGAACCCGACGTGATCCTATGTTTGAGAAATGTGAACCAGATACACAGGACTTCGTCGGCTTTCGGTAACCCGTTCTGCGCAGCGCTTCTTCGGTTCAAAGTAAAGTTGGGTGCCCATTGGAAGCCCTGAAAACTCACCGAGACTGCATCTCGCTTCTGTTTTTTAATTGGGCGACTCACCGTTGTAGCAGTGCATCTGATTGCCACCTACCTGGACAGCTGGTGCCGTCATCTTTCGTGGACACAGTTGACAGAGCACGCCGTGCACTATCTCACTTTTTCTCCGACTTTGATGGTATGTCGCTTGGACGGTCGGAAGGCTGACACTGGAGTCTACACCATTCGAATTGCCTCTTTACATATCCGCTAGTGAGCGACAATGTACGCTGTAGCGTAGGGTTGCAGCTGCAACGAAGCATCAATATTGTGACTCAGGCAGCACCAGCTCTCCCGTTCGCAATCTGTCATTTGAAAACAAAGGCTGGCGCCATTTCACGGCCAACGCGACGCCGATGCTCGCAGGCGCTGCCCCGGCGGTGCTACCGAGAGGGTGGATCTGTCCATGGTTCTTTCATTTCTGTTTCAATCGTTTATATCGCTCCTCGTATGTATTGATCTTCTTGTAGATATCCTCTCATCGCGACTTCTGCTAGTGTCACGAGCCGCTCGCACAGCTGTGTTACCCGATCAGAGCTTCGAGTCCCATGCCAGTGTATTTACCGTTGCGATTTGCTTATTCGTAAGTGTGTTCGTCCGTTGAGTTGAGAATTTCGCGATGTTTCCGGAAACCAGAAGGGGTCGCAAAGCACACAGGGATCCACTTGAACGTGGGACTAGGCGAACGCTCACTGATGTTTCTTTCGTGCGTCGCATCGAGGTAGAGGATGAGGGCAGCGAGATTCACTCTGTGTGCCCGGAATGCTCTCCAGGACTTCGGGTTGACTATTCTTTACCGAGGAACCTGCCATACGGATGTGACGTGTTCATTCCCACCTCTGCCGCAAACGTCCGGGTGAGGGCCGTTGCCCTTGGCCGCTCACACCACCGCTTTCGACGCAGCAGATCAGCAGAAAGTACCCCGGCATGTAACAAGGAATCTTCATGTAGTCACAGTATTTTGTGTCAGGCTTCGGATTTGCCTTTCGTTTGCTCCCGCTCAAGTCTCTTCATGAACTACATCTGGAATTTTTCTGCTTTGCCATCGCCAGCGACAAGGTCACAACGCAGCGCTTTGGGATGCTTTGAGGCTTTCGGCACTCCTTCCTCGTCACAACGGAATGTCGATACTCCTCTCTGCCTCCTCGATACAATCCATGATGCCATTGTTGCTGGTGTGGAGTTAATGCATGAGGGTCCGACAGCAAAAATGGAACGAAAGCTCTTCGGTGCCTCAGGTTTTGAGAGCGGTTGTAAAACATCACAGGCTTGTGTTCAAATCGCCCTAGGGCCGTGTCAAGAAGCATTTGCGGGTGCTGTGGACTGCGAAGACCTGGTCACAATCAAGAATATACAGCCGGAGACAAACACAAAGCTCGACTCGGCTCCCTCTGGCATAGAGGTTTCAGACGAAGAAAGCTGCTTGCTGGACGACAGTTTTTCCTTGGCAACATTTGGCTGGGACACCGACCACTTCGCGAGCGAGGACTCCCACACGTTCACAGAAGACGTGTCAGCTGATAATCTACTTTTCTGTGGGGAAAGCCATGCTTTTAGGGTTGTGCCAAGGGAGGCTCAAGCCGCAATTAACTTGCAATCAGCGACGGTATGCGCAGAGCAAAGGCGTTCCCCGAAGACAAGCAGAAGCTTGCTACAGGCATGTCCGCTCCTCACATTCTCATCACTCGATTTGTCACCGTCACCGACGGTAGGCCCAGCCGCAAGAAAGTGCTTCTGTCGAGCTTTCAATATAGCCCAGGGGCTCCATGGGCTTTGCCATGAAGAAGTTTCACCACAAGGGAAATGCAGTGGCACACATTGCGGTGCCTTGCTTTGTGACAGAGCTAGTGTCGTGGAGGGAGCGATGGGGATTTCTGGAGCCTTCTCGCACTAATCTGCTGTTGTTCTTCTGCAACGAAAAAGCCAGAGAGACAGGAAGAGGAATTCCCTGCTACAAGGTCTCCACACGGATTGAGGAGTCACTGCAACTTGTCACAAATCACTTGCGCGAAGATTTTTGTCAAGGCATAACGCAAGCCTCGCGAAGTGTATGTAGGCGATTTCGGCAACCAGGGAACGGCTTTCAGTAAAACCTTGAACAGGGACGTTATCGCTTAACCGTGCCTACCTCAGTTATTCGAACACCACGTTTCAACTGACAATGATGACTTGAGGTTTTTCGCTCCTGTTTGTTCGAGTATTTCAACGAGGCAAGATCCTATTTGTCCTCTTAAATTATCCAGTTTCTGTACATGCATTCGCGGTGATGTTCTGCCATTTCGCAGTTCTCCCCCATCCAGGTAACAATGCACCGTGTGCTGCAGGTTCCGTGTCCGTCAGCACTCATAACCAAATACAGCTCCCTACTTCGGCTCTTCCGTTGCCAGCGTGCCTTTGAAGGCGCACGCTGGAGAGTTCTGCCAGGAAACTGCTTGATCAAATTCATTTCGTACAGCCGATCACTGTTATACGTGGGACAGCAATTCGTGCGTTGGCCGGACTCAGCGACACATCAAAGAAGGGTTTATTTACGTCTATGCGTGGAGAAGCAGGTAGTATGAGTCATTTTCACGGTATTGGAAGTGCATACGTTATTGTACTATTCACAGCAAAACTGGTTAAACCGTGTTTGTTCAGTTCCCCCACACTGTCCTTTTCCATAGGTAAGGGCCGTGTGGGTCCGCAGGTCAGACTCATTTCCCGTCCGTGTGCCGCAGTCACCGGACGTGTGCTTGGTCAGCTTGTACATTCGGTGGTTTCACTAGTGCATGCTACGAGAGCGCGATACTGCTTGTGTATCTCCAGAAGCGCGTGTGTTAGTCTGCGCAGCCTACTGAACCCTTTGAATAGTTCAGAAGAGCTCGAGAAAACCTCCGGAAATCCTTGCCACGGGTTGACCAGCCTTGCACGCGCCTGCAGTAATGAGTAGCTCACCTATATTCTCTTATCAAAGAGATGCTTCGAAGAGCCAACACCCCCGCTCACCCAACCTTGGGGCCCGCAGTACTAGAGCCAAAGATTCGTATTGCTACTGTGGATAGAACGGTGTTTGACTTTGTGCACAACTCCACAGGAGTGCAGTGCAGAAGGGCCCGTTCCAGAAGCCCAGAAGCGCTGAACGCAGCACTGCTGCGAGCGCCTCCTTCATGTGAGAAAATTAGATCCTTACAGTGTCGGCGGAAAACATTCGAAAAACACAGGTGACATTGTCTTGCAAGCAAGTACCTAGACAATGACTCAACAGTCAAATGATACCAGAACCCGGCTAACGTTCAGGATATGTCACCTTCATACAGATCATATTCAGAAGACGGAAATGGTAGATTGGCACAAACAACACATCATATTTCGTCTTTTACCTTGAAGAACGGTTCTGGAGAAAGCGATCGTCTACAAAAGTATAAATCCTCTGAAGTGTTCGTCGTTCGAATCTTCGGTGGCCTTGAAAAAAGTCGCGTGCCTGGAGAATACGACTCGCCTGAGTCGTTATTAGAGCATGTTTTTAGCATACTCAGTAATCTGGTGCACTGGAAGCGGAAATTCGCAATCACCCCGGTGCACACCAGCCGCCAATCGCCCCCAGAAATGCCAACGTTGCCGAGCTCCCTTGTTCACCGTTCACACCATTGGACGGGCTACATCATTTTCGATGAATTAGCAAAACGTCACGTGTCTCTCAAAAACCCTGTGGTGTTGGCCGCCAACCCTCTTCTTTCTTTGCGTAGCTTGTTAAAACACCGGCTTACTTTACAATAAATTCATATGCAAGTCTGTACATGTCAGTCCGCCAGCATCTCGCCTCGTAACACGCGCGTTCAGGCAGCTGCGCTTTACGAATCTTGAGGTCCACCACCACCGTAATGCGGCGGATTCTTCCTGGTTCCTCAAACAAAATCGAACCTGTACACTGCAAACTGTTTGCCTGCCACAGCAGATCTTCCTTCACTTGCCTTTTCTCGGGTTTCCGTCGTACCTCTGTTCAGCGCTCTTCCTTCCCTCTCCCTTTCGTCGTTCTCTTTCCTTCCCGTTCCGTCTCTGGCTTCGGACGCCGATTCTTCACCAGGTAGAGCAGTTTGTTCCAATTATTGCTGATCTTTCGCCATTGTCTGTCGCTTTTTGTACAGTCTCCGAACCTCGGGGTTGATTATGCGCGAATCACGTATCGTATATGACCCCGCATAGCGACGACGGGCCTGTTTGCCTTCCACAGCATAGCGGAGGATTGACAACAACGAGTTCCTGCTCATGTCGTCGCAGGGTCGACAACACATGCTCCGAATATGCCGCCGATAAACGCTGCTTGTCGGTGAAAACAGTACCACATTCCACGCCAGCACGATGTTTGAGCCAATTCCAAATGAGAAACTAGCTGCTTTGTAAATTTTCAGCGCGCCTACTCGAGAGGGGCTGGTTGACTTGCCGTCCAAGCGTCTTGAGCACCGTCTGTAGCACTTCTCCGAATCTACAAGTCAACGGATGACACATGGTAACTGCAGAATGTCTGTTCTCCCAGACGATGGTACGACTGATCTAGGCGCACTCTCGTTCTTGATATTGGACACACTGCTGGCCTTCACCCTTATTTGTTGTCTGACACGCTAATAATCCGAGGGCATGTCTTCGTTTGCTCTGTGTACAGTGCACCGCCACGGAACTCAGCATGCAAACACGAATTCACCACAGCTGAACTACTGCTTTGGAAATATCACGAACGAATCTGAAGCATTGCCGTCGCAGAAAGGATAACCTAACTGCAGTGTTCCAAGGCGTTCAACTTGACAGAGCGTCAGTAGCCTTCTTAGCGACGCGCTACGTTCAACGAGGTTCTCCTGTGACCTACCTGTCAATCTCCTGCACTGTGTTATACAGTGCAAGACTGGCTCGACATGTCGAGGGCACAGACAGCACGTGGCGATGAAGTGGCTGACAGCAGTGGTGTCCGGAGCGCACGCAGACTCCTCCGCACACGTCTAAAAACACGGCTATATCGTGTGCGTGGATCTCAGGGTGCGCGAACGAGATCAGAGGAATACTTGGAATCCGTTCAATGCCAGAAGCGAAGGCCCCATTCCTTGCTTCGTCAGTGGCCCCAGCAACCGCTGAACGATGAACAGCATTTGCTGTAACTGCGGATCGACCGTCCGATTGGTCCGACTGTACCCAACGGTGCTGCTTAACCTTGGAAAAGTCAAACGCGTCCGACAGCAACTCTGGCGCGTACGCGGTGCCCGCGGACGGAGGACAAAAGAGGCGGAGTTCGGGGAATCTAGAGGCCAAAACTTCGTGCAAGGCACGCTGTAGACGAGCGTCATGCGAATAAATTGCTGGCCAACCGACTTCCTCGATGAAATCTACAGCTGCGCCTAGGCCAATCACCTGCAAGAAGGGGGGTGTTCCTGCCTCAAACCTGGCTGGAGGATTCGCGTACGTCGACTCACACAAGTCCACGAACTGCACACATGTTCGAGACATCAGAAAAGTTCCGCTTTATTGGTTCCGGCTAGTATAACGAGCGTTTTGAGGTGACAGCATGAGGCAATGTTTGTGTTCAGTTCACCACAAGAGCGTTTGGATTTGTCTGATAATCGTGCGTATCACCACGCGCCCACTAGAAGAGTTGGCTTGCTGCTCCTGTTTGTTCCAAAAAGCGCCAGGAATCGGGTAAGACGACAGCACTCTTTCAGCGAGGCAGAGCCAACCGAAGCGCTGAAACGGTGAGTTCACCATGCCCTACATTTGTTGAATGACCTCCCCTGACACTAAGTTGACAGTCACTGGCGCCACACTCACCTCAATCATTTCGCCACCTCCCTTCCAAGGGGGCATATTCCGGAGCAATTCATACTTGCCATACAAAAAGCCGACACCCGTCGGCCCGTACATTTTGTGGCCGCTGCCAACAAGGAAATCACATTTTAGTTTACGGACGTCCGTCTGCAAAATCACACAGAGTAACTAGACAAGCTGGTGCACAACGGTTCTGTGGGCACCAAGACTTCCAGTTCTCTGTATGGCAGGTACGTCATCACGTGATTATGTTACCGCGACACTGAGATGTTTTCGGGTGCGTTATCCCTCTCGTCACAAAAGTCCCCAGCCAGAACATGTGATGTAGTCATTACAGCCGTCTCAGCAGGCGTGACATGGAGACGCCGATGCTCTGAATCGGTTGGTAACTCGAGAAGTGCAGCGTACTTGATGGTGAGATAGGCTCTGCGTAGCGTCGAGAAGGACAACAATGTTAGAGTTGATCTGCTTGATCAGCTTGGTCACATGGTGAACGTACGGATTGAAGGACCCCAGAACGTTGGACGTATGCGAAAGTGCGACGAGCTTCGTGCGTGGAGAGAGATTTGATACAAGCGAAGACACGGAAAGCGTGTAGTCTCGATTGAGCTGAACGCAACAGACATGTCTATTTGGAGGAGCGTGGCCATGTCTCACATTCCGGTACACGCAAACAGAACCGCCAATTTATGTGAACAAAGAAAACCAGCCACCGATCGCCCCCCCCCCCACTGGATGAATTTGGAAGCTGCTACTGTCGCGGAGACAGTTGCCAGCCGCTACTGCGTCACCCACTGCGATTCGCAGGAGGCAAAGGCAGCGAATGTCGGGTCTGAACAGACTTCGCCAGGAATTATGCATTTTTGCTACCCATAGGCGTGGATAGGTGCCCCTGTGGAGTGTGCTGACCTCGACAAACTTCAGTTGAGCTTTCTTTCTCCTCGCCAGAAGCTGCCAAGGAACAAGGTTGCTATGGTGCTCCGCAATAGTGAGGACAATCTCGTCGCCTTCGCCAATGTTCGCTTCACTATAAATACACACGAATAGCAGACTATAACACTGATGAGTCGTGCGTGCTGCAGTCTCGAGAGCATAGAAAATGCAGGAACAGTGAAACGTCTTACCTAGTGCAACCAGTGATCCTCCACCGCCGAAGCGTCCCGCCCACCCAAGCCAGCTACGGGAAAAATCTCCTTCTGAAGCTGCCTACCGCTAAAAGCAGGGAACCGTTCAAACTCGAAAGAACAGCGAAGCAACCCTAAAAGAGATGCTCCTTGTCCTCAGGAAGGCTTGCAGTTAAACCTTGTCCCTGGTTTGTAGTATGCGGACTATGGTGCCGTCAGTTTGCTTTTCTTCCAACTGGTATATTCTTTTTTGTGAACTTACCCCCACGTGTTTGCGACAAGATTGATACCGTCTGTAGCTCCAGATGTAAAAACGATCTCCTCTGGTCTGTCTGCGTTAAGAAATTTTGCCAGTTGAGACCGAACACCCTGCAAACCGGATATTTCCGGGAGGCCGCAGACACACTTCCCCAGTCAATTTTCACTTCTAATACTTCCTTGCAAATCACATTCACGTCGATAGGCTTTTCAGGACCACTCGTAGGCACGGATTTTCATGATTTGGGATACGAACGAAACAGGACACTGCTTGATGAACGCGCTACCCGAGGGTTTCCATGTGGGAAAGGCTTGATCACCGCTGAACTCACCCCAAAAAAGAAAACGCTTCATCAATAACTGGAAATAAAAAGACCAAGGTATGCGCGAGCTACCATAATTAGCCTCGTCTACTGAAACAGGAAGACTACACGCGACGTTATGTGATGCTTGTGCGTGATATATCGTTGCCTGACCATGTTTCCCTACGATGGCGGAGAACGGTCTATCATTTCTCAACCAGAGATTTGCCAAGGACACGCATACAGGCGCGGGAAAAGCAGCCCTTCAAATAGCTGTTTCATACAGCTTACCTCCATTCGCTCAGTGGATGCTGCGCTTCTTGCATACGCTGCTCGATGGACATTGGCATTGAGGTGTACGTACGCTTCTTCAATGGCCTGATTGAGAAGGGTTTCAGAAACAGGAGCGCAACACACGGCACGCATCAAAGTCGAAAATAGATAGCATTTGCACTTACTCTTAGCAGCAGAGTGGCTCCTGCAAGCGCCTTTGAGGAGCACGCATAATCGAACGGAAAATGACATCCCGTGTAAAAAACGCTTCATTCTATCCTCGTTTGAAAATCCAGAGTACTAACATTCCTGAAGGGTCGATGAACAGGGGATAAGCTCTTGCCAGCAGTCTTCACAAGAATGGCATCTGCCAGCCTTCCGATATCTGCTGGAATGGACGAGCTGTCTGCCGGAGCTCCAGTGGAAAAGGCTACAGTCTCTGAAGACAAGAAACGATAACAGAAGAGGTTGCCGGACTCCGCAGGCGGAGTAAATCTCACAAAGTCACTAAGAGAGACCACGAAGTCTCCGGTCCTGAAACCGAGGATGTTTCCAAACACAAAACGTTGCCATACTGATCCGATGTTGTAATTATGCCAGCTAGTCTGCCAAAGGTGAATGTGGCTGCAACTGGTGTCTCAACTACCTCGTGTATGCGAATGTTCCGAATCGGACCTCTCCTGCAAACACTTCTGTGTGGTCTTACGTCGAGCACGCGTCGTGGCTTCTGCGAAGTTGCCGCACTGTCGAAATAAATCATTTCGTCCTGTTCTTTTCCTCCACCACACGACCCTTCCTTATTCGCGCTTCCTCTCTGATATGGAAACTCATCCTTCAAATCAAGCGTGGAAGCACAGTTCACAGAGTGGGACCGGGTAGGTGGCCTCAATGTACAGCACCGGCGCCGTTTCTGCACAGAAGCGGGCGTGAAGGTCGAACCGAACAGAGTCTTCCCTAAGGCACCGAGCCCAGCGTATCGATGAGAGGAAAACGGCTGAGAACTACACCGTACGAACGCCTGTAAATACATCCCAAACCCTCGGTGATTCGTACCCTTCTCTCCCCTGCTCTCTTGAACTGTAAAAAATTGCGGATGGAAGAGGTGATGTTCTGGTCGCTCCTGCCGTGACAGTGTAAAGCCTCGGCTCCTCGAATTTAAAGAAAATATGGACCTAGGGAAAACGGAAGATGATGGGGTAGTGCAGTTGCGTCTGGTGACTGACGAAACACCACTGGAGCAGGCGTATACTGGTGACGTAGCACAGGCACCGGAAGAAGCCACAACTTTTGCAACAAGATCTGCAACTAAAAGAAGGACAGTGAAGCCGAACAACGAAACGCAGCGTGCACGGACACTGCGGTGGCAGAGGGGTTTGAACGTGCCGGTGTTCAAACATTGAAACCGTCTCGCACGAGTAGCAGCGTGTGGAGCAGGAAGGGTGATACGCGTCGACGGTGAAGGGAAGCTAAACAAACTGAGAGGAGTCCACGAATAGCACTTCAAGGAGGCTGTGCAAGAGGAATATCTACGCCGCATCTGTCCCAGAAAAAAACTGAGAAGGAAGGCAACGGCGCCAGAAGCCATGGTGGACAAGATGCCCTGGAAGAACCGGGGAAGCACGCAAAGCCACCGCTGACACAAAAAAAAATCGAAATAATCTTTCGCTCAGTTGATCCTGTGCGGTGAATTAGGAACTCCGGTCGTCCGTTTTCTTTGTGTCAGAATACTCGCGCCTCACAGTCGTGATGAGCGCCTCCGGAATTGCTTTGACGGAAGAAATCACCATTGTGGACCACGCGGAAACATCTCGTCAACTTCCAACTGGTTGCGCTGCGGCATGAAGACTTCCTTTCTCGAATTAGCGGAGAGTGGGCTTGAGTCGAGCCACTTTATTTGGAGTGATTCGAGAATACGGGTTTTTTGGCAGGTCCACTCATGCTCGGCCCTTCACCGCTGTAAAAAACGAGTGCACATGCAAATCAAGCGCCAGAACTGCAGGGGTGACGCTGATGCAACGCCAATCTGACGGATATATCATCTGATATCGGGTCGACGCGGTTGCCACCAGAAAACGCCAACAGATGCTGCGGCAAGGTTACGCCTTCCAGCACCGCCTCCTGACCATTGGAATACGTTTTCCGAAGAGAAACATGCCACAGAGCATCTTCTGTTTTATGCATGCTTCGTGGGTGAGACAGCAGTATGTAGAACAACAGTCTCCTGTGGTTGTCTTGTGCATGCGCCAGCGTGTCTCCATAAGCCAGCGTCAATCAATTGGGCCCGACATCGACGAAAACTCACAACACTTTTAGCTGTCTTAAGCAGTCCAGTGGGGTGGTGGTGTACAGCAATCATAAAGAAGATATGTAAAACTATTATAATACAACCAATAAAAGGCAAGATAAAAAAGTGATGCATGAAGTTGTCAACAGTTCCAGTGTGAAAACGTACTTAAACGGATACGAGTGACTCAGCAAAGAGGTACAACTAAACGGGGAGCAATTGGAACACACAAAAGTCTCGACGATGCCCTTTCTTACAACTTTCGGACCGCTGGGGGCGGCTGCTTTTGCACTGGAACGGCTTGGGGTACTTCGTACCACGTTAGTTCCCCGGAAATGTTCCCAGAAAACACAGGAGTGGTAACCTTGAGCACTTTATTGGCTCGAGGCATCCACCTTGACTCGCTCCCAAGTGCTTGGGCACCTCATTTGGCAGTAGCGCTTGTTTGTTGGAAGGTGAGTGTCGGTCTGCCAAGCGTTCTTCCGCAGAACTTCCAGAACTGCCCGATCATCCTGAATCATTGTTTCTTGAGATCTTTCACAGTGGAGCGGGTGCCCTTCCAAGATGCCTTGCAAAACGAACGCAGGCCTTTCGGCAAGCGTGTTTGCGGCAGCATCATCGGTTGGACCTCCTGTAGCTGATTGACTGCGACACCTCGAGCATACACGTAAGCAAACAACTCACCAAACGGGAAGGATAGATATCGTCACTAGGCTATGAACAGCGCCTTACAACCGCAGAGGCGATCCAACGGCATCCCTCCGGACGAGACCTGCATTTCTGTGAATACGGCCGTTGAGTGTGAGATTCAGACCAACGGGAACGTTCTGCTGCGCCAGCGTAGTAATTCGGGCGCGAATCGTTATGGAGGAATTCCATAAGCTCACTGGAATTCATAAAAGGAAACAGGTGGTTTTATGGCTTGTCAAAGAGTCACGATGAAAATGGACTCCTGCAAAAAAGGTGAACTGTCTCTTTTGGTGCGAACGGCGCCCATCTGAATGAGAAGAGTTACTTATCACAGTCTGCGGCGTAAACGGGAGGAAGCGTCACACTGTGGATAGTGGCGGAACCTCTGACAGTGTCGCCTCAAAAGCCATTCCTTAGCAGCGTCGTATTCCTCTGCGGCAGTGCGATCATTTGCACAAGACGGCCCCGCGGGTCTCCAATCCTGAAGAACAGAAAATCGCTCTCATCCCCAAGATAACTGCGGTCAGGGTACAGAACACCTTCTGTCAATCAGGTGCAAAGGCGGTTCCGGATAACGAGGGGTCATGAGCAGCACCTACACTGATGATTTTTCTTTTCGGATTGACGAACACTTGAGTTACTGATACCACGTAGCACACAGGGGGACGCTGCTCTCCCTCCCGAGGAGAAACTTGTCAACCATCTGCCGGAACCATTCTCGAAAAAGGCAGATCCTTCCTCGGAGTAGTAAACCCTAAACACGTTTTGCTCAGGCCTCAATCCTAACGGGGACTCAGATACGGTCCAGTAGTCCCATGGCTCCCCAGATGCCCCTGCAACTGGGCCGGTTTATTTGATTCCGCACTTGCTACTACACGCGGGACCACCTTTACAGACTATTTCCACGGTGTATGTTGGGGAAAAAGATAGAGTTCACTGACTGAGAGACGTACTTCTGTAGGAACAACAGCATGTAGCTGCTTGCTGTGACACCAAAAGAGCGTGTTTTCTTGACAGACAGACAACATCGTTCCTGAGTGAGAACCACCTTCTCCGTGACACCACCGTAACTTACAAGCGTCGTTATTTGGTCCGCAAGTCTCCTCATATCTCGTGTTTGGGCTTCAAGCAGAACTTCAGCCGAAAGGAATCCAGGAGCCAGAAAAAGAAAAATCAGATGGATATGGATAAATGTCGTCGTTCTAGACAAAACGTGTCCAATGGGCGCTGCTCACCTAACGCGCCTCGTGCGAATGTGTATGCCAGAGTTTTAATATCCCATGCCTGGCCTCAACGTATACACAACACAGGCAGATTCTTCTCTTCTCTCGATGACACGATCACCGCACAATTTGTAGTACTCTCAACTACCATAAAACACCAGCTCGTTATTTCACTTAATCTCCGAAACACTCTGGGCATCTCTCCTACAGGCCTTCACTAGAAAACATGGAGACACTCAGAACGCTAGACCCAATCATCGGTCAGTAAGTACGTAATGATATCCTGTGAACGTCTCCAAATAGACGTTATACGTATTTCGTGCGATGATATCCCGAGATAATTTGATAGATACTTGCGCTGGGCCCACGATACTACATTATTCGAAGGCGCCACGCAGAGGCCAACGCTGAGTGCAGGTAGAATACAAGGAGCTTCTCGACTGTAGAGGACTGTTTAGCTAGTTCTCTTGAGTTCATGACTGTACTTTTTTGGTTCTCGGTGAACACATTAGAAAAATGGATTGAGACACAAGAGCTATAATGCGTAAACTGGCGTGGTGGAACTCTGTGGCAGGGCTGGAGCTGTGTTGATGAATCCATGACAAGAGTAGAACGACCTTTTTTGCATGATCGCGTATTGTTTTCGTCACCTGTCGTGCACCCACTGCAGGGGCATGACGCCGTCGGTCAAACGCCGCTGGCGACAGGAATGACAGGAAAGTGTCTGCGTCATTCCGTCCTCCCGAAACGGGTTTGAAAAATGGGACGACAAAGCTGCGAACCCGCCTGCACCAGGGAAAAGCAGCTAGATTTGTTACCGTTAGTTTCTAGAAACTGTTGAGGGTGGCACGCTTCTACCACGAGAAAGAAACTGGTGTAGTTGGCCTCACATTTTTGCGCGCCCAGTGTCTCAGCTTGCACGCAGCGGAATAACTTCATGGCACCACCCGGTTTGCACACGGGGGGGGTGACAGTAGAGGAGGTCACGTCTCCCAGTCCCACTGCCTCCCAAAGAACCAAAAACAACCGTGCCGAAGAAGTCTGTTCGATTGCATGATCCACCTCTGGTATTCGGGTCTTCACGGATATCACCTGTTGTGAAACAAGGCTTCCTTCACGATTATTTTCCGGTAATTTTCGCCGTGGCAGCACGTCCTTCTCCAAACCGATCAGTTGTGTCTCCACAGCCGCTCGTGGAGTAGTCAGAAACTTTTATACGTTACGGCGGTTCTCTGAATCTCTTCAGGATGATAACTGTTATTTTGTGTTCGGTGCTCTTCTATTCGTTGGGCCTTGTGGCCCCAACCTCGGCGGCATTGCATGCTTGCATTAAGCAGAAAACATTGCCCAACGAAAACGCGATGCTGCTGTGGACACAGTACTTCCTGCTTTTTTCTGCTCTCGTCACTGTTGTGTTTCCATACGTTGTGACTCCTCTTTTCTTCTTGCTGCCGTCCTGGCTACTTGCTATGGTGAAACTGGTTCTAGTGGTGGCACTTGCTGTTCCCAAGCTCGGCTTGACCTCACGATTTTACGGGTGGTTTCTGTGCCATTATGTCGAATACCTCGATTTGATTGCTAAAGCTCTTCAGCAGCATGTGGTGATCCCTCTTAAGACTTACGTTAGTGATGCTATTGCCCGCATGCAAGCCAGCACCGAGGCCTCCGTATCTACTCGGAAGGAGCTGTAGGACGCGGCGTAGGAAAATGAGCGCCGGGAAGAGCTTCCACTGCGCTGGTTTTATGCACACTTTTGCAGGGAACAGGTGATGCGCCATAACGGCAGTGACGGGTGCTACACGTGTTGGCGGAACAAGGAGATGTTGGCCAGACACCACGTTTCGGAATGTTCAGGCGATTTGGTCAGAAGAAACCCGGTAATGTGTAGGGACCGCCAAGTCTTGCTAATGCTGTCTGGTGTCTATCCCAGTGAATATGATGCCTGACTCTTGCATATATGGTAAGCGTCTGCGCCGTGATTGAGTGGACAACTGCGCCAGTCAAGTGCCTGAGGCACTCGCGGTTCACAGGGAAAGGAATCTTGCTCCTGGCGCCCTTGGTGACGTCACTGGATTCTCGAACGCGTTTTTACGCGAAATGCCAAAAGCAATAACGGATAGGAGGTGGCTAGCCAAGACTCGGTCGTATGTACTGCATTCTCCTTTTTATCAGCGTGCCCAAATGGTCCATCAGACCGCTTGTCTCAGTCCAGCTCGGCGCCAGTCGTCCCACATGTGCTGGGGTAGCTAGACCAAAGATGCAATTTCCAAGGACCGGTACCAGAAAAGTGGCAATATTCCTGACATAGCGTAGAATAGTTAAGCTGCAGACACCGTGGCTACTGGTAAACCAACACCACCCCTGAAGCGATTGTACGAGCCCGTTCGCAGCACTGACTGGGTTATGGTACTGTCACAGAAGCCACGCATAGGATGAGGCAGCATCGCTTTTTCGATTACCGTAGCTGTGAGAGCTGTATGGCTGCAGTATTGTTCGAGCAACAAGTTCTTACTGTGAGGTAATTCTGCCGCTCCTTGGCAGTCTTCGTGTAGCTGCGACAGTGATTTCAATGTATGGCGCCACGACACGAAAGACGTAGCAGCGAGGCCGTCTGTCCCTTGTGAATAAGAATGGACGCGTTTCTCATAGAATGCCGTGGTCGTTTTTGGTGGAGAGTAACCGCAAGCACGTGAAATGGGAGCAAGCGTATTGCAAGCATACCGCGTTGCAGCTAGTTAGTTCGAAACTCGGCTTTGCTTGCACTGTTAACAAACTGCAGTCGATGCGGAATATGATGGCTGGGGTTCCATACCGTGTCTAATGCGGTGCTGTGGAATCGCTAGAGACCGAATACGCAATTCAAGCTGTATTTGTTGTACAGAACACTTTTGTAGCACGTGCTACGCTGGTCGGAGTTAGTGCACGACTGCGAATGTTGGTGGCTGCAGAAGAGTTCGGACAATAGACGACATCTGAGATGCCTCCTTGACTTGCTTTGTGCAATGCCAACTGGACAAACAGTGACGGCACCTATTACTACACTACCAGCAGCAAGCGCTGAACGTCACTCATTCAGCTATCAGCTGGCTACAAAGCTTCAAGCGTCCGTGGTATTTACCAGAGTGGCTGGAAAGCCTTTGATGGATTCTCCGGGCTATTGCCCGTTGTGTCCCTCTGTAGCATGCAGCGGTAGGAGCACGTAACTCGTGCTGTGAATATTCAAGAAATAAGCCCGCCTCTGGCACCGACGAAAGATTCCTCGTTTCACAAAGACCTCGCGGATACGAGAGCCAGGGCAAGCTATCATATCCCTTTATCGTGCTTACTTTTCCTACACACCACTACGTGTAAAACTACAGCCAGACTGAACGTTCAAATACACATGAAAATCTACACAGCACCAGATGATTAACAGTACTGCAGACATGTAAACATCAGGAGAACGGATTATACATGCCCTTGATCCCGCTGTGGGTGTGCGTACAAGCCAAGTTGGACACTAGTACCGCGCGGTGGTGTCAACCCATACAGACCAGCCGTCCCTTATACACTGGCCAAAGAACGTCTGCATTGGAGTACAAACAGCAGCGTTTGAGCATTTGCATATTCACAGGCAACTACGTGCCTTTCCTACTGATAAAATCGCTACATATTCCCTCACTATGACTCGGCGTTCTTTGCGATACTCAAAACTGCAGCTGGATAAATACCACTTTGTCATCTGCGGGCTACGCCTGCCTAACCTGTCCCCTTTCTAGATCATTCGTACACCTTAAGCAGTAACTGCTGCCAGCCTTTGTGGGTCTTCAGTCGGCAGACTGACACAGAATCCGTTCTGTAGCTTCTGAGTCGACGTGAAGCCACACCATTTAGAGTAGATTAAACCAAAAAATCATGCGTGGTTCAAACACTTAACAAAAATGGCTCTCGTACGTACCTCAGGTACACCGTTATGTCGCAACAACCGGACAATGAAAAAAAAAACTTCCTGCAGTAAGACTGAAAGAGACTCCCTGACATATATCGAACTCTTTTTGCACAACGACCAGAAATCGGACCCCGGGCACCATTTTCAGACGAACATTACTCAACGTATAACACTGACTTAATGTCGCAGTCTCTCGCGAACGTCGGAGAGCGGGGGGTGACTGTAGCTTAATCACATTTTGCCACTGAAGTTGACGCATAGGTCTGTATCCGATGCGGAGGAGGACGCACGCACCACACGAACGCATGCAATTGTGACAACAAATAACATTTGCTTGACGCTTTCTCGAATTCTTAACCTGATCCCAGAGTCCCAACGCAGATATTGACAATACAGACGTTTCAGCGACAGCGGCGCTGTTGTTTACAGACCACTATCGACCTCTCCACATGCCCTCCTTCGAATGACCATCAGCCGGGAATATTCGCTGCAGTTTGTGGCGATATCGGTAAGACTCTTTCCATCCAGAACAACACCGGATGGACGAATCACTGCATCAAGGACACTGCCACATTTAGATACCGAAGCATTATGGTACTCGTTACCCCCCTATTCTCGGCTATCACACAGCCGTTACACAACTAGCAATATCACCACACCCACATGGGGTAGGGCGGTTGCCGATGCCAACCAGCCACTTTCATTTCTGCCAACACCCAAGAAGACAGTGCACCATGCTAGACTGAATCCACAAAATCGCATGACACATGAATTCCACGCCAGAGGGGCACAGGTCACAAACTCTACACTGCGGTCACGCGCCGACAAATATCTGAAAACGGCCGAAAACCGAAGTGGGTTTTGGTTGAACGTTGGCATACACCGGACCTCTTGTGTGAAAACAAAGGACCACACCAGAACTGACTGCAGAATCCTGGGCACTGCCGGCTACCAGTATCTTCAAAAAAATGAAGTGCGTAGGTCTGTGGAAGAGCAAACGGGATAGTCACGGATGGAAGTGGTCGAAAACACCACCGAGAATCTCCCCACTAGATGAAACACGACAGATTCGAGCGAAATATCCAGAGATCGTTGAGAAGCCTGTCTTCACCTGAAATTTTGAGCACGATATCAGACTGTGGACGTATGCACAGGGTCACAGGGACATCTCCGAATATAACCACTTGCACCGTCAGCATCAACCAAAAGATGCGGAACCGAATGGCGTTAAAAAAAATCTGTCCGGTTCCCAACACTGCGGCCACTACACTCCGTCGGAAAACCTTTTCAATTAGTTGAACGGACATCCACGCAGACGAACCCGTACTGTGGCACTGCACACATGGTTCAGATCCTCGCTCTTGACTGCCGAGTGCAGCATGCCGAAAGATGTTCGTTCATTGAGACTTGCCCAAACAAATAACATATGGCCACTGTAGTGAGCTCGCATTTCCGCTCACTGGGGATGTTCGCACCTCCTCTGCCACGCAATTACTATTCTAACACAAAAGGGTTTCCCACTGGATGACGCACCTTACTACAGAACCCAGTCAACCACGGTCCTCGGCACCACTCACCCGTCAACAAGGGACGCACGATTGTCACACATTTGGAACGTGTATTTGCGCCAAGCCCCTTGCCCCACCAGTAAAAAGAACGTGCTCCCTTTTTAATTTATTGCTTGCCACAGCCAGTGGGTTTCGCATTAGGGATTGTACCACAGACCCTGATCGTGTTCAGCGCCGACGTCACACTGAACGACTACTCGGGCAACGCCATCCCCAGGGGCATTGCTGGAGCTCTTTCTCATCAGGTAGATACAAATCACTGCATGGCCCACACTCTGAAGTTGTTTCTGGCTTTTTGTCGGACCCTGGCCGGGGGTCGAGACCGCCGAGAACGACATCATGGGGTCAAGGGAAACGCTCGGCGCCTGCTGTGGGAGACCGACGACATCCTTGAAATTACTAGAACAGCGGCATGCGTTTCGGGGGGCTCTCAGCACTGTGGCGGAAGGGAGTGCGGACGGACTCCATCAATGACGCGTCCACCAAGGCAGTTCCTGATACAAAGTGAGCGTGAAGCATCACATTCCGAAGAAATACACCGCCAGCCCTCCAGATCTGACACACCGTCCGCCTTCTTCACACCCTTCCAAGTTCCTTGTTCCAGGGAATCTTGCTAGACCTGTTTCGACATCACACATCTTCACTGACACAGTGACAGTTTCGCAAAGACTAGCATTCACCTTGGACGGATCAACTGAAACAAAATCATCATGCAGGACAAACCCGAACGCACTGCACGAGGACAGAAACGGGCGGAGACAGCCTGCACCTGAATGCAGTCAGCCTCGCCCAGCCGGCCTCGACGGCCACCGTTACCTCACTCTTCCACGCAACCACATACGCACACACGCTCGAGATTCGTGCAAATTCTCGACCACTCCCTCGCTGCACGCGCAAACGGCGTTGGTCCCCCTATTGATGAGCACCAACCCCAGCAAGAGGACACGGACAGAATTCTAAGTACCACGGAAACATCCCCCACTTCTACGTTTTTCACAGCCGAAATCGGGACAGTCTCACACGAACACACACCTTCCGGTCACGCAACTCTTGGCAGACAAAGGAAGAGCGCCTGCCTCATGAAAGGACCTTGAGAACCAAGAGGAAAAAACAAAGCGAGCTCGACATGGATATTTCCACAACCTGTTGTCTTCACGAATACTTTTCTACTACTCGCGAAGTCTGCGAACGCCACGTTTCCCTTTCAACAACGTTTCGGCGGCCAATCACATCACGCTTCTCAACCAGTACGAACTCTTTGCCACAGGGAGACGCTTGCTTGTCAAAGCACTTCACATAGCTCGCCGACGAGGGCGACAAAAAAGCACGAGTAATACGTCAGGGCAAGCCAACGCCGAAGGGCAGGGCAACCAATGCAGGACGAACCACAGAAAGTTGATGCCTTTCTTCCTGGTATACACGCTTCCACAACTGCTCAGAGAGGGTGTTCACCGCTCCCTGCACATGCCTTCCTCTACAGACTGATGTGACGCATTCAAAAAAGTGACTGAGACAAAGATGACAAGTCACGTCACCGTAAACTCTGGCTTAGATCCACTGGACTCGTGACATAAGATGCCGTTGACAACGAAAGGAACCAGGTGGCAAACAGAAGGCCTCGAGCAAGAGCAGAGAAACAGCCGCGTCTTGTAGATCTGAACCGGTGAGGACGACCCACGGTAGATGGCATAAAACTAAATTTTGTCCCTCGTGTGAAAACTAAGGCACACCTCTTTAGACTCCTACGATGTTTTTTCGTGATTTCCGCTTACACGGAGACTCGAAAACTCCGAGCGCCCACCACACGCGCTCACAGATCCCGGGTCCCAGTCACTCACATCACGAACGTTGTTTCGTTTGTTCCTTCGAGTAGCTCGGACAACAAAAATAAGCTGTTCTACTGAGAATGGCCGTGGACGTAGGATTATCTCCTGCCTTTCCCACGCACTGGCCTAATTAGAATGTTGACCTCAGTCGCGTCGCCAGCGACTGCTGTTGATGTATCCCACCTGTAATGAACACTTGTAGCACCTGGAGACTTGATCACGCATGGTGACCACGGCCACTGGGACCCCCCCGGTGCCGCTGTCGGGCGCCGACGACATTAACTCGGCTGTAGCTGCCACCGGCGCCGCTACCCCCAACGTTCCCATGGCGGTGGCGCGGGCTCTCCACCCTCACTCCGTGTTGAGGCACAGGAGCTAAGCATCGCTGAGGAGCGGGCCACTTCCCTTCCTGTTCTTGTCCACCGCGGCCTGACCCGAACTGCGACCGGTGCGACTGTGGCAGCCTCGAGGCGCCAGTTCGCGACTCGCCGGGTCGGTGACTTCTAGGGGCAGGTGTCGCGAGTTTGCCAGTGTTTTGTCCAGCGCCATCTTCTCTCGACGAGAGCGCGTGCTTCCCGAGCACGCCGGAATTGCGCTCCGCACCACGGTAGTGAGGATCTCTCTGCCGGCGCTGCGGCGGGTGCTGATCTCGGCGAATCTGCTGCAACCCAGCAGTGAGGAGTTGTTGAGACGGACTCTGCTTGGCGAGGCCCGGGGCTCCTTGGCCAGCCCCAATCAGCGACTGTTGCTGGCGCATCAATGTCTGCCACAGCTGCCCAAGCTCTGCTTGCTCTTCGGGCTTCAACTCTGAGAACAGTCGCGCGCTTGCCTCCGCCAGCTGCTGCTGAGGGCCCAGTTCGTCTTCGGCAGGCTTCGAGCGCGACGGGGCAAAAGGTCTGTCGCCACCCACGTCGACGCAGCCTCGAGGATGAACCGCTGGCGTGTTTTGGTCCCGGAGATCCGCTGTCTGCAGAGAGCCTCCCGGCCATGACACTGACGGCGTATCCATCGTGGCCGCTCGTCCAAATCTGGGGTGCCGACGCTGCTGCAGTGCTTTTGCGGAGCCGTCTCGGTTGGACAAAAAGTTTGCAATTTCAAGAGCACCTTGGACAGCAGACTGAGACCGAAGCAGCACACGTTGGCGTTGAGCCTGTAGCTCCTGGAAGCTGCCAGGTTCCGGCAACGCAGACGGAGCCACGTGAGGCAGGAAACCCGACATCGGCGCGGTGGACCCTGCCCCTTCCTCCACTTGCGGCTCCCCACTGTGCTCCTGCCGAAGCTGCTTGAGCAACAGTAGCTGCTGGTGCGGGTGCTGCACGAAACTTCCCTGGCGCGCGTTCTCAATCACTGTACGCAGAGCGCTGATGCTTGCAAGAGCACTCCCTAGAGGCCCTTGCGGGTGCCTCAGGCCGGCGCCCTGGCGCCCTAGACCTTCAGTGATCGACGCAGGAGGGAGGTGTCGAGCGCCGCCTGCGGAACAGCCTGAGCCACTGGCTCCCGACCCGTGCATCGGCTGGTTTCCGCACGCTTGCTGCAGCAACTGCGGTTTGAATTCCTCGATGCGCACAAACACGCGCTCAATGCCTCGGTCAAATGTGACTGCATGCGCCGCACAGATCTCTGCCTTGAAACGCTCCGTGCTCGACGTGTAGGTTGAGCCTCCATACTGTCTTATAAATGCCTGGGCTGCTTGCGGAGTGTCAAACAATACGCAACAATGGGACCCACGCGGAGGGAACAGCGCGATGCGTACAATGCCGCGAACTTTCAAGCTCACTTCAAACAGGAGCTTCAGCTGCAAGAAAACAAAAGAACACACTACCCTTTCATGACCTTCGGAACAGAGCCTCTACCTTCAACCCACGTGCTAGGATGGCCACCAGGAGCAGCCTACATACAGAAGAATCCTACTTGCTGACTCAGCCCGACACTCTCGAGAGACCAGATGCGGCACCTGATTTGCCGTACAAGCAAAGTCTTGCAGGAGTGTATCAGGGCCCGGTAGCCTGCATGGTCAAAACTGCTTATGGCTGGACTTACTCGCTTCTCCATCTGGTCCTTTTGTCGATAATCTTCTGCACGTGCGACTCGCGGAATCCAGCTGATGAAAACGGAGCAGTGCTCTTTGAAGTCGTGAAGATCGTCGGATCCGTCAAGCCCAAGAATGTCCATGTGCGAAGGAGTGGAGCCACTAAGACTTGGACCAGGGGCGGGGCGCGACAGAGCAGGAGGCGCGGCACCAGGCGCCCTCAGCGCCCTTGCCGCCCCCACGGAGCAACCCCGACTTCCGAGAAGTGCTGCCGCTGCAGCTTCGATTGCGGACGCCGGACAGGCCTCTGAAGCCTCCAGGTGCTCATTACCGCGCCCCAGCTGTTTGGTCCGGGTCGAAAGAGAAGGCGAGACGGAGGCGCCGTGCGGCACACCGGAGGCCAAGGCACCTGAAGCCCTCAGACGTTCGGTCGCTGTCCCGCGATGAAGCTGAAGTTGCTGCTCGATCTGCTGCTGCAGCTGGTGCTGAAGCTGTTGAACGAGAGCATTCATTAACTCCGCAGAACCCGGAAGAATTACCTCACGTCCTCCCACTGGTGGAGGAGACAAGCTGTCCTCCGAAGGGGCGAAGGCCCGCGCTGCGGAGTCGCCCACGGCTTCTCGAGGGCGCAGGCCGCACTCCATCAAAAGCTTGGTGGCCTCTTCGATGCCGGGATGAAATGGACTCTCCAGGTGCCCTCCAGCGACTAAATCGCACACACTCTCGCGCTTCTCGGTTCGCAGTTCCCCACAGGCGTACTGGTCCAGCAGCCGGGAGGCCGCAGTAACAGCCGCAGCAGTTTCGCGGGCCAGTTCGGTTGCCCCCGCCAATGGCCACGGGCCTGTCTCTGCCTGAACGGTATCCGACCCATGAAGCCCCGGAGACTCGAGCGGGCTTCGCAGGCACCCCACGGGGCTCGGCGACTCACCTAGACGCGCCTCCGAAGACACGAGTGGGAATGGCCCTGGCGATGCAGCTGGTTCTCCTACAGCCAAATCGTCAATGTGTCGCGGAAGACTGTCTGGTTCCGGTGCTCTGCTCCTGCGTCCCCCCACTCCCAGCGCACCACCTTCGCGCCCTACCTGAAACTGGGCGTTGTCCTCTGCAGACGATTGCCTAGCGAGATCCGGAACCGACATATGGACTGCAGACGATAGCCACATGCCAGCGGTCTCAGGCGGGGGACTGAAGGCGCGGACGCTCACCGACGAGGAGTCGGCGTCGCGGCTCGTCGTGAGAGCATAAGACGCGGCTGGGCAGGCCTTAGTGGCACCCTCGACACCAAACACGGGCGGGACACTGTTCTGGTCGTCGCAGGACAGCGCCCGAAAAGACGGCAAGACGGACAAGGATACCGGCTCACACACGCTCCGCCGGCGATCAGACCCAGAAGACTGGACACTGGGACTTCCACTCCGCGAAGCGCTGCCGGTGCGCTTCAGAGTTGCGTTTGATCCAGACGGGGCTGGAGGAATGTCCTCGACAGGGTCGAAGCAGGCGCTTCGACCACGGCTTCCTGCACCCGCTCCCAGCGGGCCTTCGCGACTCTCTCTGTTTCCGTCCCGCGCTCCTCCAGACATTAGAGATAACAGCGCGTTAAGCAGTTGGCGCCGCTTCGCTGTATCTGAGAGCAACAACATGGCCTCGTTCTTTGAGAGGCCCGCAGCAACTGCCGCCGCCCCTGAGGCTCCGTCTTGACTCGGATTCGATCGGAGAACGAAGATTTCCGACACAACTCGAAACTTCCTCTGGATCCCCGCAACTCGGCTGTCACGGTGGGCGGCGCGATCCGCCTCGTCGCCAGAAAGTTCCCCCTCCGAAGCGCGCCGGTTCGGCTTTTCCTCAATGGTCAACAGTAGAAGATGCTCAAAAAAGCGCGACACAGCTCGTTCACTTGCCACCGTCTCCTGGGCCCCGGAAGCGTCGTCGGAAGCTGCGCCCGTGAGACTCGCCGCAGGCTTGGTGTCTCTTGACGGCTCACCGCTCGCTGGCACCACCCTTTCAGCGACGTAGCAGCAAACAAGGTTTTGGGATTTGTCACAGACAGCGGAGAAGTTAGTTCCCAGCAAACGTAAACCCTTCAATCTTTGCCGGACGTCCTTCAGTTGCCTTTGAATCTGAAGAAGACCGGAGGCTCGTCGTTCTTGGAAACGTATCCCTGAGTGGTCGGCGCACAGAAGCGTGTGTTTACATCGGTCGCTGTAAAACTGCTCGAGCGTCGAGAGACGAAGTTCCGCGAACGAACCTGGGTCCACCATGCTCGGGTGGTTGCTGCACCTGCTGGCGCTCCGGCTGAACGCGTTGAGGGAGCGGCCGCCGCCTTCTTCGCCCAGAATTTCCCCCACTTCCCTCGATATCACTCCAGACTTGAACGAGTCCAGAGCGCAGCGCCCAGACCCCATGGAGCAGGCTCCGAGAGGGGACCCCACGCCCGGAAAGCAAATGCCCTCCGCGCTGTGCAAACTGCTGTAGGTGCTGCATCTGCCGAACACACTGTGGGTGTACCCCGGACTGGACCAGCCTGCACTGTTTGTGTGGATAATAGAAAGGCCCTGGGTGAGCCCCGGCCTCGGCGGGTGATTGCCGACGCGAATGGTCCTCACCTTCTTGCCCTGACTGGAGTAGTCTGCTTGACTCGTGCTCCGACTCAAGTCCTCCTCTTGCGACACGGACAGGCCTGCCTCCGAAGACGCGCTGTTCTCTTCGCGGCTGTCCTCACAGGTCACTTCCCAATCGATCTTGGGCGTGAGGTCATCCTCCGCTTCTTCTTCATCGCCGCCTAGATCCGCAACTCCCGCAGCTTTACCCGACTGTGCAGACTTTACTTCCACGGTGAACAGAGACTGGTTACACGGCGCCCATGCCGCGCAGTCTTCGCCGTTCTCCGGCATCCGCCCCTGCCCCTCTGACCGTCCTTGCTCTCGCAAGGTCTGGCCCGACGGAGACTGCTCGTTCGCGTCGAACGGCGACCCGTCTCCGTCTGTGTTGCCTTGTTCTTCGTACGCCTCGTCGACCGACATCGGCAGCGAAAGGGGACTGGCGCTTCCCTCGCTGACGTTCAGGAGTCGCTGTGGAGTGAGGAATGTCTCGTGAAGGCTTGTGACAAAGGCTGCGGCTTCCTCTTCTATGGAATGCCATGCCTCCTGACTCGGCTGCATCGTGTCCGCCTGGCCCTCTTCTTGCCGCGCTTCTCTGACACCGGATTCCGCCAGGAGACCCCCGCCGATCTCTGAGTTTTGGCATCGCACCTGCGGCTCTGAATCCATCCCTACCGCTCCCCCGGACGACCTCTCTCTCTCCGCGGTACACTCCGTCTTGGGAATGCTTCCTCCACCTGGTGTCGAGCGGCAGTTCGTCTGAATAGTGCACTGACGCTCAGGCGCTCCTCGCATAGGTGCCCGCCCGTCTCTTGGCTGCTCCGTTGGTCCCCGAGCTCGGTTCTGCACACTGGGCCGCGCGGCGCAGAGTCCTTCTGCCGCATCTGTGAAGCTGCGACATAAAAGGTTCCAAGCATCCACTGACGCATTTGTCTTTGCTTCGCTGTCGGGCTCGAGGCCGAGACCCCCAGCCGAATCCAGCGCCGTCGAGGCAAAGTTCAGGAGCTCCTCTACTCTGGCACCGGCCGCATCGTCGGTCGTGTGTCCTAGGTCTTCTCTCACATTCGGCAGCGACACTGCCTCTTGGTTGGCGGGGCTGGAGCCGTGCATGCGCTCGCTGCGGCCCCCCGACGCGCTTGCGCGCGCTGAGGGGTCGATGCTCAAGTGCAGGTGAGGAGAAGCACTGCCGGCACCATACGCCGGCGCAGCATCCGTCGTGTATTCGGGAGAAAACCCATCAAAATCCCCACCACGCCCGCAGGTGAAGCCTTTTCCCGCGAGTCCTTTCAGTGGAACAGACCCCTGGCCCTCTGGGAGCAGAGGACTGTAGGAGGGAGACACAGCTCCGCCAATCGACGGCAATGAGAAGTCTGGACTTTGCTCCCGGTTGGAAGGACCTTCGGAGCATCCGACACCGCTGGTGAACTGCGGAGTAGAGTCTACAGCAACGGAAACCACACCCGCCTCTCCCGCGGGACAGCGGGGACCTGGCAGGAAGCCCAGCGTCTCGCCTTCCGGCTGGGGCGTCTCGGCAGCGTCCACGAGAGAAGAGAGAGATGAAGAGAGGGCGCTGAGCTCGCGCATACACGCAGCAGCCGACACAGATACAGATAAGGGATGAGACACAGATTCAGATAGCGGTTGAGAAACAGATACAGATTGAGACGGCACCAGGGGGCCAGGCGAAAGGTAGTCACATGAGGCTTCGATCGGCGTATCTGCATCAGGGACTGAAGGGGAGAGGCTCCTCGCCCCTCGTTCTCCCTCCTCCAACGAAGAGGAAGAGAGAAATGTCATAGTGGACGAGCCTGCTTACGACAGCCAGGGACGACAAGGGAGGCAGACTCTCCGAAGGGGAGCCACCACCGAAACCGACACACACAGAGACGCACACCGATGGAGAACGAGACAAATCCCTACGATCGACAGGGAAGCCTGCTCAACCTTTCAAAAACGCTGTCCTGAACCAAAACGCTTGACAAATCAGACGCGGAACGTTACCAAGCCAACGCAAATGAACGAATCGCCCTTCCTTTCGCGGGACTGAAACACCTCAGGAGAAAAACTAGATGGTAACTTATTCGAACAAAACGCCGTTTGGAGGTATCCAGTACACGCATGACAAAACGCCCCGCCGCGCATTCACCCGCGGCGAAGGCGCACGTGGGGGAAAATAAAACCGACAAGACGCGTCAAACAAGGACCGTACAGTTGAAAAACGAGTGCCGTGTACGAATAGGATTGACGAAAGACAAATGAGAAAGGAGACGACAAACACAATCGACAAGCACTCGGTGACACTCTCAGACCGGGAAGGCCCACCCTAACAAGGCTATCCGTCCCGCACCAGACACAGGAAACGGGGTCGAAGACAAACACGGTAGCATCTCAAAACAGTTGGGTAGGATTGGCTGCAGTTATTTAACAAGTCACTGGTTAACCCAACACCGGAAGCTTGCTCATTGGAAAACTCCTCGTTCCCTAGCAAGGACACCGTCGGCTACGGCCCGGCGAAGCATAGGGAGTAGGAACGTCTAGGAGCCAGGAGGCGCGGAATCCGCTTCGCAGGAGGAAAAAGAACCACGCACCAATAAAATCACCACGAACAAGAGATAAACACCGTGGGACGCGACGAAATACCGTGGAAGCAACGAGAAAGAAGGCGCAGCACCACAAGAGTGAGAGGCGAAACCTTTCAGTCAGCACCGTCGGTACTCGAGGCAGAGAGCGGCGCCCGTTGCATGCGATGTGGCGCGACCACGAATCCCATCGACTCGATAATGCCCCTGGAAAACATCACGAAACGCATCCAATTTAAACGACCTGGCATCTCCCCTACTGACAACGAAACTGGCAAAAATGCGGGGGGCAACACGATGCCAAGGCACGATACGCCTCCGTAGTGTGCTCAGCGTTTCCGGTCGATCCTTGCCGTTCCAAATCTACGAGAAGGGACAGGCCGCATACAAGGATTCCTGCGCTCAGTCCCGTGAGTCGGGGGAGTGTCGCCAAGTGTTGACGAGAACGACGGGTTGAAAAAAAAAGCTGTGTCCCTTGGCCACTCGTTCCCAAGAAGTAAAAGTAATTTCCACAGAATGCCTTTTCCAGGCGTTTTCCGCCCCACACTCTTCTCAGGTCGCTGTGCCCCGGTACCCACCGCCTGCAGAGAAAGGAAGAGACAGGTGGGACGCGAGCGCCGAAACAGACAACGCAAATGCGTCGCCCGGCCCCGTTTCGGCCCTCGGACGGCGCGACACCGGACCAGTCTCGACCAGTCTCTTCTCAGGCGCTACTGGCCGTGCACCTCCGACGCTTCTTACCAGTTTCCCTGCTTTCTCTCCGCTCGACACGTCGTTTTTCGAAAATACAGGCATCCGTCGACTTGTACAGGTGACAGGCACAAACTCCCCGAGAGTCACTGCGGAATCCTACCAGGCCAGAGAGCAACAATGGGTGAGAATGGAGCGGCGGCGGAAAACATCGCCGGTGCGACCGATGCGGAGGTTCGTTGCTTCGGCCTCCTCCCACAATTCTTCTCAGCCCTGTAGGGAAAAAATCGGACACAATTCCATGAAGATCCAACCGCGACAACAAACCAGCGACCTCTCTTGGCACAAAACTTGCAGACGCACAAACGGGGGGCCAGACAAGTACGCCTCGCCTAGGGTGTTCATATACCATAAGCGAATCGGCGAAGAGGTCACGCGAGGTCACGTGAGTACTGGACCTGGTGTGTACACGGTTCCACCGTCCAAGACTAAGAAGGGTGAACGGCCGACAGCGTGTAGGCGCCCGGGTCCTCTTCACGGATTGGCGACTGGCGGGTTTCGGTGATCCCGTCGAGCCGCGCTTTTCTTCAAGTCCGGCGTACCGATCCGTTTCGGTGGAGGCAGGGGCTTCGCGTGTCTGCCCATGCCTCGAACCCCAAACAACCCAAACGACACGGAAAGAAAACGACGTCTGCGTCATCGTGACATGCCAACAGATGGTTAACGCCATCGGCGGACCCCGCTGAAAAAAGTGCTCTTAATGTTATAGCTGTTCCGGGCTGCGGGGGCGTTATTTTGCAAGCGACGCCTCGTTCCAATGGCGCCCGCCAGTCGGACGACAAACCGAGCGATGCCAGTCAGGAACCGTAGCTGCAGAATGAATGGAACCACGTCTTCAGTCGCGGCACTTGACCTCCAAGTGTACATAAGAGTTTCGGAGAGTGCCGGGCTGGAGTATTTGCTCGAAGAACCAGAGATATATCGAGGCTCCACACGGTAGCGAATACTGCGAGTTCTCGCGGTCAAATATCAGTCAGCCTTTTGCGATTCACTTTTTTGGACTCTGCGTTTCACGGGTGCCCCGGCAGCTATGCCTTGTAACTTTGTTTAGGCAGGTGAAAAACCTTGACCCACGGTGTGTAACTGAGGCCGAGACAGCCTGTGTCTAGCGGAGCTGGGGGACTTCCTTGAGAGATGATGAGGAATAACTCGACACTTCAGGGTCGAAAGAGTTGCGTAGCTGCGGCCGGTTCCCTGGACAAGGAAACGGCGTGTACGAAAGCCTGCTTTTCCTTCGTTCCAACTCTATGGAGGTCACCACAGGGGCATTACCCCAAGCATTTGGCAACGCAGAGGAATTCTTTCACCCGCAAGAGTCTATGTTGGCCACTTAACGCTTACTCCGGGATTCTTGAAGTGTGCTCAATTAATTGCGTATCACAATTCTCATTAGGTGACTTTTTTTAACACCTGACAGAACGTCACTGGGTTTTTGGGAGAGCTCCGGAATACCTCGTGACCCTCAAAACCGAGAGGGTGTTTTCATTTTCTTTACAAAGGCAGGGCTGCACCTTTGACCCCGACCAGATATGTTTCTGTACGCGTTTTGTCTCTTTCGTAGAGAATTCGGTTCATCAGTCTGATGTCTCGGCATGCACCAGACTCGGGGGCAGAAGTTTCGGAAAGATGATTTCCAAAGCGTGACGAAACCAGCGAAGCGGCGGAACTATACCACAAAATATGGGAGCCTGTAATTTCTGTCGCTGCTTTACATGTGCTGCCATGGAGCCGCGCAACGCTGTGACGTCACTTCATTTGCTTCGCTTCTCTGTTTGTGCCGTGTTTCCCACGGTTAATGAGAGGTAGTGTTGATTTAACAGTGAAGACAGCTACCGTTCGTCGCGGTAACCTGTGGTTCCTGGAAATATTCGACTAAAAATGTCAACTAAATATTGCAGAAACTATCTCAACACGAGAGTGATTAGCGGGTTGACGCTTTGAAGATGTCAGACACAAGAAACAGGAATAACTCCGCCTCGAGACGATGAAACGCGCACGTTTGTGTGTATGCCCTGGCCAACAGTAGATTTTGGGACTTCAATCCAATATTCTCAAAGCAATACCGAAATCACGTTGCTGTTCCGGATACGGAGTCAAACGGGAACCTGCGTAGCGACGTTTCTGTCTACAAATACTGGAGACATCAGTTCCAGAGTGTTACAGGCGGTTCGTCAGCGACGGTGCGTCAATATTATCCGTACACTCACATCAGAACCACTGCGCTGCAAAAGAAAAAATAGACGTCCAGAGAATCAGGCCATCGGCGGAACACTCACGTCAAAAAACATACTGCTCGGCAAAGGAAACCCGACTTTCCTCAACAAGAAGAGGACACCTCGAAAAAGGCAAACAAAGGAGTCGTGCCGGTAGCTGCTTATCAGGATTTCTCTCTTCGTTTTCCGCCTCGGTTTTTCGCAATGAGGAGCGCGACCTTTCTTTTTTTTGACAGTTTCTTCTTGCATTGTTGCCGGCGTCGCTTCTCTGCGTATTTCTGCGGCTGGAGCAAGGCCTGTTGCTGGCTGTCGACCTTCCGTTTCAACCTGCAGGACAGCACAGACGTGCGCACTTTAGCCAGGAGGCCGAGGGCCAGTTCCTCGCGTCCCCCGTCTTTAAGCACTTCTTGAATTTCGCCGAGAAGGAACATGCCACCCGTGAGGACTTCTCTTTGCTGTTCCTTCGGCGACAAAGAGGCGAGGCCCTGCCACAGCGCCGCGAGGGAAGAGCCCCCGTCGGCTGCGAAGGCGCCTTCACCTCGTTCGGTACTCAGCAGTTGAAGCAGCAGAGAGTCGGTCCTTGCCTCCTTCTTGTGGCCTCCCTCTTCGCCGCCTCGAATAACTGTCGAGCATCGATACGCCGCGTCGATAACGAAGAACAGAAGGCGTTCGAGATGTGCCTCTGAAAAGAATAAAGATCCGCCATGGACGGAGCTCTCATCGGCTTCCGTCTCGGCCCCTTTCCGTCCATCCTTTCTGTCGCGCTTCCGTTTCTTCGACGAGGCGCCGAGCGGAAACTCTGGAGAGAAATGCAAACCCCGAGAAGGGTGGAGAGGAAGCTGATAAACAAGAGCGTGGAAGACGCTCAGGATAGCCCCGACACGCACAATCGATGTGCAGATGTCTTCACCTTTTTGTCCGTTCTCGCCCTCGCGACCTCCGTGAGACCCCTTCTTGAAACGCGCCCGGCGGTACGCGCCAAGAGTTCCCAAGTGCCGCCTTAACCAAAAGTTTAGGCGCTTCACCAGAAACAGTAGCGGGTGAGAGGCTTCGTCTTGCACCACGAACGGCCTTGTGCCTCCATTCGTTACCTCAATCTGTTCCTGTGTCTCCCTGTCGCCCTCAGGCCCCACTACGAGTCCTTCAGAGAAAGCAGCAGGGCTGTTTCCCGTCTCTGAGGCAGGAGAACGAAGAGCCGCTGAGGAAGAAGAAGACACGCCCGTTCGCTGACGCTTTGACGTGGCTTCTTGCTGCGTAGAAAGACTTGGAGGCTGCAGATCTCGTTTCCCAGAAAAAGCTATCGTGTCGGCACTGCAGGCGAGCTCCGCGGCCTTGTTCTCGAATGCCAGGAGGTCCAGGGAACTGTCTTCTCTGAAACCCGACGCGGATGAAGAAGACGAAGCCAACGCGTTCTCGGTCGACGCAGCAAGGTCGCATGGCGGGCGCAGAAGCACCTGCATAGCTAACGCTTCCGAGCGTGACGCCTCTTCTTCACTGTCGTCTTCGTCGCTGTCTTTGCTTTCTTCCTCGAGTTCCTCATCAGATCCGCTCGCGCTGCACTCGTCATCGGAATGAAGGTCTTCTGCGTTGTCCTGTTCATCGCCTGCTTCATCCTGTGACTGCTCGCAGTCCGAGCCACTCGAGCTGCGTCGCTTCCCTTCTCCCACTTTAGCAGACTCTTCACCCCCTTCTTCCTCCCCGCCTTCATCGTCGTCGTCCTCCAATGTCTCTCGTGTCTTCCCCAAAGCCTCCTCTTCGTCCAATTCCTCCCCCACCTCATCGGTGGGAGCCAGCTTTCCATCTCTGGTTTCTCCGTCGTCCTTTATCTCTTCCCCTATCTCTTCGTCTTGTTCTCTTGTCTCTTCTTCATTGTCGTCGCTTGCCGCGTCACCCGTGTCGCTCACTGGCTCTTCTGCGGCTTCTTCACTGTCTCCAGCGCCTTCGTTGTTTTCTTCGCCCCTTTGAGCGCGAGACAGGCGTCGCCTGGGTGGCACGACGACGACGTCAGGCCGACTCAGGGCGAGTTGCAAGAGCGGCAGCACGAGCGCGCGCGCCGAGAGAACTGCGGCTGGGTTTTTCTCAAGGAACAGATCTTTGCAGAACGGTGATAGCGCAGCCAGGACAACGTCTGCGCCTGGACGAGCAGGGGCACCGTCCGAGACGATGAGGCCGAACTGTTTTGAAACGCGAGATCTATGAAGGTAGAACAAGCACGGCGTCGAGGGACGGTAGGATCGTGGAGACTTCGCCGCGATGTAGGCGCCGACACAGCGGAGCGACACCGCTCGCAGCCACGGGTGTTCGTGTCTCAGACCCTCCCCGACAGCCTCCAGCCAGAGGCGGCCAACGGCCGCGCCTACGAGCAAATCCTTTTTCGGAAGCTTCGAGAGGGTGTGTGCGTCGAACTGTTCATCCAAACCCTGTTGTTGTCGCCATCTTGAATGCACTGATGTATCTTGGTCTCCGCCTCCCACGGCCCCGGTGGACGGCAGCATGCAGGACCCCAAGATTTGCGCGGCGACCTGAGTCTCGAGCTCCAGATCGACACTGTTGACTCCAGCCGCTTCGGCTTCTTCTCCAGCTTCCCCGCCTTCCACTTTGAACAGCGTCTCTCCTCGAGTTGCCGCCGCTCGCGCAGCCCGAGAAAAAAGACCGTCGAGGTGAGACGGGTGGACAAAGAGCATCAGTTTCTCGAAGGCCAAAAGGGCCTTGTAGCTCACGCGCCAGTCGCCACAAGACGGGAGAACCCCCGAGGCTCTGAAGCGCTCCCGGGATTCTCTGTCTGCGGCCACCAGCAGCATGCGGTGCAGAAGTGGAAGGACGCGCGGCAGCAGTGCCATCGGCCGTTCGCGCTGGCTGTCCAAAAAAACCAGAACGAACTCCTGGAGGGCCATGATCTTTGGAATCTGCGGTTGGAGAAATACCCTGAAGAAAAAGACAAGGAAAACGAGGAAGGTCTCTGTCGGATGTTCTGTACCGACCGATGCAAATCGTATTGTCGCTTTTTTTCGACAGTTATATACGTAAACCTTTGCTTGCCAGATCCTGACGACGATCGATTCGGTAGTAATGGTCTATTCATACTATCGGGTACGCGCATGTGCCAGTCTGTAACCAAGTTGTCGCCCGTCCATGGACTCTTTTCGAGACGTCTGGTCAGTACAGACTAACCACAGGAAGGAGACAAACGGGGTGTCATGGTGTCTGTCCAACTTGCATGCAAGTGATGTTTTTTCCGAAGGAACAAGAGGAGATACACGGAGGCGAAAAGGGGAAACAGACAGAACACAGCCATGACTACGTTTACGTTTACGGCCCGTGAGAAAAGGTCACACGCCGTGAAAGATTCAGCTTGTACAAAGAAATCACGCAAAAGCTCGTCGAAAACAGAGACACGGCGCTGACACAAAAAAGGTCTCCGTTTTCTGGGAAAAGATTTCGACTAGCTTATATCGCGATAGAGTTAGCCGCCGATGCAAATGTACACAAGTGCGTGGAAAACCAAAGCATGCTCATGTGACATAAAAAACTGTTTTTCTTCTACAGCCCTCTCGAACCCCAACAGATGGTTGCGTCGGACTCGGCCGAGTTTCTCGACTCTCTTCATGCTTCTTTTTCAGCCTTCTGCTTCTCCACAATTCCTTCTCTTCACGTCCCTTCAATGGCTTATGGCACTATCTATAGCATCTCTAAATTTATTGGGCTCTATCTATCTATGTACATATATATATATATATGTAATTCATTGACATGTGGACGACGAACAGAGTAAGCAGGACAGACGTCGAGCATAAATCGATTTGTGAACGAGGGTCACACGACTGCGGACTTTGTCCGCAGTGCTCACGCGCCTTCGAAACAACATGCCTCTCAACTAAACGAGGTGCAGGCAGCGCTACATCGCCCCCTCGTCGAAGAAGATGAACCTACGTGACTGCAGTCTGAAAAAGACTGGCTGCGGAGTGTTCGGGGTCGTCGCTGTCTTGGGCGATGTCGAGGAGAAGATGAAGAAGCATGCGCAACATCTCGTGCGCGGTTCGATCTTCTTCGAGCACCAGACGGCCGGAGAGCGCGAGAAGGAATACCTCGCTGTAGCGACTGACGACGAGTTCGCTGGGAAACCGAATCTACGAAACAACCGAGAGCACGCGCTGGGGGGCAGGTGAAGCGAGGTCAGACACAAAGAAGGAACTGGGTGAGAGCGCAGATGGCCCCGTTCGCTTTTGATTGAAGCTTCAGGACAAACGAAGAAACAACTCTAGAGCAGCAGCTGGAGACAAGCGCCATTCAACTGCCACGGGCGTATCACCGAGAAACGGACAGCCGCTGTATTTAGACGGGGGCGGAAGAACGAAGAAGTCGAGGCGAGAGAGTACACGAGACGCCGAGAGACGGGTGAAAACTATCGGACAGGGAGTGAAAGATGGAATCACTGAAGACATCTCTGCACCTTGTTCAACAGGAAAGGAACGGATGCAAATACAGGGGTGGAAAAAACACGAAATCCGCGACAGGTGAAGCCGGCGTCAACCGCCTTTCCTAGATCCGTTTTCGCGCGTGCGTTTCACCGCCATTTGTGACTCTTACGTCATCGACTAAAACGAAAGACAAGTTGTCATCCGATCGCATCGTTTCGACGCTCACTGTGTATGCAATGATCTTGGAAGTTCACAAGCTCATGCCTAGACTGGAGCCGATGCGGCATAGTACTTCTGGGACTACAAGAGAATCTCTGTACAGTATGTGAGGTTCGAGGCGTCGTATCTGGATCTCTGTCGACCATGATGCCTGCCTGTGGACGAATCGGCTTCGCAACCTCGAGAGAGCGCCCAAGACGCTCACGAAAGAAAACATTTGCGTCTTGCGGAGAAGACAACCGACCTTTCTGTGAGTGGGTGGGGGGGCACGGGGAGGAGGAGGATCGAGAGAGAAATCGCTCAACAAAGAGTTCAATGCTTAGAGCGAGTGTTGAAGTTTTCAGCAGTAAAGAAGTCGTTTTTGTTGACTGAAGCTCATGGGCGTTTGCTTACGAGTACTTTGTGGAGACAGTTGAGAACCGCGCGTCGTCCGTCTGGCGCCGAGTAGTGGAGATTCTTGATGAGGAAGAGAATGCGATACTGTTGGGTTTTTTCCGTCATGGGGAAGTTGAGCAGGAAGTGCGAGTAGATGTCTCCGCAGACCGCGGCGAGTCTTCGGCCCTCGGCGTCCTCGCCGGCCTCCTGAATCATGAGGCGAACAATTGTGTCGACGCCTCGGTACACGTCGCACAAGAGCGTTGAGTCGCCAATGTTCTTTCTCGCCTTCTTCCCACCAGCGTCCTTGTCTTTCTTCCTCTTGCCGCCCTCACCCTCAGGCTTTCCCTCGCCTGCGTCTGAGGCGAGCACCGCGGCAGCGACGTCTCGGTAGTGCGGGAGGACGAGCGTCTTGAAGAGCATCAGACCCGAGAGTCGGAGCTGTGGGCTTTCCAGGGAGTGCAGAATCTGGGCAAGGAGCGCCTCCTTGAAGTTCTCTTCAAGCCGCGTCTCGACGTCTGTCTCCCCTCGCCAGCTCTTCTCTTCCTCCTCCCTCAGCAGCCGCATCTGCGTGTCTGACAAGACCAGAGGCTCTTCCACAGCCTTGCACTTCTCCTCTTCGCTCGCCTTCTCCCTGCCCAAGACCGCCTCTGCAGCCTCGGCGGGACATCGCTCTCGCCGGGAGCCCCCAGCCCCTGCTGCGTCGTCTGTCTGCTCTTGTTCGTCTTCTTCTCCGACCTCGGAAGAGCCGTCACTTGCCGCACTCTCCTCACCTTGGTTTTCTCCTCTCTCCTCGCCGACATGCTTCGCCGCTCGCCCGCGCGAGCGCGTTCGCTCCATCTCGGTGAGGAGCAGCTGCCGGTGCGTCTGCGGCACCCGAACGTAGGGGTTCAGAGCTGCAGCGAACCACATGTTTCCCTGAGGGTGGAGAAGGAGAAGCGGCAGCAGCCGAGAGCACGCGAGAAACAGCTGATGGTCCTCCTCGCGCCGAGAAGAAGACCACCCGCCCCCCATGCTGTGGAAGAGACGCAGAGTCATGCTCGCGACGACTGCGCCGCGAGACTCCAGAGCCGACAGACGCAGCGGCAGGAGGTGAGGCAGACAGCGCATCGTCCAGGAAATCAGGTCTGTGATGTTGCTGCAGAAACAAATCAACAATGCAAACGTCGTTTTCTCCAGCTCCCCACGAAGCTGTCGTTGAGTCGCCTTCGTCTTCATCTCAACCTTCGATCCGACCTTTGCGTCCGAACTCTCTTCTGGCTTTGCTTTCTTGAGGAGGAATTTCCACCGCTTCAAGGCTGACAGGAGGAGCCGTAGGCCTGTGAACCCGACGGTGGTGGCTCGGCTGGTGCTGTCGAAGCCTTGGCGCGTGTAGGCGTTGAGGCTCTTCTTGTGCAAAGCTTTTTCGAGAGAAATACCCTTGGCAGCTCCAGGCTGCGTGACCATCGCACGGTCCTTCTTCGCAGCCACCGCCGCGCGGAGGCCGTCCAGGCGCCTTTCGCGGGCCAGTGCCATGGCCTCGTCGAGGCTGTCTGGAGCCTGCAAGAAATTCGCTTCCGCCTGCCCCTCTTCGCCCTCGCCCTCGCTGTGTGCCTCTTTGTCTCCCTCGCCTGAGGGTCGCCTCGAGTGCTCTTTGTCTGCCTCGCCTGGCAGACCGACAGCAGAGTTGAAGAGCATGCAGTGGAAGAAGCCAGCGTCTTCTCGAAGAAGAGCCTCGCGGGTGCGGTGTCTCTGCGGCTCTCGGTCATCGTCTTGTGGGGCGTGCATGCGTTCCTGGAGAATTTGCGACTCCGCCTGCTCTGCACACGCACCTGCCTCGTCTTCAAGAGGTTCTGCGAGTTGGGCGTGCCGGACGAGCGGCAGACAATTCGCCCTCGCCTTCCTGCGTCGGCCTCCCCCAACTTGCTGGCGCCGCAGCTCCTGCTTCGCGAGAAGAAACTCGAGGTGCTCCCGCCTTCTCCCTGCTTGCTCGAGCTGCAGTGGGTGTAGCAGCTGCGACTGAAGCAGGGCAACCGTGAGGGTGAGGAGACGCCGGGAGAGAAGAAAGAAGAAGAAGGGCGAGAGAGAACGGTTCTTGTTCGCACCCTTGACGAAGTGGAGAAAGAGATCTTTTACTCGCTCCAAGTACGCAGGCGAATACGCCGAGGAGACAGTGTCACCGACCCGGCGTCTGCCGCCCAGAAGCGAGTAGAGGAAGGGAAGAATCGTAGACGCGCAGGAGGTGGCGGAGGAACAGGAGGCCAACAGAAAAACCAAAGAGGGACCCTTCAAATGACGCGCCTCGTCGATCTTCGAATGCTGACGGGTCGACGGATCCTGGGAAAGACGATCTGGATCGGCGACGCGGCTTAACTCCTGAACAAAACGAAAATTTCAGAGACGAGGAAGCGAAATCGACGACGCCCAGATGAAGGCAGCACTGTGTTGGTGCCAAAGAAAAAACGAAATTTACTATCGCTGCAGCGCCTCTAGCTCATACGCTGGAACCCGATGTATAGAGGATACACCCAGTGGCTTGTGTAATTAAGCAAATACTTTTGAACCACGCATACAGACTACACACGCAGTGATGCAAGGTTTCCGGTGATATACGGTACAGGTTCCTGTACACTAAAGGGCGAGAAGGCCCGGGAACCGCGCTTCTGACCCTCAAAACTGAGTGTCTCGATGCGAACTGCAGAAACGGGGATGCCTACCACAAGCAGAAATGCAAGTGTACGTCGAGAAGGAATCGTTGAAAAAAAAGAAGAGACTGAATCGTTCGGAGACAAGAAGCAGCATCCCTCATGAGCGAAAACAGACCGACCGAAATCGCGAAAGACGGAGAACCGGAGACGAGAAGACGTACAAGAAGCACAAGGCAGTGAGTTGTCGTCTACAGGCGTCTACAGTCGTCTCTTTCATCGTTCTTCACATCGAGAGAAACAGCAAGAGACGCGTTTGCTGTGCCTCTTCCCCCTACCGGTTGGAGGTCTTCATCCTACACTCCTCTTCTGTCGACGTGCGAACGATCAGACGACCAGACGTCACAGATCTTTGTCGCCTAAGCACCCTCAACAACTCTTCCTCACCTCTGCAATCAGGGGCAGGACTAGAGGCAATGCCTTGTCCAGTCCGGCTTCTTCATGACCGGTCTTGTCTCCCTCCACCTCCATGCCCGGCGCGTCTCCGCGTTTCTTCTCCTCCTCGTCGACGAGCCCCTTGAGCATCGCGTGGACGGTGAAGAGAAACACTGGGCGATAGAACGCCTGCGCGCTGCTGCCGGCGACGTCTTCTTCCTGGGCGCCTCCCTTTTTGACCGACGGCTTCCGGTCTTGCAAGAGAACGCCGACTTCGGCAACAAGGACGGAGAAGAAACTCGGACCCAGACTTACCGCCATGGAGACGAGCGCCCCTCTCGCCTTTCGGCGAAGGTCTCGGTCGCGAGACCGGAGATTGAACGCGACGCTGCGGACGAGCTTCGGGAGGTTCTGCTGGAAGTCTGCAGCCGGAAGAAGGCGGATCAAAAGAAGCAACACCGCGACGATCGAGGGCCTCACATTCTGCTCCTTGCCCTTCTGCGCGCCTCGACTCTGAGAGGTTCCCGGCGGAGATGTCAACATCTGGTCCCCGCCCTCCGACGGCTTCTTCCCAGAAGAAGACCCAAACGCCAGGCGGTAGAGAAGAGGAAGCAGGTCTGCCTTTATTCGTGCATGCATCAACTCCAGACGGTGTCGCGCGCGGAGGCGCCCCTCTGCGGCCTCTCGGCGTCGGCTACCCTCGTCCTCATCTTCGCTCCCCGAAACCTCTTCAGCTCTTTCCTCGTGCTCTTCGCCTTCTCCGCGTTCTTCTTCTTCTTCCTCGTCTTGGCCTTCTTCTTCGTGTTCTTCCTCGGTTTCGCTTTCCTCGCCCTCGGTCTGTCTCTCTCGCTGCGCGCCTTCATCTCCGCCGTCGACTCGGGAGTCCCTGTGAAGCGCCTCGCTGACCGCCTGCTTCACGTGGGCCTCGAAGGCCCGCACCACCCCACAGATGGCCCTGAAGAGAAAGCCCTCGCGTTCGGGGAAGTCCGAGAGGAAGCGCGAGAGGAGGCGGACAGCGTTGAGCGTCATGGGCCATTTGAGGCGGTAAGAGCAGGCTTCCAGGCAGCTGACGGCCTGCTCGGCCAGGCCCTGGTGAAAGACTTCCTTGCGGAGGAAGGAATGCTTCTTCTTCCGCTCTTCCTCGGACCGAGGGCGGAGACTCGCTCGCTGCAGTAGCGAGGCAAAGCACAAAGGAAGCGCGACGAGCCGCAGCGTCGTTGCTCCGACCCCCTTCTCGCGAGCGGCCTGGGCAAGCCGCTGGAGCGCGCGGCCTTGGCGGTGGCGTTGCATGTGGAGGAAATCTCTGAAAAAGTCCCCGCCGGCATCCTCCGTCCCTGGCTTTTGCGTCCCCGGCTCGAGGAGAGCCTCGGCGACCGCCCCCGGCGGCGGCGCAGCCAGCAGAGACGCGAGATCAAGGTGGAAGACCTTGTCAAGCTGGCGCAAGCGCTTCGTCTCTGTCTCCGGGCCCGAAGGACCAGCGAGCGAAGGAAGCCGCAGAGCCACGGGTGCAAGCGTTCTAACTACATACGCCAGCAGGTGGAGACCCTGGCGAAGCTGAGCGTCGTCCGGCGCCTTAAGCTGCGCCCGAACGAAGGGCATCACCAGCCGGGCCAGCAACTGCATGCGCACCTGCGGCGATTGGCGAGACATACACGAAGAAGAAGTGGAAGAAGAGACACGCGAAGCAGGCGCGACAGAGAGCAGGGCAACGGAGTCCACGACCGCCTTGAGCACCGCGGCAGCTGCTTGCTGAACAGACCACTCGATCCCTGCGGCGCCCAGAAGGAACAGACAGTGGCGGATCAGAGGCTCCAGCAGACCAGGCGGGACCTGGCCGATTTCGTTGGAAGCAGGCGACGCGTTCGGACTCGGAAGGCCCCGAATCGTCGCGCTCGCGACGAGTGCATGCAAGACAATCAGCTGCATGCTGCTGTCCGGCTGGTCTTCGTCGTCGGCGAGGAGGGTCAAGGCCTGGCCGCGAGACAGACCCGTTTGCCCCCGGCGATAGTTCAAAGAGAAAACGATCAATGCCACAGAGAGTCTCCACTGGAACAGAGTTTCTGGGTTGTCGACGAAGGCAACTGGAGCCTCAGGCGCGGTCGCCTCCCTGCCGGCTGGAGAGGCTCTCGGCGATCCCGGTTGGGTTTCTCCGTATGCACTTCCCCTCTCTTCGATGCTACACCTTCGATACAAGAGAGAGCACAACAGTTTTTTCTCCATTCGCGCGTCCCCGCCGTCCGTCTGGTCTTCTCTCTCGGTCAAGAGCGCTCGAAGCAGAGAGCCGCCCGGCACGAGCGCTGCCAAGAGCTGCTGGCCCTTCGCTTCCACGCCCACTTCGTCTTCCTCTTGAGCTCCAGTCTGAGGCCTGCTCAGGAGCCGTTCGATCTGCGCCCCGACCTTTTCGTCCAGCTCCGTGTCAGAGGAGAAGAGCATCACGCCGCAGGCAGCAAATTCAACCGCGAGGAAAAGCTTGGCGACTGCTGCGCGACAAGCACTCGACACTGTGCTCTGGAGCAGGATCGAGCAATGGCGGGTCATCGCCTCCAGAACGCCTTTTAGCTCGAGCAGCTGCGACGACGGAGACGCCTTGGACGCCTCCCCAGGACGCCCTGCATCCTCATGAACCACGCCGGCAAACGGGCCTGCTTGTGCTCCGATCTCCGCAGATGCAGCGCCGGGCGTCGCTCCTTCTTCTTCCTGCAGGGCGCGAACCTGCGCAGCAAGGGGGAAGGTGAGCTGCAGAAGCGCCTCGAGGGAGAGAAGCAGCCTGGTGGTACTCGATGGACTCCCCAGACGAGCGTTCAGGGTCGGAGCCACCGACCCAGAAGGCAGCGACTGAACGAGAAGGCGGATGAGGCGGAGCACGACGGAAAACCGTTGTTCGCGTGCCGAGCAAGAGACAGGCGCGAAGGTCGACGCCGCCTCGGACGCCTCCAGGGAAGACGCAGAGGCCTCGATCTTGGGCCTGCCTTTTGACGGGGAAGTGGGGGAAAGAGGCGTTTCGCCCAACTGCTCAGAAGACGCGTTAACGTCGGCAACTGCATAGCGAGCAATTCGTGTTAAGAGTTGAAGCTCCTTCACTCTCACCACCCCGAAGAGGCTTCGCTGGGGACCAGCCGAGGCGTCATCTTCTTCTCGCTCTCGAGGTTCTTCCTCCCCACCCTCGTCGTGGTCTGGCCCTTCTTCCTGCGCTACCTGATCACCCGCTTTTCCAGCATCTCCGTCTTCTCTTGCCGCCTCCAGTTTTCTGTCTCCACTCGCGCCCTGACTGGAGCCGAACGCAGGCGCGGTCGCGCCCTGAGAGCCGCCGAGCGTCGCCAGTCGCCGGTGCTGGAAGAGAATCTCCAGAGAGGCGAGGAGTCCGCCGACATGCGGGAGAAGCGTCGCCATGCCCTCGCGTTCGTGCTGCTGTCTCTCTGCCTCCAACTCGCGTTGTTCACGCAGCAGCGCCTGTCTCCGTTGCGCGATCTCGTCTTCTTCGACCCACATTTCCTTCTCCTCCTCGGAACTTGAGGAAGACGATGACACCGCGGATCTGCGGATCTGCTTCGCGGAGCCCTGGGAAGCGTGTCTCCCGCGCGCCCGAGTTTTCCTTCTGCGCCTCCTAAGATCCTTGATCTCTCCATGGAAAGAGGCCGCAAGCGCTTCTTCTCGCTCTCTGTCCATCCCGCCCACGGAGAGCAGGAGCGCTGCGTCGAGGACCGCCTCCAGGACCCCACACGACGCGCCTAAGCCGCCGCGTCCGCGTCCGAAGGGGACCGACCCAAACGCCCTCCTGCCGGGGCCTTCAGACCCGAAGCTCGGCGCCACTCGACGAAGCACCGCTGGCAAAGCCGGGACCGCAAACAGCGTCGGGAGAGCCTCGGGGACAACTGAAGAGAAAAACGAAAAGTATGCCTGCGAGGAGGGGAGAAGACCAAGCGCCATCGAACCATCAAAGGCGGCAAGTGCAGCACGGAAAAGCCGAAGCACAAGAAAGCGAAGTAACATCCTGGAAGGAAAACCCACTAACAGTCGTGCAAACAAAATGCCAGATGTCAGTCCAAACCGAAGCGAGTCTCTGGAGTCTACGCCCACCCCCGTAAGTCTACCCAAGACTCTATCACCCCGTGCATCTGCCTACCTGTTTAGATGTGCACCTAGCTATAAATATATATATATATATATATATATCTAAACGTACATACTTTTTATCTATCTGCCTGTCTACATATGGCTCTACATCTGCACGTATCCATTATCTATATCTACATATATTTATATGTATATCCATTCATCTCACTGCCTATATGTATATATGTATACGTATGTGGCGTCAAAAAGATTCGAGAGGTGTCACCACCGGGTGTCGGGAGAAGCACAAGAAACTGCCTTTCACATAGAGAGGAATTTTCTTGCTCAGAATGGTCTCGTCGCATGCATTTTGAATCCTGAAACACTCACCGGCTGAGCGGCCCACGAGCAGACCAGGGCGACAACGGCGGGTATGTTTTTCTTTTGTTTTTTCCCCTCTTCGTGGGGGCCCCGGCCGCCTGCAGGCGAGGCCGCTGCAGTGGCGACTGCAGCTTCCAGAAGGTGTTGAAGTGCCGGCCCCGCGGGTTTGAGAATGTCTCTCCAGACGTTGGAAGCTTCGGGGAAGAGGTCCAAAAGCTGTCGAAGAAGCAGCAAGCAAAGATGCACAGTCTGCTTCACATACGCGCGGCCGTCACGCCCCGCGCCGAGGCGACCGGCGGAACTGGGTCCTGGGGATCCCAGGTCCCCTGCGTCCTGCTCTCTCGTCGCCCCCTGGATCTCGCGCGAAGATGAGGAGGCAACCGACGTTGAGACGATGTTCTGAAGAAGTGCTCTGTAGAAGAGAATCAGGAAGGGCGTTGCGGGGAACAGCAGTCGCTTCAGCATGTCTTGGAGCTGCTGGAGAGTCTTGCAGCACCCAGGAAGCCGCGAGGACACATTCGGGGGAAGGCAGCAAGGCGCCAGTCTCACAAGGACGCGTTGCGCCTTCTTTTCTGCATGCGCGGACATCTCGAGCGTCTCGCCAGCAGACCTGCCGTCCACTGTGCACTCGCCGAGAACTGCGGGTGAGGCAGGGGCGCTTGCTCGTCGAGAGAGAAGTTCGCCTTTTCTTCCTTCCGGTGGAGACAGACCGGAGTCCGAAGCAGCGGCCGACGCGTTCAGCTGAGCAGCGACGAATGCGCACAGATACTGCTCTTTGAGGAAGCCGGACAGCGGAACAGAAGACGCGGCGCCCACGGAGAGAGATGGAAGGACCGCTGACGAATCGTGCGCCGGAAACGCTTCTTCTGCCTTCGAGGCCTCGGGGCCAAGCCAGACATCCACAAGCGGGTAAAGGAGAATCGACAGGAGAAGCGGAAGTTCTTGCGCGGCGACCGACGAGAGGAAGGCAAAGACATTTCGACGCTCGGCAAAGACAGCCGTCGCAGATCGCCCTGCTCTGAACACAGAAAAGCAAAGGCGCTTCAAGACACCGCGAGTTGTGGTGTTTCGTCAAGGCGAGGGGAAACGGAAAGTCACGCAGAGAACACGCCTGAGGAAACACCCATGAACCGTTGCAGACCCTGAGAAATCGAAGCGCCACCACCACGCACCTTCCTCCGGACACACTGGTTGAGAGTTGGAGGACGCGAAACGGCGAAAAAAAGATATGTAAGACGTGAGGAGAAGAGCGAGGCAGAAAGAGCTGGGAGCTGACTCACGCGCAAATGAAAACCATATCGCTTATTTCGTGACTCCTCCTTTCCAGAGAGCCCGAGAGAAGGCCAGAGCTCTACAGCTCGAAGCGAGTAAACCAAGGCACTACCTACAGTCGCCTTTTATGGCCGTTTACTTTAAAGACGGTTGTTAAACGTCTACCACGCCTGTTTGAGTGAGTCGTATGAGAAGCCCATTCCGATGAGATGGAAGCGCCACACCAGAAAACTCTCGCCCAACACGGATTTCCATAATTCAAACGGGAGACAGCATGCCAGCTGTCTCGGGACGTTCTTGTCCCAGTTGGCGCACTGCATCTGTGGTGAACTGTTTTTTTCCTAAACTCCGAAAAGCGTTTCGCTCTTGCAGGGAGACAGAACGCGTTTTCCGGTTGCTGTCTTGTGACGCTTAAAAGGAAGAGGAAGCCTTGGCCAGTGACTGTCGTCTTGCGCGAGAGCCAGTCCAACTTGTCGCATGCTGTGTATCCAGACGTTCAGAAGCGAGAAGGGTCCTTGAAGACCAGCATCGTGCTCCACACTTCACACTCTGACCATGTTCACATTCCATGAACGACGAAAAGGAGAGTGCACCTCGAGTTTTCCCCTTACGCTCGGTGCTGCACTTTCGCCATGAGGATGCGGACGACCAAAGGGACAACCAGGTGGCGGTGCTGTTCCTGGACAACGACGAGCTTAGCGACTGTCGCCTTGCCCTGCTCGTTCTTCCGTTTCGTCGTAGCTTGCGCGTCGTCGGTAGCCAAATCGTCTTCTCCCTCTTCCTCCGGTTCTGCGAGCCGGAGTCGCAGTAGCGCGTTGCTCGAACTCTTGTCGCTGATCAGCTGAGCAAGCAGAGGCGCGTAAGGCGCCAGCTGGGGGCGGAGTACAGGCGACAGCTGCAGCACCTGATAACATCGAAACGCAGCGGAATCCTCGAGGGGAGTAAAACGCTCCAGATCGGTGGAGGACGTAAAGGCAGCTTTTCGGGAGAGGCCGTCTGCAGAGGCGCGGGTCGGAGACGCGTCGCCCGAAAACACTCGCGGGTGTCGGTTTCTTGCACAGCAGCCACTCTGCATCTGAAGTGAAAACAGTAGTTTCTATCGGAGGTGTACGATCCGCTAACTCTCAGTTTCGATAGACCGAAGCCACAAAGTCTTGTGACGGCAGCACACGGAGGAGTGCTGGGCAAAAAGGGTCGCAGACGACCAACAGAAAACGTAAAAAACGCAATCGAGGCGAAGCGACGGACGAAAACGTGGAGACTGGACACCCGTCGTCACCATCTAAAAGTTGACCGTGTTTGATGAGAATCTCAATAACAACTCTCACACGTTTAGGCGTCTCCCCTGTGAGGCTCGGAAGTCCTTTTTCCGCGAGGAATGTCAACTCCCGGCAAAGAAGCGTCCTGCTAACTCTTTTCGAATAATGCATCGATATCCGTTATCAGTCGCTGCCCCAAAGAGAGCTGTCCCCAGTTGTGTCTTCTTTCCACCAGCGTGGAGATCAGAGAAACCATTCGAAGTGATCACACCACGACCGACTTCCAGGCTATTGTCTCCACGTCCACCCTTTAGTCAATACGAGCTGGATCGCTTATAGGGATCCTGCTTGTGACACAGTGTTTCCGAGTCAGATGTTGTGCGTCCATTCCTTGTCTGACACTTTGCGCTGGCTGAAGCAGGCCACTAGGGGGTCGTGTGCAGCCGTCACAGAGACGAAAAACTGTCGCGACCCCTCCTCAAGATACAAGGATGGAAAATGGATTTCTGAAAATGTAGAGAGAGAAAAGGAGGCTCGTACCTGAATGACAAGCTGCTGCAGGGAAGGATCTGCGATGGTGACAAGGCGCTGCGCACAGACAGCAGGTAGCCGAGTCCAGAGTCGTTCTGATTCTGCTGCTTCTTTGAGCAATCTGTCTGTCTCATCTGGACCTTCGCCGGCCTTGCCGCCTGCCTTTCCTCCTGCCGCGAGGCCCAAAGCCCCCCCAGGGCTCTGCTGGCTCTTCTCGCCGCTCTTCAGAGCCAACGCACGTTTCTCTGCTGCAGACAAAAAGCAGTTTGAATCGACTCGCGACAGGGCTACGACTGCCCGGAGACAGTCGCATGCACGCGGGACGAGCGAGACAGCATTGGTCCTGAAAATCGCCTCTTCGCAGGTCACAAGGCGCTCGCCTTCGCCCCGAGGCGCCGACGACACACACGGCGTCTCAGATCTCTCTGCTGCCTCATGGGGAGCCTCGCGAATCTCCCGCAGCTCGCCTTCTTCCTCCCCACTAGCGTTGTCCGCTCCGCCTTCCGTCAAAGTCTCCACCACACAGAGCGTCTGGCGCAGCAGCCAGTTAAATCTCGTGAGGGCCTCTCGGCGTTTTGATAGGCCACCTGCGCGAGAGCCGGACATGCGTGCTTCCTCTTGGACGCGCTTCTTGGCTTTTTTCAGTTTATTTGCATGCGCCAGAGGTTCGGAACCTGGTCCGCTCACAGGCTTCGCGTCCCCGCTCTCAGCACCCGGAACAAGCCTTCGTTCTGACTCTCGTCCTCCAGTCTTCTCCACTGTTCCACTTCTGTTCTCTTCCCTGCAGGCGTGCTCTGTCCCTGGCTCCTCTGATTCCTGAACCCCAGGTTCAGCTGCTTCTTCTCGTTTCGAGGTGACGAAGGCATCCTTTCCGTAGCTGCCCATGATTCCCTCGACAAGCCGAAGAAGGCGGGTATGGCGACTCAGAGGGTCGCTGACCTCGTCCGCGTCGTCGCCGAGAGCTCGCTTCCACTCTGTCCGCACAAACCACTTGCTGAACGCGTTCGCTTCTCTTTCGCTTCCTTCCTGTCTCTCCCCAGCTTCCGTGACACCTGCACTGTACCTCTGGCTCTCCACGTCGCAGTTTGCTTCTGCCGCTCTGCCCCGCGCGTCTGGCTCCACAGTTTCTCCTTCTGGGCGCCCCAACGACGCCTCCGGCTTGCGGCAGCTGGGCACCGCCGCCCGTCTGCCGGGTCTGCACGCGCCCAAGTCAGAGACCGCGCGGGCCACCTGCGCCGTGAGAATCTCCCAGGTCGTCGACAGCAATGCAGAGCTCAAGCGTGCATGCATGCGACTCAGCTCGGCTCCCTCTGTCCGCAGCACACTGGCCGAAGCTACAGAATCCGCTTCACCACTAGAAGATGCGCAGGCAGCTTCAGAGGGCGTTTTCCTGGCGACGCACCCCTCATGTTCGAGGCTGGCGCAGGTCTCGCGTTCTCCCTCCGTCGGCTCCCGAGACGCGGTAACAGACCTCGCTGAACTCCTTTGCTCCCCAAGACTCACGGCGGAATCTGAGGAAGAAGAGACAGCAGCCGCGAAAGCGGCAGAGGTGAGAGCTGAAGCCTCGGCTTGCAGGGCCTCACCTTGGAGGGCGTGGATATCCTCGAGGAGCTGCAGCACGGCGTCGACTGCCGGCTGCCACAAGGGTGAAAACTTCACGAACAGTTGCGAGAGGAGCACACGGACGGTTGCCTCCAGAATCGGCGCGACTGTTCGTGTAAAGCTGACGTCGAGACACATTCGCGCCTCCTCTGGGGTCGCCATGCTCTCCTCTGCTGCGTCGAGCGGCTGCGAGAGAAGCAGCAGCCCCTGAGAGAAAACGGAAGTCGCACCTCGGACGAGAGCGCCGTACGCATTTATCAACTTGCGTTCGGTCTCGAGACCCACGGGGAGTTTCTCCAGAGACAGCAGACTTCTCAGCTGGGCGCCGCAGGCGTCTGCGAAGGCACGGTGAAGCGGCAGCAAAGACGGGGCGCTGATGGCTTCCTCCAAGGCTGCGTGAGTCGAAGGAGCAGACACAGAACAGGAGGAAGAAAAGACGGACTGAAGAGAACAGAGGAAAGGACTGCATAGGTGGAGGAAAAAAATCGCATCCTGGCGAGCGCGACGACAGGACGAGGAACAGCAGGAGAGGATGGACGCAAGGTGAGGGCCAACGACGTCTCGAAGGTATGCAGACCCTTGGGGCGAAGAAGACCTTGACTCGAGGACTTCCGTCTTCTCTTCCTCACCATCTACTTCTTCAAACGAGGCCCCCAAAACAGAGGAGATGCAGAAAGCAGCAGATCGAAGAAGAGGGGAAAAGAGCGACACGAACGGCTCCGCTGAGGAGCCTGACGGCCCGTGCAACTCATAGAGGAAGCTGCCCGAAGAAAAGAGAGACAAGATGACCGCCAGCCACTTCTCGGAAGAAGAGAAAGCAGAACAAGCAGCCAGTGAGAAAACACAAAACGATGGGCGAGGCTCCCGCGTCAGTGCGGCTGTGTGCTTGACTTTTTCTTCGACTTCCTGAACGACCTGAAGCAGTTCGATGGGAGGAGCTGGAAGGCGACCGGCGCGAGTCCTCAGTCGCCGCCCCTGAGTGTCTTCCAGATCCTTTGCTGCTTCTGCAGCTTCGCTCGACCCGCGTATCAATGGGGTTGCCGTGTCTAGACACCGGAAGCAAATCCGAAGGATGTGGAGAACTGCCGTGACATCCGTTTCTGCCTCGCGCGTCACTTTCCCCCTGCTTCTGACCGAGGCGAAGGTCGTCGGCAGAGCCCCGTCGCTGTCTGCGGTCTCGCATGCACAAGGGCGCGCACAGTCGCGAGAAAGGACGGTGTCCACGTTTTGAGCAGCCAGGTGTACATCCACCGGGAGCGCAAGCAGCTTTCCGGCTAGCCACAGAAGGAGAACGGCAATCAAATGGGAAGTTTCGGTGTGGACGAGGGCTAAGAGTTTCTGAAGTTCTTCCCGGCGCTGATCGCTCTTCGTCACCCCTGCGTCTTCGCCTTCACCCGCCACGTAGGCCTGGATCTCGGTGGCCGACAGCAGCGGCAGGAACGAAGACAACATGCTGTACGTACACGCCAAGTCGTCGACGGTCCGCCTCTGGGCCGCCGAAGCGAGATCCACTTCGAAACGCGTCGGTCTGCCGCTGTGCGGAGGCGCCGAGTCACGACTCCCCTCGAACGCGGAGCGCGTCTTCTGCAGACGCCGCATGACCGCGAGAAGAAGCTGGGGAAGGCTCTGCTTCGCCTGCAAGAGGAGAAGGCGGCCTTCGTTGCTCTCGCCTTTCTTCTCTTGAGTCTGCGCAGAGTCAACTCCGGAAGCGTCCAGCCGAGAGGACGACGCCTCCACGAACTCTGACATCTCCTCTGCCAGCAGCAGAGACGCTGCGCTTCTCTCCCACTCCAGCATGTCACCAGAAAGGGAAGGAGAATGAGAACGGAGTTGAAGGGGCAGCGCTGAAGAGAGAGCGACCTGGCGGGGCTGAGAGGCGAGAAGACGAAGGAGGAAGCCGCAAGTGGATCTGAGGCCGTAAAGGCCAAAGCCGTGGACGCAGTTTTGCCGGCGCAGCGTCTCCTCCTTAAAGGGGGCGAGGTGCGCATGTAGCATGGACGTGTACGCGAGAGCACAGTTCACATAGGCCTCGAGGAGACAGGTTGGAGAAGACTTGACTGGGAAGACCGACGAAGAAAGGAGAGTCGCAGGTTGCGCGGGCGACGCAAGCGGCAGGGCTCGCGCGGTCGAGAACTGAAGGAACTTCAGAGGGACCGACAGCAGGCCCCCAAAAAGATCTGAAGACGTCGACGACCAGACGGCGTTGACTGCGCTGCAGAAGCTGAGGGGTACTGCTCGCCAGAGAAGGGAGAGAAGGCGAAGCACGGCGCAAGGCAAGAAGAGCGAGAAGAACGAGACAGCTTCGAGCTGTAAGGCCGACGAGAGAAACAAGCACTCCGAGGCAACCAACGACGTTGAAGAAAGTCCTTGACGAGGCGACCTCTCTCCTTGTTGCGCTTCTTTCGCGACCGGCGTCCGGCGCAGACAAACGCAGGTGGCCAGGAGAGGCTGGAGAACCAGCGGGGCGCGTTCGATCTCTTGTGCTTCTTCCTCGGTCGCGGTCACTCGCCAGAGAGAGCCCTCCCAAGACTTTTTCTTCCTGGAATCTTGCTTTGTTTTCTGCTTTTGCTTGTCGCCTCCGCTTTTCAGGAGCGCGGGACTGAGCACCGTGAAGAGGCGGCAGAGAAAGGCGTCAAAAGACCCCTCGAGGCGCGGCAATTCAAAGACCCAAGCGCCGGACAGCTCTATCAACGTGAGTAGGCCGTAGGCGAGGAAGAGCGGCGACGCGGGAGACGAAGGAAGAGACCCGCCAGTTTTTCCTGAAGCGGCGAGCGCGAGAGATAAACATGAGGACAGGGGAGACGTGCGGTCGACGCCAGACAGGTACATGTGGTCTGTGAACAGATGGGGAGCAGGGAAGTTGTAAAAGTAGGCGTGGAAGGGAGAGGCGAGGACGGAGGCGAACGACCCAGAAAACAGGTTCATGCTGTTCGCAGGATGCTTGACGTCCGTCTCTTCGTCAGCCGCGGACCTGCCCAGTTTGGCTAGAGAGGCGAGAAGCGCGGAAGGGGCCGCTTTGACCGCGACGGAAAAAAACTCCAGAAGCAACGCTTCGATTTTCTTCGCTCCTGGACTCTCGAGCGCCTTGGTGTGTTGGCGCGCATGCAGCAGGAAGGACACGAGGCACTTGACCTGGGCGCGGTAGACAGCAAACGCATCTTCCACCTTCGGGATGCCCTTTCCTTCTGTCGCGCTCTCGCGGTCTTCCGCCATCTGCCCTCCTTCCTCCACTCCTCTCGCGGCGACGTCGGCCTCTCTGATGTCCGTTTCACCCTCCAGCTGCGTGTCAGTTTCGTTGCCCGACGGAAAAGCAGCGCTCAGCGAAGGCGCCCAGGACCTCTCGCCGGCTTCCACGTACGGCTTCTGAAAGAGAACCGTGGCGAAGAGGAAGCGAACGACGCAGTCAAAGGGGCGCTTGAAAGACAGCTGGACAGACTTCACGCTCTCGAAAAGAATCATCGCCACGCTCTCCCCGTACGCCTCGCGCGCGGAGAGTGAACATCTGCGAGAGAAAAGGAAAAAACGCGAACAGCACAGAGCCCCGTGGTTCGCCTTCTCGACCACAGCCACCTAGTGACGCGGCCCAACTAGCGAAGGCAGGCGAGAATCGTAAATGCCGACAGAACGAGGGGCTGGCGTCGGAGACACTTGACACGACTACGTAGGTACAGCCGACCTCGCTGGGAACAGAGAGAGCGTTGGAAGTCACTGGTCTACACCGAAAAAAGAGAACATGCAGACTTCCCACAACGCACGCGGCCAGACAACGCACAGACGTCTTCAGAGACTTCTGAAAGCGCGAGGAAATCCGGAGACGCTCGCAGGGAAAGTCACCTGCATTACGGAAGCAAAGCGGGTCATCCAGAAGCAAGGCGAGAGGTCTACGCAGACAAGATCTAAAGAGCCATGGCACGTGACCTGTTTCTGGACCCAGCGAAAACAGAAAGAACAGGGGGAACTCCTGTGTCAGGCGAGTCACTCGCGGAGGCCGACTACAAACGAAGACGCATGGGCGGCGAAACGCTGGCGCTGACACTTGCATGCGCGGAAAGAGAGGCTTGGCTCTCGCTTACCGGCTCATGTGTCTGAAGAGAGTCTCGATGCACCCCAAGAGGTCCCCGGAGTCGCCCTCTTCTCCGCCGGCCTTCCGCAGCAAGCAGGCGAAGGCACGAGCAGCCAAAAGCCGGATTTCTTCGGTGACAGTTTGTCCTTTTCTCGAAACAGACGGCATCTGCTCCGGAGTCTCCTCCGTCTCTTTCTTGTGTCCCTCCCTCTTCGCCTTCGCTGCGGGAGCGCCCTGCCGATTCTCTGCTCGACCGGCGCGTCCAGGTCCGTCGCGCTTCTCGGGCCTCCCACCGCGCGCTTCCCCTGCTTCCGATCTCTCTCCTCCCGAAGGAGGCGAGGCGTCGTCTCCGCAGAGCCATGGCATGAAGAGAGCGACAGCAAAGTCAAACTCGCGCAGAAGGGGGCGTGCAAGATACCTGACCCAGAACACAGCGCGGCAGGCGAGGTGTGGGAGAGAAGGGAGGAGACGCAGATGTGCAAGCGACGGAGGTTCAGGCGACGGCAGTCACGCGTCGTGTGAAGAGACGCATCGGGACAAGACGAGGCTCGAAAAGAGGAGGAATCAAGTCTGGAGCTGTTCAGTCTGTCAGCTGAGATGCGCTGTGTAGTACAGCTTCTCCGTTCTTCCAGAAGCACACGGTCACCTTCGATGTGGACGGATGTGAGAAATCGTCCCTGCACTCAGCTCGTGTTTGAGGCGGGGACGCAAGAGAAAAAAAGAAGAGATGCGGACACGGAGGCGCGCATCACAAGAAGGAAGAGCTCGAACCACCCGCGAGACGATGAAAGGTAAAGCGAGAGCCAAGAGGAAACGCGTTCTTAACGGTTCTGGGGAAACGTTAAACGAGGCGAAGGCAGAAAAGGGAGGCGCGACAGAGTCGCTGGGTCGCGTTGTTGTCTGGCCCTTGAGGCAACAGTTGTTTTCTTCTTTTCTTTCTCTGGGTCCGAGACTCACCGGAAAATGCTTCCAATGCAGGAGAAAAGAAGCCGCAAACGTTCCGCGTCGACTGTCAGTTCCAGCTGGCGAGAGAGAAGAAGCAGGGAGGAGAAGACAGAAGGAAGAAACGCGACGAACTCCGATCGCAAGTCCTAAAGCGAAGAGTCAGACAAAGCGAGCAGCAGTCGAGAAAAACGCGCGATAGGTGAGCCTTCATTCGACAGCGAGACGCAAACAGCCGTCACGACGGAGAAGAGAGGGGAACCTTCTGAGAAGCGATTTCACCCAGGACGAGGCACAGACAGGCAGACGCTCGCTCTCAATATCAAGCCGTCGAAAAACATGTCTCTCCTTCTCTCCAGCGACTCCATGCCTGGAAGCACTGGGTCCCACAGAGTGTCTGGAATCCTCAAAAGACCGCCGCCGACTCTTTTCTTCTCGCTCGTCTGCTTCATCAGGTCGCGTTCCTTTTCTTCCCTCTCATTCTCGTCTCATCTCCTCTTTGCTCCGACACTGTTGCCCATGAACTTTGAAGAGAGAGCATCCCCCTCCCCAACATTTGTATGCAAGCGGTAGAAAGGTCACACGCTTGCCCTCGCTGTTGACATGAGTGGTAACCGTGCTCTACACATTACGCAGGCGATATTCCACATGTACGAGTGTCTGTGCATGTGAAGATTTGCAGGCTTTTCTCCCTCTGAATTCGACCCTCGGTCTTCTGCATCAGCCGAGTCGCCCTGGGCCTCTACCGTGCGTCTCTGCAGGGGCGACTCTCCTTGCTTCTGAGCGAATATCTGTAAGCATTTTCGGCTGACCTTGGCGAGAGCCTGGAGGAGATTGAGAACCACGGTGATCGCCTCGTCTTCGAGAAGAAGGCGAAGGAGAGACTGCAAGATGCGTTCGCGGTGAAAGAGAAGAAGCGGGAGAGAGTCGCACAAAGGCGCCAGCTCAGAGAGAAGCGCAGCGACAGCCGGCGGGTGCTGCACGGTCGCGAGGTGGCGGATGACCTCCCGAAGAGAAGAAAACTGCAGCTCTGCAGACAAGGACAGCAGGCAGAACACAGACATCTGGCGGGTGCGAGGGAGCGAGAACGCAGATAGGCACCGGCCGCGGCGACATAAAGATCGGAAAGCAATCGCGGATCTGTCCAGCGGCCCAGCAGAAGTCGAAGAAGAGCGACATCAGCCACAGAGGAGACTGGAGGAGTCACAGACAAGCTGAAACAGAGAAGAAAGAGTGCACTGGCCAGAAGCCGAGAAGACGAAGAAGGCGCAGGAGAAGCCTGCATGAAAGCTCCACTTGTTGACGAGCATAGAGGAGTTGCGAAGGCATGCAACGGAGTTTCCTCAGAAAACGAAGGAGAGAGAGAGTAAGGACTCGAGACCGGCGTCCCTTCGATTCTCCGAATGCCAGACGTCATTAGAACAGCCGATACACTCCGAGCCGTGCACCAGTGCCGCTGGCGTCACCTTTCGCCATTCTCCTTTCATTGGCCGTCAGCGACGAAACCTGTTCCGCAAACCCACCTTCTGTTTTGCGTCGCTTGCGTCTTTCTTCCTCGGCTTCAGCGTCGCCGAAGAGGGTGTCGGGCTGTGAGCGCTTCCCCCAGCCTACAGAGCCCACAGTTCTTTCCAGAAGAGCCTTTTGCTCTTCGAGGAGGTCGAGGAGCCCCGTGCTGCGTAGCGGCGACGTTTGCGCCTTCAGCTGAATCTGCAGTCTCTCAGCAAAGGAGAGAAACCTGAACCGGGTGGTCGTCGGATCGAAGCATTTCGTCTGGAGATTCACCCGCCTCCGCTCCTCCAGCTGCTGCTTGCGTCGCTCGTCGCAGGCAGGGAGAGACCCGCCAGGAACTGCAGGCCCACGGCCTCCCTCCCGAGGGTTCCCCATGGAACCGACTACCTTTCAAACAACGAGGAAGCGGGAACTTCGAACCATTTACCGCGGTATCGACGTCTGTGTGAGAGGCAGCAGAGAAGGACAACGGAGAGCAGAGGTCTGGACAAGTCGGAAAATGTGCGACAAACGGCGAGCTTGAGAGAGAAGGGGAGCAAGGCAGGCAGTGAAGCGGTCGGTCGGTTGACCTAGGGGGGCTCGCCTTTTGAAAAACAAGGTAGTTTCGGGGTGCTTAAAAAACTAGAATACCATCTTCTCATCGCAACAGAGAAACCCAGCACCCTGTGATAAGAAACGTGGAAAGCAAAGGACGACAGATACTGAAGAATTGACGCTCAACGGTAATTTTGACAGAGACCGGCGGTTACTCGGACGGGAACTGACCCAAGGGTCCAAAGATGGAAATTTATGGCGGACACGGCCACAGGGGGATCTCGAAAGAGGCTATAAGAGCCCCTACAGAGTCACAGACTTCTCCAACAATGTAGGGATTCGCTGTCTTTTTTCATTAGAAATCGGCCGACAAAGGAGCCCCAACGCGGATGGACATTCAGCGAGCAAAGCAATCCAAGTGCCGGAAGAGCAAGAAGAGTAACGAAGGTCGCATCGGGAGCGAAAAGACAACTCATGTACAACGGTTGATGATAACGAAGAAAAAAGACAGGAAGCAATACGCAAATAAGTGATAAAACGGAAACAACTCCGGGTTTCTGCGGGCGACGACGCGTTCTTTTCTCATACGAAGTCTCTGCCGCTAAAGCACCTATCAGGGCGCATGCAACCCAGAAGAAAAGGCAAGCGAGGGTAAGAGAGGAACAGAAACAAGCAGCTTGGGACAGAACTCCACACAGAAGAAACACAGAAACAAATTCTTAACGACAAAATCCAGACGAGAATTGCCTCGTTGCAACCGCTGTTGCATGCATGCAGCGTGCTTGACTCGCGCTTGTGGGGCCTCGTAAAATCGATTCAACTGCGAAACGAGGTCTGTCGATTCCTTCCGACTTCGAGCATCACTCTCCACCGTCGGCTTCTGAGAAGGGGGCGCCCAGAAAGTCCGAGAGGATTTCTTACGTGCCATATGCGCAAAAGAAAAGGATATCGTTTTTCGAAAGCCCTCAAGGCTATGCATGTAAACCCAAAACGTACAGAGCGAGCTCGAGAGGGAGCTATTTTGAGATGCCCGAGCCGTTCAGTGGCTGGCCAGCCCCGTTTATCACGGGAGAATGAGACATGGAGGATCCCCGCTGCACGCTTGGACAGAGAGCACCTCAAGCCCACGCCGGGGGAGGCTGACTGTCTAGGATCAGACACCCATCGCCAGGAGCTTTGAAGCATTGCTCGACTTTCTAATGTTCGTGTAAGTTCGTTAGAACGCTCGCGAGGGTTCCTATAGGGAAAAGCAACGACAGGGAAGGCCCTGGTATCTCCTTGCAGCTGGGCACACCTCTCTAGTTCACAGAGAAGGGCATTTCAGTGCATTTTGGCAGGCAGTGAGGAAAAAAGGTACGGCAACGGAGCAGTGTGTCTCAGTTGCCGATGCAGAGCATGACAACGTCGGGAAAGCGGAACATGAAACGACGGCAAAACATGAAACGACAAAAAAGCATCGGTTTTACTGTGGGCACCAACCTCGTTAGTGAAGGAGCTTGCGGGGTGCTTCGGAAGAGCGAGAGTTTGAATTATACTTTCTCACGGCACACACCTGAACAGAACGGAAAAATGCCGACGCTGCACCGGCCGGGTATTCGTCTGGATGATTGTTTGCATCCCAGAGGCTAGTAAGACAGTGAGGCACGGCAATAAGGGAAGCCCGTGAAAGAGGAACTGGGGAATTTGTAACTTTAGATACAGCGTGATACAGACAGTCACGCAGGAGTGTCGCACTTGCTCGGAGGTCCTAATTCCCTATTTCAGTTGTTTCTGTTTCACTCTTTTGAAGATGTTACCAAAGTGGCAGAGCCAACGTCTTCATCCAAATACTTCTAGCAGTCTGTGTTTAAGGTGGCTTTATCTTCTTTGCACAGTTTTTCTTTGGATGACATAATGCGTGTGATAAGTCTCAGCGTTGGACTCAACCTCTCACATGGATTCCCATGTTGTCGACCTTTAGCTTCAAGGATGTCAATTCCTATATGACGTTTGGTGGTCGAACGTTTCTATCTTTTCTATGTCGCAAAAATAGTGTCTGTGACTGCCAGCCTGTCGACGGGGTGGTGCAGTGCCTTCGTCGTGTCACAGGCGCCATGCCGATCACGAACAGTTGCCAGATGTCTCTATTTCAGAGGTGTCTTTTTTGTAAAATGTAGTTACTAGCCACGTAGTCGAATGTGACTGTACTGTGGCTTAACTTCCTATACCCTCCGGCTTCATGTAGCGTTTGCCTCGTTGCGTAGAGATTGCATAAATGATGGATAAAGATTATACTCTACGCATTTCCGGCTACTTGCATTTGAAGGATGAGAAAGCGGACGTGTCAACTACCGACTCGAGGTCGAGCGAATCTGCCCCTCGGTACAAAAACCCTGACGTCCAGTTCAGGATAGTTTCTGCATCAACGTGATAAGGTCATGTTGATGAACAATCGATCGTTTGAGACAAGGCAAAGTGCAGTCTGGGTGTCTCACGATTTCTATGTAGAAAAGCGGAAAACGTTAAACGGTTGACGACACCAAACAGATTCACAGGGGAAAGCTGTCAGCTCTGAATGGTTAACCGCATCAAGGAGGTTTTGTATTTGATTTACCGTGTTTGTGTCCTGCTGTTTTCTTTTCGTGCTATTAGCGACGGTTCGTCCCTTTCTTATATTCGGTTCTACTTCTTAACTTCTTTCGAGAACTATATTACAGCAATAACATCCGACGGCGTAACCTATTTCCTGCAACTTCGATTTTTAAGGAGGATCAACGCCGGAGAAACGGCGCCACTTGAAGATGACGCAACGAATCTGTTGGAAAAGCAGATGGAGCAGTCCCCCCCCCCTTCCTTGGTGACTGCAGATAAAGGGGTGTCGATGGCCCCTGGCACTATGTTTACAGGGGAGTTGAGGCAGAAATAAGTCACACACGAGTGAGCCTAAGAACAACCGGGACGAAGCCTGAACACTTCCGATCGCCGAAAGAGCTGCTAGAGTGCAACGTTCTGTGTCAGCAAATTAATGTCACGTTACCAGTCATCAACCATGACACGACCGATCAAACAAACTACCAGGTGTCGTATGGGCCTAAAAAATCCGTAAGGAATCATTTTTACAGAGCATACAAGGAAAAGAGTGGCACTGAAGTCGTGGATTGAAGGGTGTCTGCGCAGTGGCTTATATTTCGCTACGACGGCACTTGACAAGTTGCTGCTTCTGGAAACAGACCTCCAACAAGATTCCTCCATTTTAGCTAGTCAGTAAAATGAGATTGAGAGGCAAGTACTCAGTAAAACCAGAAGCTGCCTCAAATGGTAAAAGTAGGCACAAAGGAAGCGGACAGCCTGTAAGGTTTGGGGGTGAGGCGCGGCAGAAGCAGGTGTGTGTTTGTGAACGCTGAGTCAGTGGGTAGCCAGACTGAACGGAGAGAACACCACACTCTTTGTGTACCGTTACCCAAGAATCGCGAGCAGCCGCGATGCTTCGCCTGAACGACGGAGCAGCGCAGAGGTCCTTTAATTGGCAAGCGCACAGTCAGTCGCGTTGAGATATCTGAGTTGCTACTCCCCAAAGTGGGCAGTAATATCAATCTCTGTGTCTCACTCGAACCGTGCCGTAATCCCAACAGACTTGCGGTGCTGTAAACACAAGAACACTGCCCCCCCTCTGCTGAGGGAGAGCTTTTTCCAGACACGGCTCTTCTGCCTTGGATATTCTTTTTGGAACGGGTTTGCCGTGTCAGCACTCTTTCTTCATGCCAAGCAAGTTCTCTGTGGTCGGGTGTTTATTGGGGCAGAGGGGCACACACATAAACCAGCGATGAGCAGAAGATACAGAAATAACGAGCCTGCAGGGAAGCCCCTGCAAAATGGGACGATGTTGCCCTCAGTTGGTCTTGCAAGAAAATGTGTCCTGGCAGGTGCTCAAACTGAACGCACACATTCACTGTGGCAGTTTAGCGAAAGGCCCAGGTGTTACTCTCACGCATTTATACAGAAATGCTTCGACCTTGTCTTCTGGCGCCGCACCTCGTGCACAAGGCGCACTCAGCAGTTCACTTTCGACTCTTTTTCCAAGACTTCTGCAGGTAGCGGTCGTCAGGGCACTAGGGCGGTGCACACACGCCCTCCGCTTTGTGTCTGTACGCGGACAGAGTCCGCACAGATTCTCTGGCTCTGTTACACCCGGAAAGTACCCATTTCTTGCCTCGAGTTTTCCTCCTTCTCCGAGAGTGATTCCGGCCTATCCACCTACGGCTAACTGTACGTTTCTAGGCAGCGATGGAGACATGGCTCAAGTTTCCTCTCCACGTGTGCAGTCTTGTGGGACGTCCTTCTCCACAGGCTCGCCACCTTCTCTGCTTTGCAAAGAGGAAAGTGTGGCAGCTTAAACAAGCAGCAACCGGGAAAGCTGCAGCTACTTTTTCTATACCACACGTAGGAGATCACGTTCTTACTGTCTCGTCGTTGTATCCAAGCGGTGGGAGGTGCGCCTCTCTGCTGCTCTCTGTGGCCTTTGGTTCTGCCTGAAAAGTAGAGTCCTCGTTTGCGAGAAGGCGATAGCGTTACACCCTTCGGCTAGAAGGGCTGTGGGTAGTGAAAGAACGCCATCGCTCCGAAAATGGCAGGATCAGGGGGAGCCTTTTTCCCCCGACACAATTCAAAAGTGAAGTGGGCCGGCCGCCCGACTCCGGCCCCGCTGGTCCGTCGTTTCCTCGAGGATGCGCCGTCGAAACGGTTCGTTCTGTGGGTTAAAGGCTGCATTTTTTTTCGCGCAAGGATATGGATTTTTTCCTCGCTGTGTCTTCTTTCCTCCCAGTCGAGAGTTTTTGGCTGGCTAGCTCGAGAAGCTCGCGCTGACAGATCGTTCAACGAAGCGCGTTTTCCTTATCTAAGACGCCACTCTCCCCCCACAGGAGTCTGAGCGCAGACGGACCATCTCTCTCGCGAATGCTGGCTAAGTCGTAGCTACCTCTCGCTTTCTGGTTCCGCCGAGAGCTGGCATTGCCGACTCTCCCTCCGCGCTTCTGCCCCAAACTGCTCTTGTCGAACTCTTTTTTTTCTCCGGCTAACGTTCAAACTCCCTTGCGCGGTTGTCGCTTTTTTCTGCTCGCAGCCGTGGAAGCATCCCCTTCTCCCCCCGCTGTGGGCGCTCTGTCTAAGTCTTCTCCCTCGTCAACCTTCCGAAAACCGTGCCTTCTTTTTGTCATGGCCACCCGTTTTTGATTCTCCGTTCCGGACACTTTTTTCGTCCCGCGTAAACATTGTTTGTCTTTCGCGACGTCCTCGAATCGCGCCTCTCCTCTCCGGCGTCCTAAAAAAACACCACTTGACTCCGATTTCCTCCCGACACCCAAGCGAGCTACGTTTCTCTCACTTTCAGTTCGGCAGTGGCGAAAAAGCTCCTAGCTCAACTCCGCTTTTCCACTCCAAAATTCTCTCTGTTTTGCGAGTGTTTGGGACCCCAACTTCTTTCCCCTGTAACGTTGGGGAATCTGTGTGTCGCCGGCGCGGCTGCGACCCCGGTGCCCTTCTGTCGTCGGCATGCGGCCAGGACACGATTTTATGCAGCAGCTTCGTCTTCCCCTTTTTCGCTGGCGCCACTTGTGAGTATCTACGCTTTATACACTTTGTGTCCCTCGTCTCCATGTATTCTTCCTGTTTCGAGCTGCATGCCGAGACCGGCTAGCCGAGGGGTGCAGTGCTCCTGTTCGCTACATCTGAGAGAGTTGTCCTGCAGGGGTTATAAGATTTTTTCTTCAACGCGGCACAACCTTCTTCAACGGAATCGCCTTTGCTTCAAAATTTGGGGAGACTATGGGATTCGCATGTGTTAATGCTGAATCTCGGCTTCTGGCGGCCTCGTACATGCGCCTTTTTTCATGATGGATGCTAGGGTGGAGGAGACTACAAGGCAGAGCGAAAGCGGGAAAGTCTTCGAAGCAACAACAGACCTCCCTCCGACTGTTTCCTCAATTGACGAGAGCGTTCCCTCTTCGACAAGCGACTTTTCCGCGCCTGTCAGTGACACGGGTTCTCTGGCAGGTAAAAAAAGTCTTGAAAGGGGCTCGCTGTCCCCCCGATCTTCTTGTGTAGACAACCCGGAGTTTCCCGTGGATCGCGGAGAGCCTGGGCAGACGGCGGAGCTTCTGCCGGACGGGCGAGCGACGGTAGCTGCGACAGCGATTCTCGAAACGCGTATACCAGCAGCCCGCACGGGTGAATCCACTTTTCATTTGTGTCAGTCTCTCGAACAAAAAGACTTGCCGCGGACCGTTTTGTTGGAGAACCCCGAGGCTCCGGTACCGGGAACCACGTCGCAGTCGCAGCCGCGAGACACCGAGTACGTTGCGTCTGTGCACACTTCATCGGGTGTACATACACCTGGCCCGCAGCTAGCTGGCGCCTCGCAGAGCGTGGACGGATTGCGAGGTTTGTCGAAGCAGGATTCCGTCGGCGACGCGAAGTCGGTTACGCGGTCTTTCCCCGAGGGTACCTCTCGGCAGTCGACTGCAGGAAGTCCGGTGGAAGTTCGCTTCCCCGTCGCGTGTGGACAGCAGGTCTCGCCAGCATCCTCACGGTGCGCTGCCTCGTTGTCGGGAGCGGCGTCGAACGAGGACGGAGCCCCGTTTTCTCGCGCTGCGCCCCAGATGGAGCGACTGGAGGAGAATTGCGGAGACGCCGCGGCGACGCCGGCGCCTCTCCCCTCCGGCAGCGGGACCGGCGCCCAAGGACCTTGCTTGATGGGAGCTAACATGCAGAGTCCGTCTCCCAATGAGACTCCCGAAGACGAAGCCGCACTTGCAGACGCCAACCTGCAGGCGGGGGCCCTTCCGGCATCGACGGGTGGATCCGAAGAGGCCTTCGGCGCGACTGCATGGCGCAAGAACGCGAGCGACAGAGACACCTCGGGGACGCACTCGACTGGCGGCGAGAAGGAAGAGATGAAGGAGGAGAAAGTCGACTACTTGCAGAGCGAGCGAATCGAGGATAACGGCGAACCGACTGCGCCGGCGAAACGCAGGAAAAAAGAGGACGAAGACGACCGATTTTCGCTCGGCTCCACGTTCCCCGCGCCGGCGCCGCCCGCGAACGCCTCGGCGCCGTCCGCCCAGGTGAATGCGGCGAACTCTCAACAGGTCTTTCATCAGGGAACTGCATGCCATGCTCCAGGCTGGGCTCAAGCCCCCCAAGGGCCTCTCCAGGAAGAAGAACAAGCCGAAGGCAGCGACGGCCTCGCCGCGCCCCTCTCTCCGGGTCAGTCGTGCCCCCCGCGAGGCGGCGCCGTGGCGCCAGGCCGCGTTCCAGTCGCAGGTGAAAAGTATGCTCAGTGGCTGGACGCCATCTACACCGTCTGTTTAAAAATTGACGACTTGTGTGCGAAGCTGGATCCGGAGTTCCCCAACGCGATGGCCCTCTGGGAACAGAGAGGCCCCGGCATCGACGGCGCGAGGTCGCTCTTCGTGAACGGAGGATGCCCCGGTGGCTACGGCTCTGGAGGTACGTCCGTCTCTGAAGCGAAGGAAACATGTTGGGCAGAAGAAGACCCTCAGAAGAGAAAACCTTGTACAGAACCGCAAAGTGTCGCTCTGCACCAGACACAGCAAAGACGAAGCCTCCGTTCCTTTGCTTGGTGCTTGTGTTGTCACGTCCTCACATCGATTTCCAACATGCATGCACGAGACTCGACCGGGCGCGTCTGCCTCCACACGCATGCGTCGTAGTCTCTGAGTGGGCACATTCTTGGGTGCATGCGCGTCTTCCCTGCCTTCACATGTGCCCGGGTGCATGTTACTTGTATCTCCCGACGCCGTTGTGTGGGACTCCACTGCAGTATACGCCTTTTTGCGTTTAACTGCCTTGTCGTATCATTTTCTATTGTGGGCCGTTCTTCGCCCCTGTTCTCTTGCCTTTGTCCCTTTCGACAACGGTGTGTCGACCCGTTCACTTCCCTGTCCTGTGTTTATCTCCCCAGCTCCCCCGAGTTTAGGTTTCTCTGAGGTTCCTTTCCTCGCCTCATTGCCCCGCGTATTTGTTCAGTTCTTTCGACCCAGGTGTCGCCTCCTGCCGTTTCACAATCCGTCGACGCGCCGTCCACCACCAGGTTTCGCGGTTTTCTCTGTGCTGTGCCCTCTGCAGGCGTAGATCCGACTCAGCGGGCCTTCGACAACATGAATCCAGGCGACGCGTCTCCGCCGTTTGGAGTCATGGGGGAGTATTCGACCGCGGGTTCCCACTGTACGGGGATGTACTCTTTGGGCGGCGGTACGCCGGCGCATGCGTCAACGCTCCCTGGCTCGGGCGCCTGGGCCGGGGGGGCGGGCAGCTTGAAGAAGCGGGGGCGAAAGGACCGGCCGCCCACTAGTCGGCCGGGTGCGGCGGCGACTTCTCCCCCCTCGTCGCTGCTTTCTTCGTCTCTCTTCGGGCCTCGCGGGGCCTCCGGGGGCCTCGTGCCTCTGTCGACACAGGGGGGCCAGGCCCCGCACCTCGGGAGCGGCGCGGCGAGTATGTTGCACCAGCTGCAGGGCCGAGATACCTCGCAGCTCCTGGGGGCCTCTTCGCTCTCCAACGACATGTTCGTGGCGTCTCAGCGGCCTCCCCAGGGACCTGGAGCCGGCAACCTCGGCGCAGGCGCCCGGAGTTCCGGGGCGCATGCAGGGCTCGGCGCCACGGGGGCCAACAGCGGCCACGGCGCGCATTTTTTGCCGCACTTGTCTTCTCAGCTGAGCCCGACGGGGCGCGAGCGGGTGGACCCGGCGCCTGCCGCGGCCCCCGAGAGCGAGTACGAGTACCTTTTGCATTTGCCGGAACAAGAGGGTCCGAATCCGGAGAACGCGACCGACCTGAAGTGCGATGTCGCTGGGGTCTACTGGGACAAGCGGTCGTGGATCGCCTCATGGTACGAGGGCGGTAAGCGGTACTACAAGTCCTTCTCTGCGAAGACCCACGGCTTCTACAGAAGCAAGTACTGGGCGATCAAGGTTCGCCTCAGCAAGGTGCAGAACAGCAACCTCCTTGTCAACAAAGGCGCTAAAAACAAAGACCGCGGGAGCAGCGCCGCCGCCCACTCAGCCAGTGCCGGAGGGTACGGACGAAACCAAGTTGACGACTCCAGTGGATATCGGTGAAGAGGGAACAGCGGCTTTTCGGAGGCGGCCCTCGGACGCGTTAAAAGTAGACCCGCTTCGGTGGGGACAGATTGCGTGAGGTGTAGGCTTAGGGCCTTGTCTAGAGACGTGAGTCTGGGAGCGTAGAAAAGAAAGCGCGGAGACCCTCATGCGGTGTGCAAAGGGGTCTCGGGAGCCAAGGGGAGAAATGGACACAGAAGGAGGAACCAGGCAGTGCGACGCGCTCGAGGACAGGAGAAGACGGCAGGAAAATGCTGAGGTGCCCACTCCGGTGGTAGGCGACAGAGAGGAGGAAAATGGACGAGACGCGAGGCCACGGGAGAAGAACAGAAAAGCCGTTTGCCGGCGAACAGAAACCGAGATTTGCGTCTTCGTCGTGGGTCTGCGAGAGCCTTCTTCGACAGCACGACTGGAGTTCCTCTCGGCCGGCCTCGCAGTGCCTCGCGTTTCGCTTCAGCGACTCCTGGCCACCGCGTCTTTGGTCTCTCGGCCGCTGTTCCCCTGCTGCGGTTGCGGTTTCACCGCAGACAAGAACGGGGACCCGCGAAACGCAGCAGGTCATGCTTGCAATCATGTATCGACATGCACACATATATGCATATATGTGAATATATGTCGTTTTATATGTGGAGTTGAGTCATCGTTTGAGTATCGGTGTTGTGCCTGAACTGTATGCACGCGACCGTCTGGTCCGAGGACTTTGGCGAGCGATGAGGGAGACCGCGTGAGAGTTCGCCGAGACATGAAAAGTAGCTCTGGTGTGTGTGTGCCTCGATCCGATCCCGATTCGCGTCGGCGGTGAGAGGGCTGTGCGCCGAGACTTTTGATCCTGAAAAAGAGGAAGGAGAGACAGCGGAGCTCCGCTTTTGGAGATGCGAACTGACAGCGGGACGCGGGGAGAAACGGAGATGAGAGGCAGCGAGCTGTTTGTGGGAAAGAGAACGCTAGAAACGACTCAAGACGCAGGACGGAAACTCTCTGCGATGTAGACAAATCGGGAGTTTGGGCCAGTGCGACGAAACACGCAAACTCAATCGAAAATCCTCGATGACTTTTTGTCGAGGTCTCTCCATATTATATCTATACAAGTATCTTATATACATACATACATATATGTATGTATATATAGCTATATATAGGAGAAGGCTGTTGGAACCCTCTTTTGTTTTTTTAGTTCTCAGTTTGAGAGGTGGAAGGGGGTTTGTCGTGGCAGGCGACCGACCCTGACGTGACCTTAAGAGCAGTCTTGTGTTTGAGATGCAGACGCAGAGAGATGTTGAGGATCTTGGTTTTTTCCGCGGTATCCGTTTCGAGGTGTGCTTGAGCAGTCGTGTACCCTGGGTACAGAGCCAGACCCGCGATCGCGTCTCTGAGCACACCGGCATGTCTAGTAAAGATGCAGATTCAACACAGGTTCGAAAGAGACCTTGTTTGACGGTTTCGGCGAGTCTCTCGAAATGCGCGTCGGACGTCAATCGCCAGGTGCATCTTCTTTTCTGTCGCGCTTGAAGACTGTGTAGCCGAAAAGGAACACGGAAAAAAGCCAAAGAGTAGCTATGTGCTTGTGCATTTGCACTTGTGTTTCAATTCTGTTGCATGCAGCAGCGCCGCAAAAAGCAGGCTGCATGTCTGGATGTACGCAGTGGGGCTGAGAACAATGGACTGCCTTTCTTTTCGAAAACAGTTTCTAACGAAGTGTATGTGGAACCGGAGACTTTTCCACGGATTTACTCTGCGCTTGGTGTCTGCGGACCTGCATCGTTCGAAACTTCCGTTGCCCTCTTCTATGCTAATGTTTCTCAAGACTTTTTTACTACACTCCCGAAGAGAGGTCAAGCGTTGGAGGTCAACTTCCTTCCCGTTGCCTTGTTTGCGAGGAGGCTGCAGTCGTCAACAGGGTGTCTTCCGCACAGATCCCCTGCTTGCAGAGAGATGTCCTCTCGTAGTCGTAGACAAAGCAGCAGTCTGTACTTTGCCAGAGCGAGAGGCACCTCGCTTTCTCGAGCTCCAACTTCAACTTTTAATAGATTTGGTCCAACACAAGAGGTCAGTGAGGTGGGAAAAAGGGACACAAAGCAAGTCGACAGGTTCGTTTTTACGCGCTGGATCTCTTGGGTGTTCCGTGAGAGAGGCAGGAGGTTCTTCGAGGGCAGTAATCCTAAGAACTCCACGATATTTCAAGAATTCCCCCAAACACATGAATAAGGCGAAGAATGTGTGTTCTGGAAATAGATTAGGCGTATCTCGAACTTTGCGCAACTCCGTAGCGGCTCTGTCAGACAAGAAATCTGACCACACACCATTCCTGTGACCCTTTTTTCAATGGAATTCCTTCGCGTCTGAGGATCGAGATGCCTCGCGACCTTCAGACCCTGGGGGCACGACGTGGCGATAGGGTTAGATACTCACAGAAAGATACAAAACGGTGGACAGACTCATGCACAAACGCAGAGTTTTAGCAATGGACAGGTAGACAGAGAGAGATAGACATACGTCGATGCAGAAAGAGAGGCAAATGCATGTATATGCAAAGACATATAGGTATAGGCAGGTAAAGATACACAGAGATGCATAGACGGACAGATCGATACAGAGATACAGATACAGACTTCCAAAAAATGACCACATAGATTGGTACAAAAAAGAAACAAGTTACCGTATCCTTCGTAGAAGATGATGCGCGCTACAAGAGGCTCTTCCGAAAGGAACTCCTTTGACTTCGGCTGGAGTTGAGCGCTTCAAAAGGCGTCAGCCTCTAGATTGTTTTTGACAGTTGTTGAGTTAGTCGGCGATTTCACCGTTACAAGTAAAATGTTCTGGAATTCCTCTTTGTAGTTGAATGACTCATTTTCTTAGCAAATCAGTTTCAGTTCGCACAACCCTTTCTTTAAGGCTTGACCGCAGCTGTTGGACGCAAATGCATTTTCGCACGGAACCTGGATCTACGCGGTTTCGTTACGCTTAACTCCTTTGCCATGACCTCACGGTCCTTTCACACTTTGGAGTATTTCTCGGTAGTCATTGCAGACGTCCCTTTTCACAATATTAGTGCCTTGGCAACAACTGGGAGAAACGTCCTTACTGACTTCCCTCGTAACTGGCACTCTGGACGTTAAATCGTCCGAGGGAGGAATGAGTAGAAACACGAAACTTGACAAGCACTACGGTTCTTACACAGACCACAGCCCTGACGACTGGAATCTTCAGTTAATCAAGACCTGCCACGTTTCGCGGTGCTTTTGCTCTCGGCTTCCTGTATCTTTTCACCTTCGCTGGGTTCTGCGTTTCTTCCCTCCAACGCCTTTGTTGCTATGCTTTCATGTTCCCTGTGTTGGTGACCCCGTAGATCTACGAGCCTCTTCCTGGCACACACTCGGTGTTCCTGTTTCGCTTGACGACGGGTGGTCTGCCCATGACCTATTTGGACTTGCAGGTATCCTTCCACACTGTGCTGATCCGTTGTCTCCTGGCTATCTGTTTATCGCGGGGGTTCTGTTTTCCTCGCCTCCTGCCTCGCTCCACCTCTTCCCGAATGCTCAGAAAAAGCGAATCCTCTGTGAACTTTACTGTTTGCCTCGAACGTGTGCGACAGTTTTCTCCGTGCAAAGAACGGCACTCCTGTTACACCCCACAAACGGCTCTCGAGAGGCCTCAGTCGCCATCACTCCCAGGACCGGCGTACAAACCACATGAGCATCTGCGTAGGTCTGCGGGAGTACAGCGCAAAGGTCTTTGCGGCGCGCATGCAAGCTCTCTCCTGTGTCAGCGGAGCACCGTCGAGAGGAGAAGAGCTGCTGAAGTGAAACCGAGAGATCACGCGTCAAGAAAGTTGAACCGGACAAGCGGCGGTGCAGAGGTGTGACTTGCGAAGTTTGAGAAAGGATATCCGTGCGAGGGAGTCCCAGGGGACTTTGTGAGGCGTCGAGAGAGCCTCCAGATAAAAAAACCCAAGAAAGCGAACATGAGAGAAATAAAAAAAGCTCGGCAAAAGCAAGAGAAAAGTGAGAAAGAGGAAACACACCCGAAAACAGTGTCCTCAACACCCTGTGCTCCCTGTGCTCGCTTCTCTCGACCGTGCAATCTGCAGAAACAAAGAAGGCACACAATTCAAATCAGACCTCAATACAGCTGAAAACCCTGGACTTCAAGATCTTAAAACAAGAGCTCTTCCACATCGGCCATGTTCTACGGCTCCCCGGTAATATATGTTTATATATATAAATAATTATATATATATAGGTATATATGTATATATATATATATATATATATACATTTGGATTACTGCTCACACTGATCTCCCACACACAACAGAGGAAACTGACTCCTGTGTGTTTCACAAAGTTTTCAGTTTCTTGAGAAAGTTAGAGTTTGAAAGAAACCTTGCATAGATAGCTATTTAACTGTTGACACGTTCTTGATAATTTCTGAAAAGTACTCCTGTGCACAGTGAACTCGAATGGGGAATCTATAGAGCCTCTGTAAGACAACGCGTTTTGAAAAGAAAGATGGCCTGCCTCTCACCTCATCGTGTCGAGGGACGTGACCTGTTGCGAGCCGACTTGCCCGTGCTGAGTGTCTTCTACAGAAATCACTGAAAAAGAAAGGACGCGAAAGACGCACAGAAAACTGCATGCAGTCGGAAGGTCCACATGCGCGCATGCCCACGCAAAACACAGACTGCAGAGACTCGGAGACACCAGAGGAACAGGTCCCCTCTCTCACACTCCCAGCTACCGCTGCAGTGACACAAAACCCCCAGATACATATGCATATACATATATAAATATATATATATATATACATTTGCATGCATACACAAGCTGTCTATAGTATCTGGGTCGAGGTGTACAGACGCCTGAGACAGCCATGTGGGACTTCAGAATCTTTCAATTTGACTCACTGCAACATGAGAGCGAGAATCTGGAAAAACGTTTCTCGCTGTTGATCCGTCAAATTCAAATTCTCCATCATTTCGTGGATACTTTCAACCTGAAGCAACGAAACGCACATCCTGTCTTGAGCTATAGCCCTGCGCAGAAGTGCAAAGATATACATATATATATATATATATATATATATATATATGCTCGTATACGTATATGCCGAATGTCATTGTTGACAGGAGGAACGGCCACTGAGGACGGCAGACGAATCTGTGGACGAGTTTGTTTGACTTTTGGATCAGGAAAGCAGAGCTACACGCATATGCTGAAGAGAGTAGTCTACGCAAAAAGGAAAACTTGGTGAGAGCGACGACGCAGCCGTCCAGAAACGACAGCTTGTTAGTTTGTATGTCGTTCCTTTGTGTCTTTTCGAACGACGGTGTTTTATTGACACTTGCGTTTGGTTTATTTTTTCCAGCACGATGGCAGCTATCAGGATCAGTGGTAGCCCTGATTACGTCGAAAGAGAACGTTGTTGAACATGCACAAAGGTCGCAAGTGACGCATGCGCATGCATCAGTGACGCCTGCGTTGCTTCTTGGGAGGGGGCAAAGCCGTGTGACGAGAAATGTGACGTGCATGCAGAGAATCTCCAGAGACCGCGACGGAGACACCCAAGTCAGAAGCGCTTTTCGCGCCGCGTTTTTCATGAATTAAATGGTTTTTGCAAAGAGTAGCAAGGAAAGAGGCCTTTCTTGAGAGCGCTCTCAGCATGTGAGAGGTCAGGAGAGACTCAAAGGACTCGTGAGATTGGGGACAAAGAGGAAGAGAGGAAAGCAGTCGAGTTCTCGAGAGCCTTGGCCTCCTTTGCTTGAAAGTCTTATTTCGCATGTGAAAACTCTCACCTCTTTCTGCTTCTCAAAGAGAGCTTCAGCAAAGTCCTCAGGAAGGGCAAGGAGTCCTTCTTCTCTGTCAGCCTCTGCGCTTGCAGCCGCCTTCTCGTTCTCGTTTGTTGTCTTTGTCTCCTCGAGTGTTTCCTTTTCAGAACCTCGAGAGTCTTGACAGTTTTGAGAAACGTCGGAGGCGACTCGCGCGTGAGGACGTCGCGGCGCAGGCCTCGGCATCGAAATGGGCTGTCCAGACACCCCAGAAAGGAGAAGGACGACCGACGAGAGACTTCCGTCAAGAACAGCACGAAGGAGATAGGAAACAAACGACGAGAGCGAGAGCCAGGAGAGCAGTTTTTCGACACTACCACAGGTGACTCATGGAGACGCATAGCGGCGAAACTACTGGAACTAGAAATAACTCCCTTGACCTCAACGCATTCTCCTTTCTAAACTGTCTGACGGATCTGAGGTGTCTCGACACTTGACGAGCGGGCGAGCTACGACTGGTGGCTTCTTTCCACCGTCGATGCGAGGCAGGTTTTCTCCAATCAGAAGTTGGTCTCCCCGACCATTTTTTCAACTTTTTCTCCTGAAAGGGAAGCTTTGCAGGGTCTGGCGACTTACGTTGAAGTGCTTGGGATTCAAAAGCTGGAAAATCTGCGAGGTGCCTGCGATGCTTCGGCCGCCGGCGCTGCTGCATCGCGTCGCAGAGCCTTCGCCCACAGGCAGAGCCGGGGACGCTGTAGACGAAGAGAGAGGAGATGAAGAAGAAGGAAACGCAGAAGACGAAGAGAGCGCGGAGACACAGGACCCGCATCCGCCACCAGAGAGAGGGAACGCGAAAGCCGTGGACGCCCAGGAGAGAGGTCGCCTGTCGAGAGCAGAGTCAAAGAAAAAAAGAAGGATCTAACGAGAGAAGATGAAGGCGAAGCGAGACAGACGGAGAAAAGAAGCAAGAAAAGAAGCAGAGAGAGGAAGAAGCGCAGGAACGGAGCCAGGAGAAGTCTTATCTCTTCAGGAGGCAAGTGATAAGAGAGGAAAGACGAGAAGAGGAGGAAAAGAAGGTAAGAAAGAGAGAACAAGCAGTAGATGCGTCGAAGAGTGAAGACCTGAAGAAATTGGTTAGAACGACCGCGAGTTTGATACCGTAAGGCAGCGACAGAAAGCGGAGACATCTTTGTTTTCCAAATGCAGGCACTATCAGACAAGGCGCGAGGACGCTCTCGGACTTTACCCAAACAGAAAGACTTCCTCGTCGTCGTCGTCCGTGTCTGTTTCTCCGGTCGCATCGTCGGCAAAACTTCTGTTTTTTCTTCGGCTCTGCTCTCCTTTTCTGCCTTCTCGCTGTAGGTCCTGGAGAGAGAGAGGAATGTCCAGCGGGGCCAGAACAATTCCCCGGGTGTCTCCACAGAGCAGAGGTGGAGAGGCGCTGCAAACGAACAGCTGGGCGTCCAGCGTGTTGCATGCTCTGGAGACACAGAAAACGGACAGAAAAAGACAAAAGAAAAGTGAACAGGAGACCGAATAAGAAGAAAGAAGAGAGCAGAGCGAAGAAGAGAGAAGAAGCAAGTGAAGGACGACACAACCCAGGAGTCACAAGATAGGTAGCAAGAGACAGAGAGAGAGAGAAGCGCGCAAACGCAGACACAAGTGATAGGGGAAGCGGCCGAAAGAGTCGACGCGACAGAGCAAAAAACGAGGCTGTCCAACCGAACCAGCGCACTGAAAAACATTTCACAACCTGCCTCTCTTTTGCGATTTTTAGCCTCTCTCTCGCAGCCTGCCTTGGCTCTCAGAGAGTAGGTTCGGGGTCGCGCAGCAGCTTCCTGAAAGCTTCTGCGGAAAAGATTGAACATTCCGAATCTCTCTTTCTCTTCCCTCTCGCAGGTTTCGCGGCCATCAGCAGAACATAGCCTCCTTCGGCAACGATTTCGCTTTGCATGCAGCTACGCATTCCCCAACAAGGAGACATGGACCGTGTTGAGCAGAAGCCACCAACAGGTCAGCGAGATGGACTTTTGCGTACTGAATGAGGAAAGCCGCAGCGTGGACCTCGAGTCGCTGGGTATTGTAGAGAGAAAGAATGCCGTCGACCGGGCGTCCACACATCAGCGAGGAGTTGGAACAGCTCACCATTTTCACCGAGGAGACACTGAAAAGAAACACAGGAGACAGAAGCTCTCTTTCAGGAAGACTTCCCTGACACAGACGGAGTCGAAGCGAGACAGAAACGCGCCGATCGAGGAATTCCGGGATGCGTCCGAGCCACCCAAGTAGAGACGCCCCCAGAACGGACCAGGAGGAGACAGACAGGGTGGGGCGGCGCACTGGAGTCTGTCACAGTCGGCCATTGAGGACAGACGCTTGCCTCACGAGAGAGAGAAGAGGAGGAGAAGTCACTCTTTTCCAGTTTGTTTAGTTCCCCTGATGCTGCTGAATCATCCCTTCTCAGAGAGAACTTCTCCCGGAACGATGGCACCGACCAAGCGCTCATCTGCGCGGAGTCCTTTGACTCGCTCTTCACACGAGAGACAAAAGGGATCCCCAGCGCCCTCGACTCCGGTGAGTCCACCAGCTGAGCCGCACCAGGGAACTCCAACGAACACGGCAGGGAGGCCTCAAAAACTCACAGATCGAAATGAAATCTGTAACGGAGAGAGAGGGTGCCAAGTTGTGCAGCACCAAGAGACAAGAAACGTCTGTAGAGGCGAGAGAAAACTACAAACCTGCAAGAAACGGGAAGCAGACCCCACTGGCAAGGCAACCCCAGCCCCCTGCGACGACTGCTTTCTGAAAATGGAGGTTGTCTCTGTGGGGAAGCATTTAGTCAAGCATTTACGACAAAAGCGAAACAGTTTAGTCGTTCTGCATCCCGTGCAGAGAGCCAGCGTCGCAGAGACGTCGGAGAGGGCGCAAAACGCTGTGCGATTGAGGCTCTTCTGGAAACGAAGAGCGACAGCGTCATGGTACCTGCGACACTATCGCTCTCGTCCCTGTCGGAGGCTGGCGAAAGAAGAAGAGAGAGAACAAGGAGAGGAGAGACACGAGGAGAGCACAAGACACAGAGAAGTGAACAACAGGGGACAGATACTTTCTTTGCGAGAGCTGAGACGCCAAAGACGAGAGAGAAAAAGAACGTTCACCGAGCAGCAGAACACCCCACGAGGTATCGACAGAGATACTTACGGGGCATTGAGGAATATGTCGCACTCGCTGCAGTTGATGATGAGGACTCGATCTCTAGGCTGGGTTGTCCCGAGACTCTCCTGAAAAAGAAGCAGTTATTCAACCTTGCACCTCTTACAGACAGAATTCCTCCTTCACCCATCTGCTCTCGTCATTAGAAGCGAAACGAATCCTGCACCAGCCATTTGCGTCTTCCGAGAAAACGACAAACCGGTTTCTTTCTTGGTTGACTCTCAATGCCTCGGGAAGAGACACGACCCGTCCACGATTTGCATGCACGCGTACATCTGCCCACAGGGGTGCCGCAAGGTTTTCTCGATGCCCGCCAGTTCGCGAGTCCATCCGCATTTACCACTCCACGCAGCGAAGCAGACGCAAACAGAAACATGGAGAGAGCACGAGACGCAGCCGGACGTTTGCCGTCTTTCTTGACAACGTCTTTCTGCCAGACAGAGCTAAAGAAGAAGCAGGAAAAAGGACCTCAAAAGCGACGTTCTATCTGTATCACAGATGTCCTTTTCGACCCAGCCTGTCTTCGTCTTTCCTCGTTCTCCCCGTTTCCCCTGTCCTTCTTCTGGACGGTCTGCAACGCTCGGCTGGTTTTCAGACTTTGCTGAGCCTCGAGAGCCTCCCTCGTTCTCTTCTTTGCTGGTCCACGCGTCGGCACACTTCCCCAGAGAGAAGCGCCTCTTCTTCTCCTCCTCAGAGCTCACGCAGAGAAGTCTTGACTCTGGCTCGAAAAACAGCTTAAAAAGGTGAGAAGTGAGTCGTGAAACGAAGGTCGTCCAACGCACGGAACCGACTTCGAACCCCAGAACCTGAGTTCACTACTGTAGCTTGGAAGCTCTTTCCCCAGTGCGGACTTTGGAGAGTGGCTGCTTTGAGGAATCCACGGAATGGAAGAATCATTCGTTTCTCGATTCCGAGTTTCCTTCCAGGTGCTTTTCACAGCCACAGTTAGAGACTTTAGCCGTGGTAAAGAAACCGTTTCTTCGGACTCGGTGAAGCTGGTGACGAGTACCCCTGTTGAAGCAGAGGCCATCGTCTCTGTCCAGCGTTGTCGAGCAGCCTTTCAAAGAGGCCTTTGACAGGCGTTCGTGCAAACGTTTTTCGTCAGTCCGCCAGCCTTTTTGGCACCCGTTTTCCACCCACTTTCTCAAAGTGATTGCTTGGAGATTCGCTCTTGTTTCCGACCGACCCCCCATCCCCGACCTCGCACTCACTCTGTCGATGACCAGCCGTCGCCCGTGTGCCTCTGCCACGACGAAGACGCGCTCGAACTGCTGCTGCAGAGAAGAGAGAAGGAAGAGACCCGGAAGAACAAGGCGTCGAAGTGGGGAGAGGCGCAGGAAAACAGATGCGAAAGGCGAACGAAAAAAAAACAGAGAAGGAGACGACAGACGCTGGAAAACGCAGGAAAGAGGAAGACGACGCACACTCTTTTCTCCGTTCCATCTTCTTGAAAAACGGGACATGCGCGGTAAACGCTAAGCGATCGCGAGACGGAGAACCACAGGTTTGCATCGACTTCGATGTTGGTCTTTCACCGAGACGGGTGTCGAAGGAATTCGCGCGACATTGCAAAGGAGTTCACTGTGAACGCCAGCTGGCTGCAATGCGACTCGAGAAAAGGTTGAAACATCTCTGTCGCCCCGCATGCTCTCTGGCAATTCGATCGCCTTCACAGCACCGGAGCAGGGACTCGGGAGAAACGCGCCACTCATGTGCTCAAGAAACGAGGACGAGGTAAAAGTCGCAAAAACTCACAGAACGCTTCGCGCCATAAAACAGCGCGCAGCTCCCTGCCAGGCTCTGACGCGAGGGGTACAGTCGATCGTTCCACGCGAGTCTCCGCTTCAACCAGACCTGAAGAAACCGAAGAAAAAAGCAACTCCCTTCTTCACGTGCCGCCCAGACGGAGCTCAAAGGGCAACACACACAACATGCAACAGTTTTGTCGCTAAATTCAGAAACATCAGACATATACAGACATGCGCATAAACATACTGTGAATGCAGCTTCTGGACGTCCTGTCTTACGGCGTTTGAACGCTCACGGGTCTGTCAGTGCAAAGTCAAAGACGTAAAAACTCAATACATGTACGCGTCTGAGAGTCCGAATTTACACCTGTGTACATACCAATGTATGTGTACGTATACACGCATATATATATATATATATATATAAATATATAAATATATAAATATATATATAAATATATATATATATATATGTAACTATGTGGTTTTCAATGAGGTCTCGACAATTGGTGTCTGCCACGGGGTTTCTCTCCCGCAGTGGCTGTCCACCCGAGCCGTTTTTCCTGACCAGAAAAGCGTTTTTCTCGAACTTTCTCTTCGCGTCGTCCGTCGCGCCGGGCTCGGAGACGGAGCGCGAAAACGCGGTCACAACGCTTCCACCATCTGCGCTGTATGTACACCGAGAGAGAAATCGAGGGCGCAGCAGACTACGAAGGAAAGTCAACATTAAGATTTCCAGCGCCGCGGCAAAAACCAAGAAGCGCCTGGAAAATACGACTCCAAAGTTGTGCCGACATTACGCGAGAAACGAAAACACTCTCGGAGAGAAAAGAGATGGCTCGAACGAGCAGAGAAACAAAGACGAATGGAGAAAAGCGCAGTGGACGTGAAGACAGGAGGCCACTACAGAGAGAGCCGAGAGAAGAGAATGAAAAACGCGAGAGATGAACTCCCTGAAACAACGAACTAAAAGACGGCGATCCTCCAAGAAAAGCCGTGGTTGTACAGAGATGATTCCTCAAAGCACTTACATGACTGTAGCATTCTAGAATTTCATTTATCCCTGAACTAGCACCTACCGAAGGCACAGTGAATACTTTTTCGTTGATTCCTCACCAGGCGAAGAGAAGCGAGAAGACTTCCACTTCTTCAGCTGAAATCCAGTCCTCCGGCCCGATCTTGGAGTCCGCGAAGACATTCTCCTCGTCTTCTTGACAGTGCGCCTTCTCCAGCTCTCGACTGCAAGCAACGACTGTCTGAAGCAGCACAGGAAGAGATTGCTGAAGAAAGACTCGAAGCCGACTTTCGTCTGCAATGCCGTGCGGCCCCGATTCGCGACTCAGGTACCTAAATGCAGAGACAGAAAAAGGAGAAAAACGAGCAAACTCGCGACCTCAAAGCGGGCGCGAGAGGAAAGGCGAGAACTAGAAAGTAAAGGCTGAGGACGCAGACTGGGAAGAAGCTACGCGCGCGAGGACACAAGAAATTGGGTTCGTGGATTCGGAAAATACAGACCTTTGACTCGGCAACGCGCGCGACAGATGGGAGAAGGAACAGACAAGGAATTCCTGAGGGAAGAAGAAGCATCAGCTGTCTGTATGTTTTTCACAAGGAGGCCCGTGACGAAGATTGGACGATTTCGGTGACAAACGAGATTGTATAGACTGTCTGTAGGCAGTGCAATATCCTCATCCTGGATCTCTATGATGTATACACTGTCAGTGTTTTCGAGTCCTTTTCACAAAAGCGTCTATGGCTTTGTGCCTTCTTCTGCGCTTGCTCTACCGGTCACCACAAGCAGCTCCGCTACGGCTTCGTACGTCTCCACCTCTGCCGTTCTGCTGTTCTTCTTCTTTGCTGCATGCCTTGAAGTTTTCTCTCGTCCTCACCTGGGCGACTCGCCGCGCGCACCGCCACCGAGTGCAGGAGCTCCCGCGGCAGAGGCGCCTCCACTGAAGTCTCTCGCGTCCGTCGCTCCCGACGCGCGCGAGCGCCAGGGATCGTCTGTGCTCCTGGGGTTCACAGGCAGACGCAGGCTGCGACTTTCTTGGATGAGGAGCAGCAGCGCCAGAGCTCGCAGATCCACGCACTCGCGAGAGGACGCGAGCGATCGCTCGAGAGCCGTCTGAAGAACAGGAGACGACGAGTCTCTGTTGGGCCAGGCGGCGTCCGTGGAGGTCGCGGAGCAAGGTTGCGTCGGAGCGCGGAGTCGCGCGGAGCTCGTCTCTCGTGTTCCTTTCTCCTCTGAAGGAGCGAGGAAGGAGAGCGAGGTCGAGACGGTTCTCAGCACCGAGACAAACAGTTGCCAAAAGGCATGGAGCTCTTCCTCGTCGAGGGATGCATCTGCGCAGCCGTGGCGACTCGTCAAGCGGTGGGGAGAGGCTGACGCAGCGCCGAGCTCCGCGGGAGAGGCGCAGCTGCAGGTTCTGTTGAACTCCACCCAGTCGCGGAGAGAGACCGAGACGCACAGGTCCTCGGAACGCGCTCTCTCTGTCTTCACGTACCTGGCGAACGCTTGCAAGTAGCTGCTCGCGCCCTCGAGACCCCACAGACCGCCTCTCGCAGGAGCGAGAAGCGCATGCTCCCAGACTTCTCCCCTGAGGAAGAGAGAAGCGGACGCAGGTCCGGAAGTCGAAAGAGAAGAGTCTCCCCCCTGGGCAAGACCCTCAGAGGCGGCTCTTGCGTCACCCATGGCGAAGCGCGGAGAAACATTCGAGCACGGTGCTCTTCCGGAAAAAGCGTCCTCCTGCACCCTCGAACCCTCCACTTCCACCCGCGCCAGACGGTAAAAGCGGACAAGAAAGAGGGCCGAACGCTTTACAGAGGAAACGGAGGCAAAGACGCGTGCCGTCGAGTCTGCTCGCGACTCGCGGTGACAGCAGCGACGAGGTACCGTTCGAAGGCGACGAACCCCAGGCTTCGAAACAGACGAACCGGTAACGCAAGAGGACGTTGGAAGAAGGGTGGAAGAGAAAGAGGATCTCACGCCAGCAAGACACACAGCGATGCAGGGTCTGTCTGGCGCGACGGGGATGTCGAGAAGACGGGGAAATGAATTTCCTTTTCGAAGAACACACAGAAGTCTCGAGGTCTGCCGATGAGGTTCACGGTCAGGACTGGACAGAAAAAGACGGACATTCTCCAAAAGCGGGCGGTATCCGTGTGTGAGTCCGGGGTGCGGTGTCGGCGCCGAGACGCGAGGAGAGACTGACCAGTTCGAAGAAAGAGAACCGAAAAGTCCGAAGGGCCACAAGCAGCACGGACGCGAAATTGGAGCGCGCAGAACATGCGACGAAAAAAAAAGCGAAAAACCTGGGGGGCAACGAGCTGGAAAATAGCTCCTCGTCACCAACGGTGAGCCCCTCGCGTCAACGGTTCGTGAAGGAAAAGGAATCTGTTCCAAAAAAAGCGGAAACACCCAGGGAACTATCCACCCACGGAGTCCAATCCACGTGACGAATTGCTGAACGAACTCTCGCCCTCGAAAAGGACCAAACACAGTCACTCCTCTGTTTTCCGAGAGGGCGCCTTGAGGACCGGAAAACGCAGGTTTACCGTTCGTCGAGTAGGAAGTTCTTTCTCACATGCGAGGAGACGGAGGTAAGCGAAGAAATGCGCTTCTGGGTCGAGAAGGGGCTCGAAACTCGCTAGAATATGGCGTAAACTGAGGAACGCACTTCTTTTCATGGTTCCAGTACACTTGCATGCAGACGAGACACAAACTGACAAGACACGACTCTCAACAGATGCGGCGCTGACTGGAGAGCCGGTGTTTTTCTGCAGAAGCAGTTCGACTTCGTTGCTCGCGTGACTGCGGAATTAGTTCCACATCTTGAATTGTTTATTGAACCAAAGCTTTATCATTCAACTCTTCGTGCTTCTGAACAGCTTTCGACTTTCAAATAGAGGTCGCCTCAGCAGCCCGCTTACAGCCGGGGATGTAGAAGGGTGCAAAAGAAGATCCTGGGACTTTGCTTTCAACGGAAAGAAACAGACGAACGTTTCTTCTTGAATCTTAGGTCCCTGTACGCTCCACAATGAAGCTGACTCAATTCCGTTATAAAAGTGGCGCAGAATGTGAATTTTTTTCAGCGGCAACTCCCCCGAAACTGCGAGGTCCAAGAGACGTTAAAAGGGATAGCGGTGTACCTATCACTTTGGCAGACTTTTTGCAGTCACACTGTTCCAGAGACAATGAGAGGCACATCAGGAGCTCGTGGCTGGCGCTGTTTCATCTGGAGTTTCTGGTCTTTCTTTGTGTTTCTCCTTTTTCTGCATAAGCCGAAAACCCGTTCTTTCGGCAAGGCTGTTCTTTCTCTCGGGGGTCACCTTCTGGATGCTCAGAGTCGCAGCAACTGAAGATAACCACGAGGCAGAAACCGCAAAGAGGACTCGAGCGCAGCAAGTGTTTGTCCGCGTCACCAGGAACCTGCCCACCCCACGGGACATCACAGCCGTTTAGCTGGAAAACAGTCACGAAACCGAGGGGTGCACTCGGAGACCCTATTTCAATTCGCGGAAGCGGTTCTCGATAAACCCAGCTGGACGCTCTCAGTAGCTAGTTTCAGAGTCTCCTTACTGTGGCGTTGCGTAGCCGTTGCCGATCGCAGAAACGAAATTTACATGACACGGTAGGAGGAGAACCAGGACTCTCAGTACGTAGGTCCCTTGACGTTTGTGTTGGGAGTTTCGTGACTGGCCTTCAGCCTGGCAACCGCGCCACCTGTGTCAGCATGCAAAGTCGCACTGCTCACATTGAGCTTGAGAACTTTAACGAAAAGAGGAACAACTGCGCGAGCTTGAACTGTGAAGGCTTCAGCTCTCGACGTCGGGCGCTCAGACGAGAAAGCGCGACAGCTCCAGAGCAGGGAAAGGGGCCGACTATTTGCGTGACTTGGTCCGCGTGTATTTTCACTTGAAGTCCGTGAGACATGTACTTGCTACGCCAGGAGACGCATCAAACAACCACGCAAATAAACGACGCTTTTGGGGGAGTAGGGGGTTCCTTCGAGCTGTCCTCCTGCCTTATACCTATGACGGACGATAACTACCGGTGCACACTTTGACACTCTGAAGCAAAGCGGATGTGTATCACTAGCAGTCACCTGCATTTCCACGGCACCTGCTGTGTTTGCACAACCTTCCCGACCACACACACACACACAGATCTACATGTTTGCTGCACCAGTTCGCATGAGAATTGTTTCCCACGATTTCATAGACACAAGAATCCAGAGGGCTGCTCTGCTCCTCCAGTTCCTTTCGCGGTCACCCAGTTGCTCGTCAGCCGCCAGACCGGCAGGAACTCAGTGGTGCATTCCGTAGCCAACGGACATCAGGAAGGAGACTACCACAGATCCTTCGAGATCAAGCCAAGAGCTAGCTCGAAGCTGTTACTCCCCAGAGAACCTGGCCTCTGGACAACAACAGCAATCCTCAAGTCCCCGTTTGCAGAGAAACTCCATCGATCGGCAGCCGGCAGTTTCTCGCTTTGATTTAGCAGGCGTGCGCCCACGCGATCTAAAACCGTGAGGTCTTTGTCTTTTTTCGGCTAATGGGGTGTGTCTGAGACGAGTAAATGTGCAATCCTGTTTGCTTCTTTAGTTCATTGAAAGGCTCCTTCTCCCTTGATTTGTGGAAGTCTTTCAAACGTTAAAGTTGCACAGGGAAACTGCACTGCAAAGGAATCTTGAGAAAACCCCCTCAGGGGAGCTTATGGTCGCTAGTGGACGCATGCAACCGTTTACACACCGGTTTCTTGCGGACGAACACAGACACACACACACATGCAGCCGGCGACGCCCTCCCGCGAATTTCGAGACCACGGCTTCCTCGGACGCATGCACCCGTTGATTCCGATGGAGGCCGAGCCTTTTGGAACTCAGTAGTCGAACGCGAGTTTCTCTCCCTTGTAAGTCTCCCGTTTGCACCGGTCGAAACTCGGGCAAAGTCGTCGATTCGCTTCGGGTGCATGCGCCAGCAGATCATGCGGTGGTGGTGGTGAGCGCGTGGAGTTTGGCCGCCAAAACGAGAGACAACCCTGCGGAGGGACTCGCCATTTCATCAGAGTAAAGCGCCATTTTGTAGGCGAACGATTGTTCCCTTGCCTTTGGCAGGACGGGGGACACACACACTTGGAAAACTCTCTCTTTTTCTCCTGCGCATGCATCGTGGCTTTCCAGGCAGGCTGCCGGTGACCTTGCGTTGGCTGTCCATTTCCCGCTGATCTTTCGAGAACTCCGAGCACTTGAAAAACTCCTCAGTTCCTCAGTCAACACAAAGTCCAGTGCTTGTCCAGGCACCACAGAGCGCCGTTCTCGTCTGCACAGCTCTTCCGCCTCCACTGGTCTCGACGCCGCCGACCAGCGGATCTACTTTTCGCGCTCGGTCCTTTTTCATCGACTCATTTGTTGTGAAAAAAACACCCTCGCCGCCGGCAGAGAACCAGGACCTTCTGGCGGAACTTGTTGTCTTGTCGCATGCACACGCAGAACTCTTTTGTGCAATCTCGTTCTTGAGAAGAAAACCGAGGATGTCGCGACCATCCACATTTTTTGAGAGATTAACAGTCTCGTCTTTTTCAACGAAAAATCTTCGCAGTTCTCTTGATCCTCCCCTGCGAATGAGTATTCGCTGCATCTAGCTTTTCTTGCCTCTTCGTCGATTCCTTCGCTTTCTCGCTCTCCGACAAAAAAGTTTGCCGAACCCTCTGCCGCACAGTTCGGCGTCCAACGGCGAACCATGCAGGTCCTCTCCATCGAGGACTCGTCTGTGGCTTTCTCCCTGCACCTCCTTGAAGATGTCAAGACTTTCTAAGTCTCCACCTTCTTCTTCTCCGCGTCCGCGTTCTTCTTCGTCTGGTTCTTCTCAGAGTGTCAGGGAGACTGGGCATGAGCCAGGATGGGAGAGCACGCAGGCAGAGCTGACAGCGCGTTTTCCTTTTATTCGCGACTGCTTGCCAGGCCAGCTGCTTCAGCTGAGAATCGAAAACTGGATGGCCTACACTGGCCCTGTCGAAGTCAACTTCCTCACGGGCATCAACCTGGTGAGGCGTCTTCCACGAGTTTCGTCCTTCTCCCCGTCCTGATTCTCTCTCTGCGCCGCTGTCTCTTTCGAGGCCGTCCATTAGCCTTCTGGCCCTCTGACCAGGCTCACTCCACTCGTCTCTTCACAGTCAAGGGTATCTCTCTCTGCTCGCTGCTGACTCGCACGACGCACTGGAATTCCTTTCCGTTCCTCTACTGCAAATAGGCCTCCTGACTTCTATCTACATAGAGACGCTCTTTGCTTGGTTCGAACGCAAGCTGTTCCATATGCCTTCCCTGCCCGCGTCCAGTGCGACCCTCGCTCTGAAAGGCTGGAGATGCCTTTCTTTTCCAGGCCTCTGGTTTTGCCTTTAGCTGTTGCTTGCCTCTTCGTTGTCTCCACCGCAGTGGTTGCCGTCTTCTTCTTACACTGTTCCCCCACCGATTTCCGCCTTTTCGGCCTCGTCCCTCCACCGCTTTCAGGCATACACTCTGTCGTTTTTCAAGCTCTTTCCTGTCTCCTTCTGTGTCTCCGGTGCGCAGCTCGCTGCGCCGAATGGAGCGGGCAAGAGCAGCTTGTTGTGCGCCATGGCGTTTGGGCTCGGCTACGATGTCTCGCACATTTCGCGGCGCGGCTCTCGGCTTCGGGACTTCATTAAAAATGGCCACAGTGCATGCAGCGTCTCCTGCGTACTCGCGGGGCGCAAAGCCGGCGAGTTTGTCACCACGAGGCGCGATCTTCGATTGGTGGGTGTCGGCGTTGACAGCGCGCAGAGCGTCTCTGGTCTCCGTCGAAAGACCAACATGATTCAGTTCTCACTGGCCGTGTAGTTCTGTGTCTTTCTCTGCGCTTCCCTCTCTTTTCCTCAACGTCCATCTTGTTTCTCTCTGTTCCGGCTCCCCTTTGCTCTCCGTATGTCGCGCTTCTCGGGTGATCGTATCCAGAGTAACAGTTGTTGGAGAAGGATCGGTGTCTCCCGCGCAGTTCTGTCGAAACTGTCCTTCCGCGTCCGTCTCATCTGGATCTCTCAGCGGGCTTGAGCTGCGAAAACGCCTAATCTGCGCATCTGAAAAAACACCGTTTGACGCCTCTTTCGCATCTGTTCGCTCCTGCGAAGCCTCCTTGCCATCACGTTCAGTGTAGCGCATACACAAAGATATATATATATATATATATATGTATACGGATGCATATGTGTGTACATGTATATCTGTGTGTTTGTATATATATATATATTTGGAGAAAGGCGCGAATGCCTCTGTGCTGGTTTCCTTCGGCAACAGTCAGGAGAGCAGACTGTTTCGACCTTCTACGTCAACGGACGCGAGTGTGGAGTGGAGGCTCGCATGGAGTTTCAGAGACGATTGAGGCTTCAGGTGGACAATTTGATTTGCTTCATGCCTCAAGAACGAGTTCCAGAATTCGCCACAATGCGACCGGAAGACCTGTTCACCGCAACGCTGCGCGTAGGCTCGTTGGAAGGAAAACGATGTTCTCTCCTCTGCCTCTGTGTCGTCCTGCTTCACTCAGACTGCACCTATCGGGGGCTTCAACGAACGAATGTCATCTGGCGGTTCCCCGCCACCGCGCAGGCTCAAAGACTCTCGTTACGAACCTCATAGGACGTTTTAGATCTCCTTTCTTTCTGTTGAGTTCAAAGTGAAGATCTGCCACACAGTGCTGCATGTATACACGGACATATCAAGATATATATATATATATATATGTATATATATGTATATGTATAGATGCATATATCTGTATTTGTATATCTGCATGCAGATATGTGCGTGTATGTACTGGGCGAAGTATCGGCCCACCGATCTTTGTATTTGTGCCTGAAAGAGTCACGCGATCGAGTTACCGGAGTCAGGAACTGGAAGTCTGTGACTTTGTGGAGAACCATGGCCGATCGACATGGCTTGGGTGAGCAGGTCTCGAGGACGGTTTTGTCCTGATCCCCGGCATTTCTTCTTGGCAGGCGATCGATTTCGATTTGCATGAAGCCTATGTGGGGTTGCGCGACTGGGAGGCGAAGCGAGAAGAGACCGAGAATCTATTAATCCAGGGGCGCGCGGATTTGTCAGCGCTCGATCGCGCCGTCGAGAAACTCCGTTTGGAGCACGAGGAACTCAAGCGACTTCAAGGCTGCGAAAACCGACGCATCCTTTGTGAAGGAAAAATCCTCGAGGTGCGAAACAACAAATGAGCAAACATCCGCCCGGCGCTCTCCCCACCACATCAACGCAGAAATGGATTTATATATATTTATGCAATTGCCCCTATACATTTGCGTATGCACGCGGATATACATATATATATATATATTTATATATATATATATATTTATATATATACAGATATATGTGATTCGTGTTTTTGTTTATGTCTGTATGCATATATACCTAATACATACCTATTCGCGCGTATGTATGTTTACTTCGCTGTAATCATTTATATGTGCATGCATAAATATAAATATATATATATATATATATGTTTAGGGGAGTCACTTATACATGTAGCTGTCCTCTATGCGTTGAGCAGATGCACACAGTCACACCAGCGCAGGAAGGCCGCTTGCGCGCGTTCTTTTGTTTTCTGACATGTACATGCGGGGCGACGGCACTACACACATGCCTTCCGTTCGTTGCGTAGGCAAAGTCGCTCGCAAAGTAACGTCTGCATGGGCAGAAAGTGATGCTTGTGAGTTGTCGTTTTTGTTGTCGTCTCCGTCGTCCAGCGGGGTGGCGACTTTGTACGACTGGCGTATGAGTACAGCACTGTGGCGTCTGTCTTTTCTAGCTGGAGTTCCCTTCATTTTGCTGAACCTACCTCTGTCTCTGTATGTTTGACGCGAGTGATACCACTGGGAACGCGAAAGGCCGTCGAGTGTGACGGTGTCTGCGTGGAAAAAGCGCTTGGCGAACGATCTCGGTACGACCTGCGGCTTTCCAAGTTTCACCACGCGGTCGTTCGCCTCCTCCTCCTTTTCAGGGTCGCGTCAGTGCAGTGGAGCAACGCCTCGAGGAGCAGGAGCGCGCCAGGAAGGAGACAGAGAGACAGGTGGAGACTTCGAAGGAGAAACTCAAGAAAGTGGACGAGAAGATCCAAGAAGTCCAGCATCTGCTTCGACGCGTCTCGCAAGACAGAGGTCGTGTGACAGCCCAGTGGCTCCAGGAGCAGGCGAGCGTCGGAGCCGAACTCGAAGACTTTGTTGCAGACGTAAGTACGACAGATCTGGGCGGAGAAAGCGTGGAGCGACTCGAGAATGACGAATGCGCGAGGCAGGGGAGGTAAAGAAAGTCAGTTTTTCGGGATGCGATTTTAAAGCCTTTTTTGTAAACCTCCTGTTCCTTCACCAGATTCCAGGCACAGAAGGCAACGGTTCGCGTCCACGTGAAAGGAAAGTTTAAGTGCTTTTGTCGTTTTCCATGACGAGGAAAGACGCTTCTTGGTGGCTTTCCAGAAAAGAGATCAGCAAGAGGGAAAACCGGAAACCTGAAGCTGAGACGAGTCTCTCAAAGGCTCCAACGCGGGGCGCTTCTGCGGCCGACCAGCCAAGAAAGCCTCGCAGGCGAGATATCATGAAAAACAGCTTTCGAATATAACTTGAATCCTTCTCGAGGAACTCGCTGAATGCGAAGCTTCGACGTTGTGAAGCAGAAAGCCTCTGAGGAGCCGGAGGAGCTCGCGCGGCGGATGGCCTGCCACAGAAAGCCGTGCAGGACTTTTGAATCGACTATCCTTGGTCTATCTTCGAGCAACCAACACAAGCTTTTCTCTAGTTCCCAGTGACAGGGGTGTCAAGGCAGGAGGGGTTTCATATAAACAAGGCAAAGCACTATACGTTCAATTGGCGTTTCTGAATTGTTTTCTTTCTCTCCGATTCAAGCAAGTCCTAAAAGAATCTGATTTACTCAGTGAACACCGTCGTTCGCCGTGTGTGGCACTCTTTCTCCCTGAGGGACGTCTCTTCGATGGCGACGCTGGGTTCCTCGGCTCGCTGCTTCATCTCCTTCCTGCTTCTGCAAGATGTTCTCCCTTTCTCTCGAAATTCTGGAGAAACCTCTTTCTGGAGCTTCTTCTGGCGTTCGTTTCTGAGTGAAGTGAGTCGTGCAGTAGGTGGACAGACGTCCGACTCGTTCTCTGCGCTGCTCTCTCCTTCTCGCGCCCAGGCCATGGCAGACGTAGAAAGACTGGAAGCAGAGATCGCGGCGCTTCCGGAAAAGGCTCTCGAATGGAAGAGAGAAAAGGAGCGACTCGCCAAGGAGTTCGCGGTGCGGCATGCGGTGCTGATGCGCGCCAAGGCTGCCGAAGAAAAGGTGAGTTCGTTGAACCTTGGAGTGCCGAATCAAGATGACTAGAGGCAGGCTTGATCTTCGCCTTCTTCGGCGATTTGTGAAAAAGCCTTGATGCCCCATTCTTGAACATCAGCTATAGAACACTCAGTCTATATATATATATATATATATTTGTATTTCTGTATCGGGTGGGACGCTTGCCGGCAGCCAAAACAGAGGTGCGTTTTCCTCTTGAAAGTGCATTGTTCGCTTTCGTGACCGTAGCTCCCATTCTGTTTTCTGAGGAGGGGGCTGAGACTCTTAGCGCGCCGTGCTCGTTTTCGTCTATTTCCTCCTCGTTCGCGCAAGCGTTTCTGTGTGAAAAGGGAACGCCTTGTTCGATCGCCGAACAGGGAGGCCTCGGATGCCAGGGTATCGCAAGACGAACTGCGGAACCTGCGTGGTGTTTTGCTTCTCTGTTTTTCCGAACACAGAGTCGTCAGGATTTTATATCGACTGATACAGAATCTCGAATCTAATGCCCTGACACTGATGAACTGAACTTTACTTCCCTGCTCACGCCACATTCGTTCTTCATTTTCAATTTCGACAGAAATCCAGGAAACGAGAAGCTTGTCGTCTCGGGTACAGGGCCTCTGCTAGCGAGGCAGGGCAACTTTCTCGTGGTGTCTCTCAGGCCCTGAGATACCAGTCGCTACATCACTTCGACGCAGTGTAGCTATCTTCGTCACGACTTTTTCCGATTCCTGTTCAACAAGAGAAAACGTCCATTCGAACTGTTGCCATGCGTATGTTTCGAGGCTCACGAAAAATATGCGCGATTGTAGAAAATAGAGTTCCGCGAAGATCTTGCATGATGTGCCTTTGCATTTGCTTCTGCCTCGGATGTGTTGCTGTGCACACTTTGTCCACTTAGGTTCGCCTGGAGGCAGAGCGGGAGAAGGCGCATGTAGCGGCAAGCATGAAGGAAATCCAGAATTCCTTGGCTGCATGCAATGCGCGCCGCCGCGAGCTCCAGCACAAGGCGACAGAGGCTCGCATGCGCCTGCAGACTCTGGAGGGCGAGGAGCAGGTTCGTGCTCGGTTTCAGTGCCTTTGCGAATTTGTGCAAGAGGAACAGATCTAATTGCGTGATGCATTCAGGCCCAAGACGCCGTTTTTCGATTCACAGACGTGTTGAAGTTCGAGACGCCTTCCTGCAACTTTTTTAACACAGTGCGTGGAAGCTCTGGAGAGTCCCTTCATCATTCTCGAGTCATGCTGTACATCAAAGTTCGAGTCGAAAGAGTCTAGACGTCATCATCAGTACACACATACAGGGGTGTATGTAAATATTCGTTTATGCGTTTGAATGCGGATGTGGAGGTAGCTGTAGACGCGTAGACATGGCTCGGGGTGCTGCAGAAGGGAAGCTGTTTCTGTTGACTGCGCAGAGTTCTCTCTACATATGTTTGCCGTATACTCGAGTGCGTCTATGCTTCGCGCGTGTGAGGTCCCCCGCGTGGAAGGATTTCGATGAAAAGATGACAGAGAAAATTGGACCGAAAGATCCGTTGTAGATGGGGGATTGTTCACACCGCATCGTAGACAGGTGCAGGCGTCTCTGAGCGGGTGTGCGAAGAGCGAAGAGGCTTTTGACGGCTGCGAATGCAACGAGTGGATGTCCGGTGGTTTTGCGTCAGGATCTGCTGCGGCAAGTGCAGATTGAGAGACGAAAGCATGCGGTTCTGGAGGAAAATCGCCAGAGCGCGAAAGTCAAAAACCTCCTTCACTTCATGTCCACAGGCGGTGGCGACCGAGGCCGACAGCAGAGCCTCTCGACTGCCTTGCAGCTGCTCAAGGAACGGAAACTGAAGCACACTTTCGGCCCTGTTGCTTTCATCACACAGGTACGAACCGTCGTTGAATGCGGCAGTTGAGTTTTCCAGTCCCGAGGATGTTTGTGTTCGTTTTGCATGCAGATCTGTATGAAACTATGAAGACTCATGTGGGCATGCACAAGAGGCCGGGAACCACCAAGTGCTTCACATGTCCTCCACCGTCTAACCCCGTCGTTTTTCTGTTTACGCACAAACGTAGCTTCCGCCAAACCGGTCCACTTACCTTCGTCGATCTATTTCTCGCTTCATGCCTCTGTCGCCGTAATCCAGTCTCATCTGCGTCTCTGGATTCATCTACGCCGCTCTCCCGTCTCCATCGAGATATGTATATATGTGTGTGCATACATCGACATCTGTGTATCTGCCTCTCCGTATCGGTATCTCTCTACGCCTGCCGATCGACCGCTCTCTCCAATCATTTGAGTGTCTCGACACACAAAGGAATGTGACTTTCTTTTTTTCTCGACCGCGTGGACCGGTGCATGCGTCGCGCCTCTCTGCCGTTCTGTGTGCCTTGTCCAGGTGAAGTCAGCGAAATACCTGCCTTACGTGGAGCACCTTCTTCAAGGCCGCCTGGGGGCGTTTGTGTGCACAGACGACGAGGAAATGAAGTTTCTGTCCCGGTCCAACTGCCATGCCCTTTTTCTTCGCGCTGACTTGCGCGGGCGCGTGAGGCTTCCGACTGCCTCAGCGCAGATGCAGGCGCTGGGCGTCGAATGTTTTCTCCACGAGCAGCTGGAATTCGTTTTGGACGACTCGGACGGAGACGCACCCACCGGGGGTGCATGGGGAGAGGAGCGCCGACAGGACAACAGAAGTCCCAGAGGCAGCGGAGCGGCTGTCGAGGCGCCGGCTTCTGTCGAGGCATGCGCAGAAACAGCTCGACTGCGTTGTGGGCTTGACGAGCCTCAAGGGAGCGCGGAGCAGAAGAAGCGCGAAGCCGAGCGTCGTCGCGACCAGCTGCTTCTGTTGATTCGCGAAACCGTCGTTTCTTTCACGAACGCCAACACGATCTTCGTAGTCCGAGACTCGCTCACTCCCCAGGAAGAACAACGCATGCAGCAGTTCATGAAGGAAGAACTTGCGCGCGTCTTCCAGTTCCCGGTCCGGAAGCTCGTCTACTTCAAAGGCGCCGCAGTCCACAGCGTCCAGAAAAGTCTCCACGATAACTTCTGGCTGGACGCATGCGATGTCCTGCGGTCCAGACTGCATGTCGCCGCTCCTCGAAACGGCCATTCTCAGTCCGCAGGCTCTGCGCCCTCTCTGGCCCATTCGGCTTCTCCGTTCGCGGGGATTCTCGCTGTGGTGCAGCACCCGACGAACGGCACGGCTACCCGAGAGGGTGAGCGACAGCAGGCAGAGGCTCTCGCGGAGAAGCGGGGGCACATTCAGAAGGAGAGAGAGAGTCTGCTGAAGGAGTTGGAGGCGCTCGAGCGAGAAAACGACGAACTCGCGGGCAAACGCCAAGAAGCGATTTTGGAACGACAGACGCTAATTGAGAAGGACACCCATCTTGCCAAGGCGTCGCACGACCATGCTTTTGCCAAGGACCTCTACGAGGCAGTTGTCACTGAGGTGAAAAAAGACATCGAAGAAACTGTGGCAAGAGCGAGCGGACGAGGATCGGGACTGAGGGAACTCTGAAGAAACGCGAAAATGACGCAGACAACCGAGGGAACGCATGCACCAACTGTCTTGTCTCGACACCTAGGGCACCACGTCAAAGGTCTGGGGGGAGACAGTCATCCAGAGTCGAAGTTAGATGCGGCTTTTAGACTTTTTCAAAGACTTTTGTTCTGGCGAGGCGCTCGTGCGCAACGGCGACCACTGCCAAGACATTATCGCAAGTTCCTCCGAATCCGAAAAAAAGAAGGCGTCGCGATTGGTTACGTGTGAAAGGAACTGAACGCTCCTATGACTCATACTGAATCAACAGAGACACTGTAGCACCTGGGCTACTGAGTAAGACTCTTCAGTCGAGAGAAACGCCTTCCATGCCTCGAAGCGAGGTCCACGGTCGGTGACAGTGAGGAAAGAGTTCGCGTTTGAGTCTTCTTTTCTGTCGCAATTCTTCTTTTTCAGATTCGGGCACTCGAATCGAAGAGGCCCCGCCCCGGTGCCTTGCTGGCTCAAGAGCGTCGCCTGGAGCAGCGAATTTGGAAACGGCTTTCAGAAGCTTTGAACAAGGAACGCGGTAAGAGGAGTTCTTTGACTCCGAGTCGTCTCCACGCTTTTTCCAAAGACTCCCGTTGTCTTCAACATGACTGATGGTAAACGCGTCGTGGAAACACAGAAGTCCATGTAGACAGGTGTACAGGTACATGGTTATCTATATTTACGTATATATATATATATATATATATATATATAAGTATATTTATATATATGTATGCATATTTATTTATGTTTGTATGTATGCATACATGTGCAAATACGTCTGTAGGTTCCTTTGCGTACAGGTGATCTGGTATGCGTAGTGGGACCTGCATGAGTTCGTTGCATCGTCTGGAGTTCGTTTGAGCCTGCGATCGTCTGTGTAGATGTGTGTCTGTCGAAAGTTTGAGCTTTGAACTTACAGATGCACCAATCCAGCAGCGCTTTTTCCCTAGCAGTTGATTCAGAAGAGACAGAGCGGTGGCCTCCGAATCATGCACTCTTGTCGCTCGCAGGTCAGTTGACCGAACGGGTATTGTGTTCTTTCGTTTTCTGTGTCGAAGAGGCCTCCAAGAAATTCCGGGCGCTCGCCGGCAGATGGCTGAAGATGCGCGAAGAGGCTGCCGGCGTTCAGGGCCATCGGGAGAGGCTTCTCGAGCTGCAGGCGGAGCGCGAGGGACCTGCTCAAGAGGTGAGGATCTTGCAAAGAGAAGAAGAGACAAGAGCACACAGAAAAAAGATGCGAAAGATGAGGAGAAAGGGAGGAGAAAGCTACGGAGAGAAGGGAGACGACAGGTACGGGGAGACGCCAGAAGGGGGACACTGGAAGACGAGAGAAGAAGAACGAAGGAAGAAGAAGCAGACAAGGACAGACGGACGACAAAATACTTTTTCTTTCCGCCACCGCGATCAGCGCGTTCATCCTGAGCAGGCGCTCACCCACGGACATGTACATCTGTGTGTTTCGATGTCGTTTGTGAAGGGGATTCACCCTGTTTTTCGCTCGCGTATATACCCCCACAACACAGATACTCATACACGCGTACGCACATGTACAGTCACATGTGCATTACTTTATCCTCGTGTAAGGATGCGTTTGTGGGTGTTTCTGTCGGGTCTCGTTTGTTTGCAGGTGAGGGCTCTCGAGTCTGAGTTGGACGCGAAGACTGCGGCCGTCGCTGTGCTTCGGCGAGACCTGGAGAGCCGGTCGGCGGCGTTTGAGCAGTGGGCCGCAGAGGCGGCGCTCGCGTACCGCGACTTTCTGTTCTCGTCTGGGGACATCCTGTCTGTCTCGTCTGGGGACTCGGCCGAAGCGCGAGCCAGTCGACAGGCGTTCCCTGGACGAAAGAGAAACCGAGAGAGGGACGAGGAGAGGGAGGAGCGGCGGAAGCGCCAGCGAGAGCGGGACGACGGAGACAGCGACGAGGAGGTCGAGAACTGCCAGGCCTACCTCGCGCAAGTGAAGCGAGATCTGCAGCTCGCAGATCTCCCTGGAAGCGAAGAGGAGTTGAACGTCCTTATCGACGCCTGCACGGAGGAACTCGAGCGGACCGGCGGCGGGAACCGCCAAGCCTTCCGAGACTTCAAAGACAAAGTCCAGGAAAAGAAAAAGAAGGAAAACGAGGTCGCCAAGCTCGAAGAAAGAGTTCAACATCAACAGAAAAAAATCGACGAAGTCAAGGAAAGGTAAGGGCGAGGGAGGGTAGGCGCGGAAGCGGGAGAACAGTCCTGCGTCGACGAAGCAGACGCAGATGAAGCGAAGAGACAAGACGGGCGTCTGTGTTTTCGTCGCAAGGCATCGACGCGCGTGCGACTTCGCAGATTCGTCGCTCGGACGCGAAACGAGACAGGAACCGGAAGTGAGGGTGATGAAGATGATGAGAATGCCGGAGCAGAGGGGGAAGAGGCAGGGACATGAAAAGCGGTCCGCGAACAATCCCAGAGAGGAAAAGGGAGTAAAGGGGAGTCGAGGAAGGAGCGAGGCGAGGCGAGAGAGAGAAGAAAGAAGTTCCGGAACAGACGCCAACAGTCGCGGGTGCAGATATCCCAGACAGTCCAAAAAGAGGAAACGCAGCGAGCTGGCAACACCGAACGCTCCACGAAAAACGCATGACGCAGGCCTCGCGAGGCTTTTTCGCGTAACTGTCGTCTGTTCCCTGATATTTTCTCTATTGCGTTTTCGATGTTGTTTCAGCTGGCATCGAAGAATCTCCGAAATCGTAGGCACTCTCAGCCGACGCTTCGGCGTCTTTCTCAAATTCATTAACCCCGACGCATCCGGATACGTCGCCCTTCACGACCCCGCTGCTTCCTCCTCTTCGTCTTCCTCTTCTTCGTCTTCCTCCTCTTCGTCTTCCTCTTCTTCGTCTTCCTCCTCTTCGTCTTCCTCCTCTTCCTCTGCGTCTGCGAGTATGGCTCCGAGCGTCCGCGATCTGGAGCTGCGCATTTGTGTCTCTTTTTATCCGGGTCAGTCTCCCCGGCCTCTCAACACTCGGCATTCCGGAGGAGAGAGGTCGCTTTGCACTGTCCTTTATCTTCTCGCTGTCCAGGTGAGCGTTTAGGGAAAACAGCACCCGAATAAAAAAAAGGGCAAGCCATACATTTCTGGCCCCTCAAAAAAATCCAGATATTTTCCACAATTTTATATATACATATATATATATATATATATATATGTATATATATGCATGTATATATATATATATATTTATATATGGATATAGATACAGTTATTTTTGTATATTCATATATATTTATACATTTATGTATATATATATATACATATGTACTTATATATAGACATAAATATATATATATATATTTATATATGGATATAGATACAGTTATGTGGATGTGGATCAATTTCTACTGTTTGTACGTGAGTATGGGCGTGTTTAAGTGTGTGTGTCTCCAGATGTCGGGGCGAGTGTCTGGCGTTTTTGTGGTTGCAAATGAAGAATCAAACGCAGAGGGTTCGACAGGGTAGAAGAGACGAGTAGACAAACCGAAGACGAGACATCAAAGCTGCACAGCAGGACAGGAAGGCCCGCCTTCATCAGCAGATGCGTTTGATTGAAACATGCCGTTTCTACTGGAGGTGAAAAGGAAAACAGGAACATCGAGCGGAATTTCGTACACTACAGTGTTGTCAAAGTGCTTTTCTGGGGGCTCACACAGTCATCAAACAGGCGATTTGGACATCTTCTGGAGAGAGCTCGGCGCCTCTCCAGAGACGAGTTGCTGCGTGGAATCGCGCCTCGAGCTCGGTTCATTCTTTCCTTTGCAGGCCTACGCACGCGATGGCTTTCGGGTGCTCGACGAGATCAACCAAGGCCTGGACGGAGAGAAGGAAAAGAGACTGTTTGCTCTTCTCACGCGAGTGGCCAACGGGTGGGAGGGCGAGGACTCCACGCCTTCTGGGAGTGGAGAATCTGTCCAAGATCGACCGCGGAAAAGCCTTCTGGGCGCATCTTCGAACTCGACTTCTGCGTCCCAGCATGCACCGGCAAACGGCCCTGGAGGAGGCGGAGTCCAGTACGTTCTCTTGACCCCACAACTCGTGAAGGGCACCGATTACTCGGCTGTCTCTGTCCACTTCCCGTTCAATGGCCGCCACTTGTGTCTCCGAGCGTGGGGTGACGAGAAGGCCCTCTGTGCTGGAGCCCAGAGAAGCCGGGAGGAAGGCGCGTATTTCTTGACAAAAGAAGAAATTCGAGAGCTGAAGGAGGCTCTGCAGAACGACGAAACGCGTGACGACTGAAACACAGAGAGAGCGAGGGTGTCAGCGGCGGGAGAAGAACGTGGACAGACCAAGGGAAACTCCTCCACCGTTGTGAGGCGTTGAGCCAGGGGGTTGAGAAGCGATGGAAGCAGAATGGCACAATTCCGGAAGGACAGACGCACGTGCATGCATGCGCGGACTCGTTCGTCAAACGAAATGCCGTTTACAGTTCATATATATATATATATATATATGTTTGAATGTATAAGTAGTTATATTCATTGGTTCGGCTGTCTCGAGGAAAGGTATGGACTACAAAAATGAAGTGAGAGAGTGAATTAAGTTTGAGGGGGGAAGAGGCAGCCAGCTACACAATTATCTGGTGCCTTGCTTCCTTGCAGGTTTCGTCGTTTGTGGCGTATCATCCGTAACGGCCGACAGGGGAGACACGCCAGGTTCTTTGTCTCTCTCTTGTCGTTTGAATGAATCGAACGGCCTAGCGACGTATGTCGTCCATGTTTGTGTTGACCTTATCAAATGCAGTCACTTTGTTCCAGTCTGTTTCCTTAGCTCGGCTTTCTCTCACTTCGTCCTTCCGTCCCTGTCGCCTAGACGTCGCTTGCCCGCTTCACTGCGTAGTGCGAGAAGAGGACAAGAGAGCAGTGCGACAGAATACGACGCACGAGGACGGTAAATTCACTTTCGCCTCTCGTCTCAGTCTCCTCTCTTACCACTTAAGTCGTGAAGAAAAAAGGCAATGTAGCTCACGAGGAGAGCTCTCGAAGGGCGGAAGAAGAGAAAACTGTGAATACCTCCCTCTCAGGAATATTCGCCAGAGAAGACTTTCTTAGGACAACTCGTAGGTCGGTCACCAGAAGGGCCACAAGCAGAACGACTAACCGCGTTCCACAGAAACTGTCGGTGAAAAAAGCTCTACTGTAACTGGTGCGTCTAAACAGCGGCTCGCTTTTCCTTTTCCTGGCGTACTCATGGTACGCGACACCCATCAGCAAACAACTGAAGCGAGACTCCTTACACATTGTAAACGCGCTTCCTGCATCTTTTTACTGAAACTGCCTTTTTCTCGAGAGCATTATATCTTGCTCGCTAAGGTCTTTGCTTCCCGGACCCGTGTTACTTCGTGCTTTTCATGAGTATCGGTCAAGTGCGTCGAGTTTTTTTGTGGTGTCCAGCGTATTTTGAAACAGCAACAGTTGTAGCAAGCTGTATAGATTTCATTCTCTCAACTTTGGTGATCTCCTTCCTTGTGTTAGTCTCTACGGTATATTGCCTTCCACGTACAGAGTTCCACATTCGACTCGCTTCGCTCCCTCTCTCTGCCATTTTTCGTCGGGCCTTCGGAGCTTTTATTAACATCTGTTTCTCTCCGCTCAAAGTCCCTGTCGTTTCCGGAGCTCGGCACGGTCTGAGCACCGTTCTTCTTTTCCTCGCTCTCGAGACATCTGCATCTCTCGTTCCTTTTCATTCGAAACTGGGGCAAGTGGTAGTTCTATCCGTCTGCTCTCATCTCCGCTTCGTGTAGCCTCTCTGTGAGACTCATGTTTCACTGAGTCTCGCTCCGTTCCTAGGGACGAGAGACAACGGAGACAGGCAAAAGAGAGGTAGAGGGGAAAACAAACGATGCAGACGCCAAACGCAAGAAGAGAGGAAAGGAAAAGCTGTAACGCAGACACAGCGAAAACCAGCAGAGGAGCAGAGAAGCAGGGGGAAACAATTTTCGCGAAGCGACCTAATTCGAGATACTGCAAACGGTCTCACAGAGCTGGTACGGAGTTCAGAGTCGCGGGATCAATGCACAAAACAACCGTGTGGCGCAGCTCGTAGGGTACACAAACTCCAAAAAAACCTATAAATCATCCTTCTCAGAGAGGACTTCTCCCAGGGCGGTATACCGTCACACGCGTATCTGGGTAGTCGTTTTGTCTCGCTGAACGCGTCCAGAGAAAGAGAAGAGCAGCAAGACAAACAGGTCGTCTGGCGATGGGAGAACGGAACGCAGGAACGCAACAAAGCTCGAATCAATCTCCTTGTGTATCTGCGTCTTCGTCCGTCTCTTCCCGCGCACTCCATGGAAAAGGAAAGTTCAACGCCAAAGGCGTTAATCCGTTAACGCCAATAAGGCTCTTGTCTCTCGCTTTGCTTCTCCAGAGTCACTCAACTCCGCTCGTTCCTTTCTTCGTCCCAGTTCCTCTTTGAAAGCCGCTAGGTGGGCCAGTCCTTTCGAGCACACAAGACAAAGAAAAACCTGCAGAGGAAGGCAGAGAGCTCCACACAAGGCTGACGCCAGCAGACACACGAGCGCCTGCAGTTGAAAGACCTTTCCACAAACGCCGAGATGCCGTCGAGCTTCAGGCGTCGTCTGTGAACAAAGGAAGAACCTCGTCTTCCGCAACAGTCCCCGGCGGCACAGAGTAGCCATGGCGAACTTGGCAATTGGTGAGCTGGAGAAAAGAGGCAAAAACGCACACAAGACAAATGAGTAAAAGGACGAAAGTCGACTGAAATGTTCGGATTGAACGAGGAGGCAGACACGCATCCCTTGCAGAAAAGCGTATCCGTTTATGCTCTCCTCGTAAACCTAAACGTAAGAATTCGTCACTGTCTTCTAATTCTGCTTCTTCTCCCATCTCACGCCGTTGACCATTCACCGCTCTCTCCACATCGCATCTAACAAACAAAACGTAACCTCGAGCCTCCCAACAGAACTCCTACCCACTTTACACATTCATATATATATATATAGTTACATATATATATATACATTTATATATACATGCATGTAGAGGTATATGTGCATGTGTTTATCGACGTGTATACAGAAAGTTTCTTTTTCGAAGAGCACCTTTGGTGTGTTGAGTCCTTGGAAAGTAGTTTTCAAATCCATTGTAGCAAGGCGTATTGTTGCATTTCACTCTTTATCTCTCTTTTTTTAGGTAGTTGTATGTTCCGCAAGTTGTTCCAGTACTGATATTTCGCGGTTTTTCGCTGAGCCTGTGTCTGCAGACCCTGTGCGTGAGAATCACCATCCAAGGTCCAGCTTCGAGCTGTACATTCTTCTTGCCGGTTGCAGTCTCCGTTCTCGTACCTTGCATCCCTTGCCGACGGTTGCCCTTCTGCCGACAATGCATCTCTGAATCGTTGCTTCTTCCTCGATCTTTCCTCCTTCGAGGAGAACGCTCGCAGTCACTCGGGCCTTGGAGCCCACAGACACTTCGGCTCCGAAAATACTTCGCTTGATCACAGCGCTCTCGGCGAACGTGCAGCCTTCCGCCACTGTGCTGTCCCGCATCTGCGAGGAAAGAAAGAGAAAGAAGCTGGCGAACTTCTCGAAAAACTGGCAAGTGGGAGATAGCGGAGCCGTGGGGACGGGGAACGCGAGGATACGAAGAATCGAGGACAAACAGGAGAAGGGATGACGGGAGAAGAGACGACGACAGGGCACAGAGGAAAGCATGAGAAGCACTGAGCAAAGCCGGAGGGAAAGGGGACAGGAAAAAATCTGCGAATACGACTCCCCGAAGACGAAACACTCTGCAAGAGCACCGGTGTCGAGAACTCTACTCGAGAGAAAACTCACAGTCGGTGACTTTTTTGCCGGTTGAGCAGGCAGCATCCATTCGGGCATGATCCCCCGGAGCTCGTCCATGCGGTTGCTACAAAACTGAAGCATTAACGAAAAAAGCCCCACAAAGAAGTTGAAAAAAATGAAACGACGTAAACGTGGTACTCATTCTACTAAACGTCTGACTCAATGGTAGACCATGCACCGCATCTGAGTCACTTTTTCATGTCCTCCACAGTGCCGGATCCAAGGCCGAGTGCGCCTTACATGACGCATCTGAGAGAATCTGTCCAGATGTGCTATGGAAACCTAGATGTCCCACAATCTTGGAAGATATATATATATATATATAGATAGATAGATAAGTCGAAATAATTACACATATGTAAAGATATGCATACAGAGACGGACGCAAATGCAGCCACCTTGATTTCGAAATACAGGAAACCTGCCGCCTACAGGCCTACATTCATAGAGATATTGATACACCGCATATACACGTATGTGTATACAAATCAGCGTTTTTAGTAAGTCGACTTCAAACGACGTGCAGTCACTCGAAATCAAACACAGAATTGACGTTTACGCTTCTCGTTGGGAAAGACGTTTTATCGGCCCTTGTACTTGTAAACAATTTGAATCTTTCGACTTACTTTCATATTCATTTCGTAGTAATCGTGAATATTGTTGACACGGCAACAAATTCCAGCGCAGTCCGGATGCAAAGCGAAAACGACCTTGTTTCCTTTTCTCTTTTTTTTATTCACAGACAAAACAAGACAGACAGACGTCTACGTGAGGAACCAAATGGCTAAGCATTCCTCCATGAAATACTTTTGCAAATCCTTAATTTAGCAGCGAAAACTTGACTAGATGATTTTTGCGGATGAGCGCACTTTTTATGGAGAGAAAAAACAGTCCAATTAAAACTAAATGTTTTGCAGATTTCAATCGGAAACAAGACAACGGACGAGACACCAAAAAAAGAGAGAAGAAAAACAGAATGGAGAGAACGAGATAGTTACTCGGGGCTCCCAGCTGCAATTACTCGCGAACCGGCTTGCGCGCACACATGTCTTTCTTTCTCGCCCCGACAGTCATACATTTGTCTCATTCTATGCATACACATTTCCTACAAATATTCACCCTCACAGTCAACGATTGCTCATACATTTCTTTACTCACACTCACATGTATGTATATATATATATATATATATATAAATATGGGAGCACGTATGTATCTCTACAAACGCATTTCCGGGCGCGTTCCACGTCTCTTCTGGAATTGTAAGTTTGTGAGTGGACGCCCTACGTGTGAAATCCGTTCTCTGGGTTTCAGCTGAAGCACTTGTCTCCTATCTCTTTTTCTCTAGCTGCGGTGTGTGGAGTACTGTTTGTCGCTGAAGACGCACAGGCTGCTCTGGACGGTTCGCCAGGGTGTACCCTTGTTCGCGGCTTCGGTCTTGTTCCTTGTCCTCGCGCTTCTTGTGAGGTTCATCGAAGGAGTCCAGGAGCTCGTCGAAAACGTCACAGTCGAGACGGCTCGAAGACCAGACTGGAAAGGAAATTGAAAGACCGCGAAAGACAACGGTCGCACTGTATACAACCATTGTGTGATCTACAAATGTACGTCACATGCGCCGACACATTCAGCAACGTTTGCCAATACATTCCTTATCCAGAGACCTATACACAGATATACATATATATATATATATATATATATATATATATAATAAGCAGCCACTGAGACTAATCTCCGTTTCGGTAGAGTGAGAGAGGAGAACTCCCGGGCGAGACAAGACATGAAAAGATGCCCACGAAGGCGACGCGCCCCCCGTGGAGAAAAGTATGAAAGAAAGAATGCAGCAGAGAGGGAGAAGCGGCGGGAACATGGAAGCTTATGGCAGAGAAGGCAATGCCCGAAGCGGGCAAAGCACAGAAAAATGGAAAAAATACGAGAAGCGACGCACGGGGAGGCGAGCAAAGAGTGGCGAAGGAAAGCGACGCAAACCAACGTAAGTTTTGCCGGCGAACGGGGAGGAAGGAGAAAAGACCAGCACTTGGCATTTTTCACTTTTAGAAGCGACGTCTGTGCAGGAGCACAACGAGATGGAAGAAAGGGAGAGGAGAGAGACCTACGAGATGCTTGTGGAGTCATCTGCATGAGGGACATGTAGGGAACGAGGTCGAACTGCAGAAAGCCAAGACACGAGGAAAACGAGCAGACAGTTCTTCTCAGGAGACAAGCAGCCGCGGGAAAGCCAGTGTCCTTGCCGTCGTCGTGATCTCCTTTTTTTCACAGAAGTTTCTCTTTTCTCCCATGAGTCACCCTCACGCCCTCCCAACAAATCTCCTTTCTTTGCGCTTTCTTCCGGATTTCACCTTTCTCACTTACGCGAATGGAGGTCAGAGTGTTCCGGAGTTTTGGGTCCTCGAGAATCTTCAGAGCCGACAGCTTGAAGAGATACACGTGAGGGTCGTACAGGTTTGCCTTCACGAAAACGGAGGGATGGTAGAAGAGAGTCAACTTCGGAATTGCTAATTGCGCCCCGTGGCTGATGCCTGCAGAGAGCAACAACAAACGCGGCGGCGCTTTCCTTCCGAATCTTCGTTCTGCAAAGTACACGACTCGGACTCTCGTTGTCGGCTTCCACTCCGGTCTGGCACCTGCATGCCTGCTTTCTGCGCTGCGGATGAGTCGATCACAATAAGAACTCTTTTGGAGTCACCCCGCGACTGTTGGCAAGGCAAAGAATCTGGATCTCCTTCTCTCTTCTCTGCATTTCTCTCCCATTTCTTTCGCAAACATCCCCCCTCGTACAGCGGAGAAACACTGCCGGCTCTCTGACGAACGCGTCGAGCGTAACAATTCGCTGCTGCGGAACCTGCAACGGACGCGAGAAGGGACCGCGTCCCGACGGGAGTTTGTCAATACGAGCGATGGTTCTGACCAGAAGCAAACTGAATTTGTTCTACGTTTCAGAGGTGGAAATTCAAGTGAGCGAGAAAAAAACCGTCGCCGAAGTGAACTGCATCTGCCTCACATCATTCATGATAATTCAAAATACGAGGGAGCATGGCTGCTGCCAGGTCCTTGTCTTTCGGTGGCGACGAGACTCTTGTGAACGTCGCCTTTTCTCTCTTCACAGATGCTCCTGTTTTTCGAAGCACCGTTGCAAGCACCGGACGTCACCAACCGAAGTCGGTACTCTCCACAGGGACTTTATACGGCGAAAGCGCAAAATCACCTTCCCCGCGAGACCTCTGTTCTCTCGTCGTACGGACTAGAGCAGCCTGCGCTTACTGTGGCGATCTTGAATCCCCAGAAGAAGCGTTTCTGTCTCCTCAAAAGCAATCGCGACAGGGTTGCCCTTGTTCGCATCCTTGTCGACTTTCTCTGGGGTGGCTTTTTTCTTGCCGCCCTTCCCCGCCTTTCCGTGAGCACCTCGGTCGAGAATCTCCGACGCTCCCTCAGACAGATAATCTCGACGAAGGAGATACACAGAGCACGCTGCGTTCTCTACTCTGTGCAGATCTGAAAAAGGTCCAAGACACACAGGACATGTCTAGAAGGCGAACAACTTTCACGAAAGACAATGCATGGAAACCTTGACTGGCTGCACGAATCCAGTTTCGTCTTAAGCAAAGACACAGGCACACCGATGTTTGCATATCCTCGTACGCGATACACACGAGCCGCCATTTCTCTCCGAGCGCAGAGTAGAAATATATATATATATATATATAAACATATATATATATATATATTACACGTAGATAGGTATGTGGGTTTTCGCGTATTTGCTATTGGGAGGGGAAGGTGAGGAAAAACAGCCTAGATAGTTATCGACTGGGATGCCTGCAGAAGGAGCTTTGACGTTCGTTTCTTCTCTTCACTCTTTCGTCCTTTTTCTGCAGCATTTCCGTCACTTTCACAGGTTGTTTTTCTTCGTTTTTTTTCGCAGACGCACTGGCGAGACTGAAGAAGTCGACGGGGCCGATGACGTCGCAGGTGATGACGAAGAAGTCTGTGACAAGGAGATGTTTGATTTGCAGGAGAGCCTCTGCAGTTCCGCAGACAACGTCATCTTCCTCGAAGTCTCCTCTGCTCTTGCCCGTCTCAGCCTCGCGGCCGAGACCGACGACCTCGAGGCGCTGAAACGCATTTGGAAACTCTTGCCGCAAATACGCGAGGATCTCTGCCTGTTCTTCTTGACGGGTCAAGACAATCGCGTCTGCAGAACGCGCCACACTCCACACTCAGGCCGCATCAGCTACGCAGAAGCAGCAACTCGGCAAGACGAAGGTCGAGAGAGAACTACGCTCAGCAAGAGAGGAGACTCCGGAGAAAGAAACATAGGAGAAACAGACGATGGAGAGGGAGAAAACAGACGATGGAGACGGAGAAAACATGTGAGAGAGAGGGAGGCAGGAAACCAACAAAGCGGAGTTCGAGAGGGAGGCGGACCTAAGACGAGACCGATTACGACGACACTAATTCGAGTGAGACGGCGACATGGAAAACGAAGCTGCGATTCAACTCTCAATAAGCCAGTCAAGAAGCTGAGAGATCGGCGAGCAGGGAGAAAGACGTAAACCGCGGCCTGTCACGAAGAGTAGATGGGCCGAAGAAAACAAGAGAGAGAGCTCTGGATGGTCAAAGTTCGACTCTCGGATCGTCGTCCTGGCTGCTCTCTCAGTCGACGACACACTAGCACCAGGCGAGGCATGTTAAGACAACTTTTCTCGAGTCTTACCTCCAAAACGTGATTCCTGCAAATTCTTGAGACAATACCACAACATTGGGCGATTCCCCACTGGCAGCATGGCCTTGCAGCAGCCGCCTTTTTCCTTGGGAGTTCCTGTCAAGCTCGACAGGCGCGAACTGCTTCCGCCGGCTAGAACGACAACCTAGAAGAACAGAAACAGAACTGAAAAGAGACTCATAATAGAGACTCACCGAGTATAAAGCTCGGAAAAAGAGGAAAGGCAAAGATACCGGATTAAAAGAAATCCTGACGCACGCTCAACCTTCTTTAATTTGTTGTACTATTTTTTTCTGCTTCTCTCGCTGTCGTTTCTCCTTTTCTCTGGGGCCAATTCCTCCACATACAGAATTGCCATCTCATCCAATTTTCTAGAGAACTCGGCAACATGCATTTAATCATATATATATATATATATATATACATGTATAGATATATATAAAATGTACGTAGATGTTACAATGTATATACATACGCATTTGTTATACAGCAATGTCTCGTTAGTCGGCAGAGACACAAAGGCTTAAATATATATATATATATATATATTAATGTATAAACGGAAGGGGCTGTTGTACAGCTGTGTCTTTTATTTTCTTCTCGGGATCGGTTCACGTTTATCAGCTTTTTGCTGTCGTTTCGTTACCTTCCTTGTCCGCTGTTTTTTCTCTTTCGTGAACTCCTCCATTCCAGCGTTTCAGTTCCTGTCTCTTTCTGTGTAGGCCCACGGCTATGCAAAGAATCCTCTTGTATTTTGATCTGGAACAACTCCTTCCGTTTGGCCTGTCTCTCTTGCTGGCAGTGAGCAGCGAGTGAACCAGAAAGGAAAGCGAATAAAGATCTCACCTGGAACTCAAGAAAAGGATTCGTTCGTCGCGCCTCCGTGGAGCCGGCGGGGGTCTGCGGGGCACTAGTCGCCGCAGAAGGCGCCATGTTGCGACGAGAGGCAGAAGAAAGAAAATTCGAGATGACAGCGACAGAAAAAGACTGAAGAGAGAGACGAGAATCAGCGAGAAGCAAGTCCCCGAAGACGATCGAGAGCAGACAGTGGAACGATGGGTCAGGCAAACGAGGAGAAAACAGCCGAGGCCTGTGCAGGAGCAGGGAAGAAAAGACTCGAATCAGACGAAGGCGAGAAATGTTCTGTGTATTCTCTCGATGGCGACGAGGAACGCCTCCGATCAGAGAGCAGAAGACGGGAGGAGTTGACAACAAGAGAAGACTCACACCAGCGGAACCGACAGAAAAGCCATCAGTCGAGAAGACGCAGGCGGGGAAGCTCTGTCTGTGTGGCTAGTTCCAGAAACCACAGATGGGATCTCTGGAAAAAAAGAGAGTTTTGACGGCATGCAGCCTTGATCACTCGGCACCCGACACAGAGAGACTCGAGCGAGAACAGCAACGCAGGAAGCAAACACAACGAACAGAGTGTCGTCTTTTTGAGTTGCGTGAGTCCAGCAGATTGTCGCGCATCAGTTCGTTGAAGGTCTCAGTGACGAACAGGGAAGCCGAGGGAAGCAGAGGGAAGAGTGGAGAGCAAAGAAAAACCGAAAAGGGAAGAAGATAAAAAAGATCCACGGTGAAAGATCGAGGAAGAAAGTTTTCGGTGCGAGGACGGTTTCTTGTGCGCGGCAAGAGACAACGGCCAATTCCTCAAGGCCTCTGAAAAAAGGAACTTCTGAAACGCTCAAGAAGACGGCAATCGAGTTTCGTCGAAACTCGAAAGAGTCCGGGGCAAAGAAACGCAAGTTTCTGAAAAAATGCTTTCCGACGAAGCGAGGGTAGCCCGGCCCTACATGCACGCGACGGAAACCGCAAGCGCGTTTCTCGTTTCTTGAACCCACACAGTTTTTCCTTGTTTTTCGGTCCTCCTGGAACGGATTCTCGGTTGCATGCGAACTGCCAAAAGGCTTCTTCAGTCCCGCAAAACGTTCGTAGGACGGGGCTCTCGCGGGACACACACAGCTACGACTTTTAGGCCGAGAAAAGGTGACTGACTGCGAGACCGAGAGAACTGCATGCAGCAAACGAATCACGAAAAAAAAGTCGGGGACGGAGTCGAAAGACAAGTCGAGAAAAGCAGAAATCGACTTTTTCGCGAGACTCTCACACAGTAAAGGGGACCAAGACTGAGTGGGAAAACCAAATCCACAGATTCACTCGTATCTTTACGTCTTTTTACTAACCATTGTGTGTGCCTCTCGGTGTCGGCCTACACAGTCCCGAGCTGGAGGAGACTTCCTCGCCGCAAAAATCGAACCAAAGCCCCGTTCACACAAGAAGGCCCCCAAAGCAGAGGCATTGCACTTGTCGACTTCAGGCCTGGGAACTTCTGGATGGAAAACGAGGCTTGGTATGTTCTCAAGATTTCCTCCGCTCTGCATCTCCCCTCATACTTCCGCCCTCTCCTACCCAAAACTATGAAGGCACTCACAAATATATATATATATATATATATATAGAGAGAGAGAGAGAGAAATACACGTAAACTGTACATAACTTATATACATATATGCTCATCCATACGTAGGCGAAATATATATATATATATATATATATAAATAGCGGTCACGAGGAGCACATGTTCCCTGTCCTCAGTGGTAAGAAAGCAGGATGTTGCTGATCTGAGGGTTTGAAGAATACCTGGCTATGGCCACGAAGGGAGGAGAGAGACAAGTTAATTGAGAGACAACGCTCCGCCGCGGGAGAAAGAAGCATGCGCTGTACACATCTACATGTGATTTTGTTTCGCTCGACAGCAAACGTCGAACCAGCGAGAAAAAAGGGGAAGAACAAGAGAGAGGACAGGGAAAGAACAAGATATAGCGCGGGAGCGGGAACAAGAGGCAGAACAAGGGAGAAGAAAGAGAAGAGGACTGTGTGCGAGGCATCAAATAGAAAGATCAGTTTCTCTCCGTGGTCTATTGTTTTCAGATTACTGCGGTGTTCTGCTGTGGTAACTCTGCGGTACATCCGCGTCTGCCGAAGCACAAGTAGCGCGTACAGCCTAGCGTTCCTTATCCGGGAGGGGAGTGAAGACAGGCTGGAACAGCAAATACGATATGAGCTGTTCTGTACATTAACTGCTTTGGAAAGTTCTTTTTTGCGTCAAGAAAAGAGCGTCCTGCTCTATGGTCTCCAAATACACAGTCCACACGAGATGTGCTGGCAGTGAAAACTGTCCTCAAAACTTCAGATTCGGTAAAGAGCCCGTTTCTTTTTCTTGAGAGGAACGTCACTTGTTTGTGCAGTTTTTTTTGCGTCGATGCAGAGCGACAGTTTTCCCTGTTTCTCTCACGAAAAGGTGGCTTCCAGAGGGCTGGTCCCTGGCAAACCAGACGCTCGTTTGTTGCCTGGCGGGAAGAAAGGACGACGTAGGCATGCAGACTTTTTCCTCGAAGCGGACTCGAACCATGAAGGACGCGCGCTGCATCCACTCAAATTTCCTCTCCACACAGACGAGCTTGGAGGCCACCCCCGCAAACGCCGAGAGATTCACGACGTCGTTCACAAATCGAGAGATTGTGAGGAGCAACCTCCGACTTGTCAAAACTGCACAAAAACAAAATGTGTGCATCTGTGCATCTAGGTCGATGATGCTCTGTTATGTTAGACGCCCGCTTTCCGGCGAACCTTCGACATGCGAAACCAGCCTCGGATCGTTTCCATCAAACCCAAGGCGCTTGTAAGAAAACACCCCCCGGAAAAGAAGGAGTCCTTTCCAGCGGGACCTTTTCTCTCCTCCCGGGACTCAAGGCCCCTTTTCTTCTTTCTCTGCACCACATGCACCGATATCCGCTTCCTCATGTGCATATATATATATATATATATATATGTATATATATATATATATGTATATATATATATATATATGTTTGTGTATAACCATACTCAGATCAGCGCGTATGGATTTGGACGGTCTGTTACAGACAAAGAGACATCCAAGTACGTCGCAAAGAACTCCTGGCCAAGACGAAAAGGGGAGACACGCGCCTGTGCAGTGCTTCGTGTGAGTCGTTGGTCTTTATCCGCTGCCCTCATGGATCCCAGAATAAAGATAGACTTTGAAAAGCGGCTCTGCTTCGTCTCCATGCGGCACAAAGCACCGTTCAGCAACTGTCTTGTTCTTTGCCTGGCGCGTCCCCTCTGGAAGCGCGAAACGAAGCGAAATGATTCTCACTCCGCGCATGCGAAGGAGGAAGCGGAAAAACTTGCTCATTCGCGACGTCTGGCGCGGAACCAGGTAGATGAAGACGACAGAAATCCGGTACTGCCGCACCAGCTCGAAGAACGGACGGTGCTGAGGGGGCACCCGCTCCCATTCGGAGTCGACCGAAGGCGCAGAAGAAGGCGAAGAAGACGCAAGCGAACCCTGAGTTCCAGGTGAGTATTTTCGAGTGCAGGCGCCCTGTAGGTTTTCCGTACACACGTTCTCTACACAGTTCACAGGCGGTTCTGCGTTTCGACCGCCTGCATCTCTCTTGGCGCTTTCCCCACCTGCTGTGCCTGACTTCCTTGGGATCCCGCCGCCGTCCTCGCCTTGCTCACTGTCTTCATCGTCCTCATCAGCTGGAATGCCAAGCTCGAAGAAGTGGAACCGCGAAGACTCCAACGAAGAACAGCAAGAGGGGAACTCTTCTCGCGTCAGAGCTTCGGCTTCCTTCACGAGAAACGGATTGATGTCGACGCCGAGAGCTCGTGACACGGAAAAGAGGCGAACAGCCGTGCGACACACACGGCCGTCGCCGCAGCCTGGAATTAAAAAAAACGAAAAAAACAAGACCGAGAGCGGCTATCCACAATCGTCGGGACTCGAAAGGAAGACAGAGGGTTCAACGTCTCGCAAGAGAAACCGCAGGATGCGCAGCTACGACGTACGCTGCAACAGCCCCTTTCGTATTCTTGTGCACTTGAAGTCTCAGAGGAGACTCGAGGACTGGACAGCTGATGTTCTGCTTTTTCGATGTCCTTCCTGCACTGAAGAATGAAACCGTTTCGTCGAGGTTTCTCTCCGTTCCTGTTTGTCCCTGGTTTACGAAAAACCGAAACTTCTGGATGCCTCGACCTCTCTGCAGAACTCACCCAGGTCCAGAACAACATCGGAGGGAGTCACGTTTCCGAAGGCGAGGGCAGCGTGGATCTGCGCCTCGGATGCCGGACAGAAAGGAGAAATGAGATTCGTGGACTCGTCGTGCATCTGCTCTTCCTCCCACTGCTGCGCTTCAGACAAGCTTGCCAACGGAAAGACAAAGTCGTCGCAGGAAGACGGACAGGCAGACGGAGCAGCTGAGGACCCCGTAAGGTCAGTGGAGGCGCCAGGCCCGCCCGCGGTGGGAGTTGCCAGCGCCATGAGGATCGAGCCTAGGACTTTATGTGAGGTTTCCTGGAAATCCACACTCTGGGTTGGACGAGTACTCCAGATTTTGAAGGTCTTGGTTTGTCGCTTCCAAATTCTCTTGCGCTGCCCGAGCAGAGTTAGATGAAAGCCCCATCGGGCAAGTTCTCTATATTGTCAGGAAAGAGCAAGCGAGAAGCAACAGCTGCTGCGGGAGACGCCAGGAGACGGGTGAGGTCCGCTGCGTAGCGTTCACAAACTGACGAAACAGGAAGGCTTTCCCAGAACCGCAAGGGGCGTTGACAACGGAGACGAGAAGGAAACTCAAGAAGCCTGCCCACTGTGCTGCTTCAGTGCAGCGACGATATCCGCAGGCGCGCGTGTCGTCTGGAGGAGTAGAACCTAAATTTCGAGCGGCAAAACACCAGTGAGAGACAACAAAGAACGCGATGCAGTCACCTGATGAACGCCACAGAGAGACTGTCTCCTTTTTTAAAGAAGTGACTTGCTGGAGTCCCGCCCCGTCAACTGTGTCTCCTTCAGGATTTGTACTGGTGAGTCTGGTCTCGTGTCTGGTGGGCAAAAGAGAGACTGCACCGACACTCACCTTCTCTCGAGATTTGTGACCCGACTGCAGGGAAACCTCGCGCTTCTTCAGTTTTACTGACAGGAAGAAAGACCAGGACAACAACTCAGGCTAGCATGACGAAACCGTTCCGGAAAAAGAGTTTATTTGCGGCAGGTGCTTCCATTTTCTGAGTGTCTACCTGCCCCCAAGCCGAAGACGTGATCACAAAAACTGTCACAGACGGCAGACCCGCAAGCATGCCTGTTCTTCACAGTGAAGACTCCCCCGGCTTTCCACTTTAGAAGCGAGCTGCGCATGTCTGCAGCTGAAACGGTTTGTTCGTCACACATGCGTAACTGCTTGTTCATCTCTGCATCAGTCGCTACGCGCAGCAACCAAGGAACGACATTCACAAGACGTTTTGGAGACACACTCCAGCGAGCGCGTGCACTATCCTCACTGCTTCGGCAAAGTGTAGAAACTGCAGAGATACGACAATCAACGTCTTCCAAAAGATCACACATGAAGCACCTTTGCGTCGACTCAAAGTTAGGTCAGGATGGTCTATTCCTTGTCGGGTCACATGCAACGCCATCAGGTCACACCCCTAACTGTTTCTCAAGTGTTGAGTCGTCGATGTCAAGGGAATGATTAAAGCAATGTATCCCGGATGCATGCAAGAAATCACGCCGACGGCGGAGACGAAGGCTTACATGCATCAGCGATGAACTCGCAGAGTTCCTCATTCGCAGCTCCTTCTCGAGCAGGAGCGTCGATCTGAACGTCCAGCTGTTCTGCCTGTTCATTGACAGCTGCGAATCGAGGAAGACAAAAATACACAAGCCACAAGTCCCGCCGGATTTGTCTGCAGTTCCACACATGTTCTCTCTCTCTGCCATTTTTATATGTGCACACAGGAGAGACGCTCGTTCTTTCCATTTTTCTGTCTGTTCAGCTCTCATAGAGAGCTACATAAAAGGCGCTTCAAACGTGTAAACCTTTCTCCATGCATTTACATCTATGAGCACACCGGCGCCTAAGTGCCCACCGCTTCACAGGAGCAGCAAGAAGACTGAGATTTCCTGAAGGGGACATGTGTGAGGAGATACGCGCGAAAACACCGGGCTCCACATGCAGCTGGACTCGTCGAGTCACCCAAAACGAGGGAGTCGCTGCATGCGCAGACGAAGGCGCCGGAAAGAACGGTGTTTGTTCTACGGCTTTCGTGACCTTCGAGAAACGGGAAAACGATTCACACATGCCTCGGCAAACTCAAAAACTGTGCTCTTCAACGCTTAAAACCTTACACGGAATCTGTGACTGCTTCGCGCCTGGCTTGGCATGCACCGCCAGCGTGAAGCCTCCGTCAACGGCTCTCAGAAAGCAGGGAAGACCCGCATCACCTGGGTCGCCGCGTTCGCCTCTCTTCTCTTGCTTGTTCGCTGTCTCCGGCTTCTTCTTTACCGCCGCAGCCGCTGCAGGCTGTCGGATCCCCTGAAAGAATCACCGACGGAGACAGCAAGAGGAGACTGGATTCGAGGTGCTTGCTCAGCAAACCTCTGTGAAGAGGGAACTCTGAGTCCACTCTCGCGGCCAGAAGGGACGTGCGAGACCGGCAGTGCCTAGTGCAAAGAGATGAAAACAACACAGGGAAAGAACGGACGCAAAGATCCACGAGAGGTTGGACAGAAGAGAAGAGACACAGGCTACGACCAGCGAAGAGAAAACGGTCGGTCAAGCCCGACTGTTGCGTGTAGACACACTTGGGAAGCAGTTCGTGCATTTGCTCCTGTTCAACGCTTGGTCTTCTACGTTGTTATGGTAGTCTGGTCGCTGTTGCTTCCTTGACTCATTGATGTCGAAGGGAGGGATACCTTTGGCATGGCGGTTCCGCGGATGAACGCCGGTCTCGGACTGAACAGCAGGGAGTCTCGCTGTCTACCGGTAGAAGAAAAGAAAATGCCAGGAATCGCTGAACGAGGAAGACTGGCAAGAAAAGCGGGACCTAAGAAAGTTCCAAGTCTCATAGATCCGAGCAGAAAGACTGACACCGCAGTGTATTTTCCACAGAGGTCTCACGAACCGGCACAGTTTCTTTGGCTTGTTTCAAATCGTGGGGTCACTGACTGTCCCAATGGAGTAAAAACTGCTGTTCCTGGTAGCGGAGAAAGTGCGTTTTGTGGTTCAGCATCTACTTTGGTCCTTCAAAGTTCCAGGAGGTTCGAACGTTTTTCCTCTCAACAAGGACTTGTCCGGGCTCCACAAGTTAACGGCAGATGAAGCAGGGAAAAACCAGCAGAGAGGACGCGTATGGCGGGTACGAACTTAGACGAATGGCCCTGAGAAAAGGCAGCGTGCAGAGCGGGAAGTGTGTGAACAAGTCGACAGCGAAAATGAAAAGAAAGCATGGCAATTGGATCTCAAGAAACACGAAGTTAACTACATGACATGAGCAGCTGCATAGGCGGGTCAGTCGCGTTAGAGGGCCGAGTCGAAATACTTCTGCGTCGGGAAAACTCAAGCGACGAGGACACGCACAAGAACGGAGAGCCAAATCAAGTCGGATGAGCACGAAAAACACCTGCCATGCCAACAAAACTCTCAATTTTGTGAGAAAATGGGCCGTTCCTCTCGATTCCACAGAAAAAAGATTTGTTCACTTTCTGCATTGCGAAACGATGCGTCTATCTGTAACGGTGTTTTCACAGAAGTTCCAAACATCAAAAGGCCGATGCATGTCAGAGGAGTAACGTTCACCGCTCGGAAGCTCCAGAAGGAAGGGACTGTCAAATGTTCTAGACGCACGGTTAGGCATGGCTTTGCTCGTGTGTTTGTTCTATCAAAAATCAACCTGCATGTGCATGCGAATCTAGTCGATTCCGGCGCGCATGCCTGGGTCGCCTTCGAGAGTGCCACGAGAGTGAACCTAATCGGAAAGTGCGTTCCTTGTGAAAGAAAGCATAGAGAAGGTCAGGATCTCGTGTGGAAACCATCAGAAGTTTCCGTTCCTTCAATTGTTTCCCACTAAATGCGTCGGCAGAAATGCAGACGCCTCACGATTCCGCACTCTCCGCCATCAGGTAATGCGTCTAGCAGTTGCCTCCAAACCTGCCTGGTCCTCGCTGCAAGGCCATTCACTCTCAGAAAGGTTTTTATCCAGCAAAGAAATTGTTTGCGATGTGGGCAGGTAGAAGCGAGCCTCTGCGCTAGTTGGTTTATTGCTGCGTCGGCCGCAGACCCACATATACCGCATTGCGTATGCCGGAGTGTCAAGGGTTGGGCGAACTCAGGAACCACGGGGGTCATAGTGTAGATTGTCTCGTAATGCTTCATGTATTTTGCAGTTAGCGAGCAACACAGGAGAACCGGAGTGAGTGCCTCACCGCGTGTGCCACCCGCAGCAGAGCAACACACAACTGCCATTGCGGCGGAGCACTTTCTTTGAAGGTCTTGACTGGTATCTCGACATGTTGTATTACCAGAGCGTCTATCGTGAGTCATGCGAAGCAGGTTGTCCAGCACAGAATTTCTCTGGTATACATGGATGATTCTCGACTCTTGTGTTGTTATAGCCGCTAGTGCCGGGACTGTATCGTGTACTTACGGTAGTACTGTCGAGCCTCTTCACTCGAAATTGTCTCAGCTGACAGAGGGAACGCGGTGTTGTATATAGGGTGTCGTTTGGTGTGGTCCAGGCCAATAACTTGCGTGGTTGTAGCGAGGCCAGAAACCATCATCTGTCAGTCTCTTTTGACAATTGATCGGGCATGTTTCACCCTAAACTGAAATTCGAAAGGACACGACTAGCCCCTCTGCTACAATATCTAAAGGCTTAAAAGTCAGCCACCAAGAGATGGGTGCATGCCTGAAAACAAATTTCGTCTGTCTCAGTGCTCCGGGCAGCACGTAGTGGTCGAGCACCCTGCTGCACCTTCTGCCCTTTCGAAGCTGGCAATAGCCAATCGTTGAGGTTCTTGCACAAGCCAAGCCTGGTGTACACTTGCTAAATTAATTGCTAGTCTCATTAGTGAAATCTATCTCAACTGTTTCTGTATCACATGTGCAGCTACGTCGTAAAAGCTTAATTACAGAGTATCAACAAACAGACAAAAGAGCAAGATGTACCATGAATTGAATATGTCCTATACCTGATATAGTGGGGAAAAAGGGCTAGAAACGCTAGAAACGTGGGATACTGCGTGCACAACGTACATTCATTTGTTGAAACGTAGTTGCAGCACAAACACTCTCTCTTCAGGACAAGATGGATTCGCTACACTGTTCTTGGGAACAACCGCATAAAAAATCTCGAGCTGAGCGCTTGAGGGAACACGGAAAAGTGCAACAGGCTACGGGGTTGGAGGGGACCACAACGGAAGGCCTCAGCTAAGCCCCACACGTTCTTCGGTGCAAGGCAGTCTCAAGACGAAGGAACCTTTATTTGCCGGTTTCACGCTATGCATAACTGGTGGACCAATTAGACATTGGCACTTCCGTTTTCTGTAGTTCGTGAAGGGCGGATTTGACTGTTGACATTTCTGCTCTCTTCGGAACGCCTCCGCTGCGCTTTAAAGTAAACCATGCGACGGCTCACCAGAGGTCCACCAACCGAACTGTGAAAAAACACGGTGCTATTTAGCTTGTGTTCGCGCCGCTTGAAGAGGAATGAACCACCTTGACAGTTTCCCGTATATCAGCAGAGTAGCTCTGTGCCATATATCAGGAAACAGGTAGATCAAATGGCCAACAAGGCAGCAGGGTTTCGCCACTGTCAACGCCACTCGTGAAATGGAGTTCTCTGCATCTGTTCTGGTTATTGGTGCAACACCCTTCCCTTACGCATATTAATGTTTCGTATGCAGGCAGTCCTGTGAAGAGTGGTTCGCTTTCTTTCGGCCTAAAGGGAATCGCGCACATGCAGAAAAAGCATGCATTGGCATGCAACTATTACGCTATGACGTTCGCTGTTCAGAAACTGATGCGCATTCCCTTTCTCAACTTCGTTCGGTACAACTAGACCAACCACCCTCACTTGCCCTAAAGTCGTGCACTCATAGGCATCTCTGATGTTTTGATCGGCTACCCTTCCGATCGCCAATACACAGATCCTAGGGGTTTGGTTTCCCTGTTATTCCAGTTAGATTGAAGAGCATTCTGGAGCCTATCATGCAGAACAGTTTCAACCGTCTCAATATACCGGCAAGCCTGAAACAAACCAGGCATCCTGACAGTCCTGTACACGGAGGAAGCCTTCGACTGTCACTGTTGATATAAATGGACTAAGTTGATCCGCACCGTAAAGGGCGGCGTCTCATGTAGACTGGACTGCCATCCCTCTCTGTGAAACCTCTCTGCCAGTGAAGACCAAAATGGCGTCCAAGCAAGATCAGTACCAGGATCAGTTGTCAGAAGGCGACAACGACGACAATCCCGTGGACACAAAGGATCCGCAATTAAGGAAATTGCAAGATTTCATGGACAACCGCTTTTTGCTTGTTTGCACCGCAGTTTTCACTTTCTTTTGCCTGTTTGGCGAGGATGTAAGAATCTGTTTCTTCGGCAAGGCAGCAGATAATTTTTTCTACTTTCTTTTCATCATTTGTCTGTTGTACTTCATTTTCGAGTTTGTGTTATTCTCTATTATCCAAGATGGGTACAGGTGGGGCTTCTTCTTCTGGCTCGACCTGGCGGCTACTGTCAGTTTGCTTCTCGACATTGACTGGATTTCCGACGCGCTCGTGAGCTGGCGACTCGACTGGCTTGATAACTACGAGAATACAACTTCTTTCCTAGGTACCCTGTGTCACAGAACAGAACTTGCAGTTTGGCCACAAAGGAGCAATTTCGCCAAACATACAGAAACGCGTTCTGCCGCACAAGACAGGACGCATGAGCCGCTTGTGCCTTTGCTTCCATTCGGATAAAACAGTTACGGCGTTTCCTATAGAGCATTAATACTGACACAATTTTCTCGAAATACGGGGGTCCCACTCGAGGTCAGCGGACGAGCTCGTTGGGCCTTGGCAGCTGACGATGTTCATATTCACAATGCAGAGACTGGCTCCTCAGCGTTTCTTGAGAGACAAAGTGATTAATACTGTGGCGGAGGTCATTTTGTTATGTCTCCCGTGTATGCAAGACTCCGACACAACAGGCGTGATTGGAATGGTTCGCCTCATCCGTCTCATTCGTCTCATGAAACTCTACAAGATGACGACGGCGCGGAGTGAGACAGACCAACAAGATAGGCTGCGGGAAGAAGCTCGGACGGCTCTGAACGCGAAACAAGCGGCACTCAAACGCGTTGAAGCTAGTCGCCTGGGGAAGCAGCTCTCTGACATGATTACGAGGATCGTCATTCTCGGTATCCTTCTGGTGCTCATATGCCTTCCACTGATCAAAACATCGGTGGTCGTCGACAACTCAAGGTACAACGGTGTTCCTGGACTGAACGAGTCACACGGTATATTCTTTGCACGCCGCTGAACCAACATCTAATCGTCTTGTTAGTTCGATTGAGGTACATCACAATCAACAAAGTCGACAGAAATATCAGATATTCTCGGGGTCACTTTGGGTCGCCTGTTTCTCCATCGCAGATGGCTGGGTCTAAGAAATCTCTATTGGGTTGGCGAAAACGTCTGTGGTCGCGGGCCTGACGGTTCCCGAAGCCCTTGTCTCGTTGCAGAGGTAAGAGCATAGTGCGTTTCCAGGTCTCGAAATTTTAGCCATCTGGTTTCTGTGTCCTCATAGTCGGTAGCTACCTTCTTCGCTGTCCCCGCAACTGCTCTAACAGTTTGGTAAGACATTGCTGGCACAGTGTGCATTAACACAGCGAAAGGCGGTTGATCGGTCTTTTGGAGGCTTGTCGATAGGAGCACGTGCTACGAGCGTCGTGTCTTGAACTGCGGTTTCCTTCTTTTCTTCACAGAACGGCGAGATCGCTTGGAAATGGCAAATTCTGCAGTATGCAGGAGTCACGAGGGAGAATTCGGATTCCAAGCTATTGTGGCTTTACGTGACAAGTTACCCTGAAAAGGGGAAGCTTCGTGATATTGAACGCATCTCGCTGGAAGTCAACGGCAAGATTCTAACGTGGAAACAAACGATCGAATGCGCAGGTATCGCATGAAATTACGGGCACAGCGTAGACTGATCCAGACATCCAGAGCCCGACCTTGTTTATATTTGGCTAAATGAATACCTCTGAAAACCTTCCTAAGCGTACATACAACCTTATTTTTCGTTATGTGCGGTTGTTCACCAATTATCATAGGGATACGAAACCCAAACTGTCCCTGGAGAGACGATGAACAAGATCTGATCGTTTATGAAGAGCGAGGTATTCGCACCTATGCAAAATTCCTCAAGAGAGAGGAGAGGCAACAAGAAGCTATCCTCAACATGCTACTCACACTGTTCGTCATCGTTGTCCTTTGCGTTCTGATCTTCGTGTTCGCGCGAGACACACAGGTACGCGTGCTTTAGGCTTTTGTTGGGTCCTCGAAGAACGTGACATCGGCACAAACTGTTCCCTCGCAAATGTAGCACTGCCTGTTCTGTCGTGTATTCACTCACCAGATCCTTGTGGTCGCCCCTATTGAGAAAATGGTGAACATTGTGAAGCAACTTGCGGACGACCCCCTGCGGCAGCCGACCATGGAGCCTCAGACGGAGGAGAGCTCTGAGAAACAAAAGAGCGCAAACCAACTGGAAACGTCAATGCTCGAAACAACTATCCTCAAAATCGGAGGTCTCTTACAGGTAACGATAGGGTGAAGCAGCACAGGCGTCACGGCCCGTCGCACACCCAAAAATTGATATCATAAAGCTTTTGCTTGTAGTTCCGGTAGTGCATTCGACATTGGAAGCTCGGAACCGAGTTACGCGCCTGTTGTCTAAGAGAGAGGATTGTGTTGTACTATCATGCATTTGGCCACAGTGACACTCTTATTGAACGTGTTCCATATTTTATCTACAACTGAACTAACCCGTTGAGCTTCGGGACGAGTACAAGAGCAGGACGGGTACTTTTCAGGCTGCGGCCATCTGCAACATTTGGAGAACTCTTTCGGACTGTTTTGTTGCATGGGCATGGTGCTTCACATACTCACATCATCTTGCGCTGTGGACTCAGGTTGGTTTTGGCGAGGCTGGAGCAAGTATAATAGGGCGAAACATGCGGAGCGGAGATGGTGATTTAAATATTATGATACCAGGAGAGAAGGTCCAGGCAATCTTCGGTTTCTGTGACATTCGGTCGTTCACCGAGATCACCGAGTGCCTGCAAGTAGGGGTTCCTCGTTATATTTGTTCCTGAGAACCTTGTGTAAACTGCTGCGGATGCTGATGACCACCCGCGATATGGCTGCTTTGACACTCTGTTATCATCGTCACAGGAAGACGTGATGGTGTTCATCAATACCGTTGGCAACATCGTCCATAATTGTTGCCACCTGTGGAACGGTGCTGCAAACCAAAATGTTGGCGACGCCTTCCTTTTTACGTGGAAGCTTGGACACGCATTCGAAGCCGATCGCATCAAGGTACGGCGTGTACGGGGAAACGATTGTGAGGGACAGCCATTGCTGCGGCTCGCGTGAAAACCAACGCTGCATTCTCCGCTTTCATGTGAAACTAACGCTTGCTACAACGTCGTTGAGATATTGATGGAGAATTCCAGTTACTGAATGGAGTTGCCGTTAGAGGCTGAATACGGATTCCAAAAAAGTGTGCTCTTCTGTAGCTCGCTTTCGAAAAAACGTTGCAGACGACGTTGTAGAGAATACGTCGGAGAGTGAGAGACAGGTGGCTGGATACAGTAGAAAAGGTAGACCTGTCATGGATGTTGCCACTGATTTTTGTTGTACGATGTCGCTTTGTACTTACGGTGGAACTGTCAGAAGGCGATGTTGAATGAAAGTGAATCGGAACTCGTTTTTCCATGTAGGATAATCACGAGGCTGTCGAGTCAGGAGAAATGGCGAATAAGGCCCTCGTAGCCTTTGTCAAGACCATTGTCGAGATTCGACGCAATTCAGACCTCATAGCATTTGAGAGAGACCCTCGAATGACTTCGAGATTCGGAGTTGGATATCGACTCAAGATTGGCTACGGCCTCCATGTGGGGTGGGCAATTGAAGGTGCCATAGGGTCTGACTTTAAGATCGACGCATCTTACTTATCTCCGCATGTTACCCTCACTCAACGGATACAAGTACGCTCTCATACAAGGCCACAGTTAAACCCTACCTCAGAGAGTGGTTCTCCTGAGTGGTTTCAATTTGAGATCGAACTGGCGTGTTCTGAACGATTGCAGGAAGCAACGAAGATATATCACACGCCCCTCCTGCTTTCAGAATCTGTCTACTTCATGCTGTCGGTCAAAGTAAGAAACAAGTCGATCACATTTCTAGAACACCCCGTGTTTATGCACGATTTTAGCCAATAAAATGTATTGATCAGCTGATCTTCCGCACAACAAGGCAAATTCGAAAAAAAATACTTTTTCCCGCAGTCGCGACAGTCAATTCTTCTGAATACAAATCGCATTGTTCACAGCTGCCTGCTATGCACTGGTGAATCAATTCTGCAGTCTAAAGGTCGCATTAGAAAAGTGGATGTCGTCAAAGCCGATGAGAACCAAGCGCAACACCTGGGACTATACTGCTTTGACATCAATGACCAAATCCCTCGAGGGCCAGCAGACCCTCAAAGAGTTCTTGGAGACGTGGTCAAACCTGACGTAAGCCCTGCTCTACTGAATACTTGGCTGCAGCAGTTGCATTCATCTATCTTTACCAAAACCAGCAAAGCCTTCAACGAGAAGCCCACCGGCTAATCTTCGCCAATCGATGGGCAAGCAAGTTTGCTGTAGAATGAAACTGTGTCTCACTGTTACTCAGGACGTCCTCGAAATTCCGACTGAACATCTCCGCGGACCCGGAGTCGAGTATATGTTCGTTGTAGATGCGGACATCAGTACGCTCCAAGAAGGGTTCTCGGACCAGCTGTATACTGAATACAGAGCGGCGTTCTGCAAATATATCGAGGGGGAGTGGGGGGAAGCATCCGAGGGATTTAAACGGTAAGTGGGATAACGAAGGAAACAACACTGTAGTCGAGACCCTCCGCAGCGCTGAGAGAAGTCGATCTGAACCAAGGCAAACGATGCCATGCCGGGGCAAGTTGTTGTCCTTTTCATTGGAACGCCAGGTGCCTAGAGATTCTTCCAGGAGACGGGCCTTCCACAGCCCTGCTCGACTTCATGAAAAGGACGGATTTCAAGGCCCCGGAGAACTGGCGTGGCTACCGCATCCTCCCAATTCTAAAAAAGTACTGAAGTTGATGAACACATATGGCCGCACGCTAAAACGCTTTCTGGCGTCGGCACATCCTAAATCACTCCTGGAGTCTCGTACCAACCCTAAGAGGACCAGAGCGTCTGGTACGCATGCCTGACAGTCGCATAATCAGCGGTGTGCTAGAAACGGGCGTACACGTGACAACAACCGATCGATTTCAGGGATGGCAATTGATAACTACACTATTTGTTATTCATCCAGTGCTACCCGCGTTTCACCTCCGCATGGTTGTGTGGATGCTGTGAGCGGCAACAGGCACTTTCCACAAATGTTCCACTGTGGTCACGTGCTCATCCAGTAAAGTGCTGTATGATGCCGAACTACGACCGTTCGAGAGCTTATCCGATCCAGTGCAAGGGGTCGACGGGGAGACGCCTGCCTTCGTGATTGACCCCGTGCATTTGTCCGGCACAATACAGTCCTTTATAATTGCATCAGCAATGCGTAAGGTTGCAAAAGGCACTAACCAATATGTGAAGCAGTAACTTGTATAGCATCATCGTTCCTTTGTGTGAGTGCCCTTTACTCACTATCTGTAGCTTGTTTTTGCCAGAGTTATCTTACGGTCTAGACAGCAGACGACTTCTACAGGCACTGGAAAACGTTCTGTCAGCGTAGTGTTCCGATAAGCTATGCGAGAGCAGTTTGCGGTGAATTGTGTTTCTCGATGGTGACGTATGGCATGGTCTCGTGTCCCAGTTGGTAATACAGGAACCCAAGTGTGGGATGCACGAAAAATCCTGACCTTGCCTCCTTTTTGTAAGCTCAATTAATTTCTAAGGGCGTCTCGTATGTGTCACTAGCATGTGCCCATGTGTCAACGCGGGTCAGGCTGGTCTGGCATTGTGTGCTTGATGCGATGTGTCGAGGGCTTAGGCACGAGAGGCGAGAAATTATCTGTTACGGTGGCACACCTGAAGTAAAAAGCATGCGTGCTACATCGAACAGTGACTGGTGCTGTCATTGGCTTCAGTACGGACACCGCTTGGAAATCTCTCGTTTTCCTACTATTTCCTCTGCGTTGAACTGGAAACGTGCCGTATGTTTGAACAGCGGCACTGAAGGGCTGATTTGCTCCGTCCCACCGTCGGACAGATGCTGCGACTGCAGTGGAAAGACACCCGCCCTTTAAACTCACAAAAGATCTTGAGGCCACCAGAAGTGAAAACAAAATACCGGCAGTCCTCGTGTTGACGACACAGCAAGGACTTTCGAGGGACTGCACAATCTTCCCGGAGTTGCGCTGCCACGTTACAGCAAAAACGATGTACCTGGAGGAAAGAACATTATGCCAGGGGAGAAGGCAAGATCAGTTATACGATCCGCAGCTAGTTCCGGATCTATTTCTCGATGCCCCATCGAGACGGGCACATGAAAAGTGGTACTACAAACACGAAACGCGTTCTCCGCCTATTCAATGGCGGCCGCCGATGCACATGTGAACTGGCACAGCTTCTGTCTGTACGCGGTAACTCCTCGACAGGGTAATACAGATACAGCCACGAATTACCGTTTTCGATAAATGGATAGTTTTTGTTGAGGACGTCTCTCAACAAAATGAGTGTGTTGTCAGTCCTCCTGGACCATGTATTGCCATGGTCCTCGGTCTGTTCCCCGGACCTGCTGAGATCCACTGAAGCGGCTGCCGTCTCCGTTCACGGCAACGGGAGGGGGTTCGTGGCTGAATGCGTTATGCCCGGCAACAGATGGTTCTGAGGAATCAACCTTGGATTCCCAAGGTCCGATAGTCATTAGACGATTTCCAGCGACTGGAGGCATCCCTGACTCCGTGAGAATTGCATGAGGCTCGGTCCTCTTGATATCTGCACCGGACGGGAGAAATGCATTCGACGACACCCAGCTGCTTGGCGCAGGCCATGAGCTTTTCCCAGCCAGAGACCCTCTCGCATCGTAGGGTGACAGCGCATGTCGAGGCTCAGGAACGTAGTAGTCTTGCACACAGGGCTCGCCGCCGAAGGAATCGCCGACTGCGCCGGGCTGAACATAGTTGGACTCAGCGAGAGACTTTGACCTGTGGGGTTCTTGAATGCTCTCGTGGGCCAAGCCACTGTCGAATGCAGAACCAAGCGGCACAACAGTGGCAGGTCCAGCGGATGATGCACGACGGTGAACGAGATGAGAGCTTCGCCTTTCGGTGACGGCCTCGATCCGAGACCCATTCGTCTGGTCAGAGTTCCCTATGCCCTCCGTTTGTTGAACCTCCGGCCCTTGTGGACTGGTCGCCGGTCCTTTATCGGTCTGATATGGCCGAATCTCTACGACAGGGCGCACAGGTGGTGAGGGGGTTACAGCAGAGCCATACGGGTGCGACGGATGTTCCTCCACAGCGTATGAGGCAGTTACCGGATCCCCTTGTCCTGCTGTTGGCATTCCAGAAGCCGCTCCTGCGTGAAAGGTTCTCGGCGCCTGCTGGAAGTCAGGACTCTCATGAGTATACCCGTGTGGACCTCCTGCTGTGAAACCTGGGAAAGCTATTGGGAGGGGAAGTGACGGCACCACTGGATTGGAAAAGTTTGTGTTAGCCAGGACTGGAGGCGGAAATTTAATGTTGTACGATGCATTGTTTCGCATTCTGTCTCGGAAGCGGAAAAACTTGGGCATCAATGAGAATCGCCGAGGGGGCACTTCCTTGTGCAGGCGGTAGCAACAACTGCCATCCGTGCGAGACAACGAAGGAGGACAATTGATTGGCTCGAAGTTCTGAGGTGCGTTCCCTGTGGTCATTCCAGAACGCTGGTAATGCTGGAACCCTGCAGTTAAGAAGGTCTTCGTCAGCTGTGATGAAATAGTTGTAGCTGGTAAGCCGAGCTGCCGTTCAATTTCTTCTGGAGGAGGTTTCGTGTTGTGTTTCACGACGTCCGTCAACTGAGACCGAAGAAGGAATTCCCTGCAAAGGTGCCGGGACAGGGTACCACAACAACCACCAACCACAGTATATGGAAACCAAAGGTTAGAGCAGAAACAGCATGGCCATTTAGGCCCGCGTCAACAAGATTTGAGTGCCGAATGTCGATGGAAAGGCAGAACATCACCGAGGGGCTGGCAACATTTCATTGAGGGAACGGCAGGAGCGAATACAACTGCATTGCTGTGGTTTCCTTTTCACATCATTCGCGTGAGTGAAATTTAGCTTTTACCTGTGCGAAAACGTGAGCAACGCGTGGACGGCTTGTCGCAACGTTTTAGCATCTTCTGATAGTTCGCCCTCTGAAGCTGATGCACATGCGGTTTTAGCTGCCGTCCCGGCTGCTTGCGGAGAGGACGGTACTGGCGTAGTAGACGCGCTGATAGGATGGGGAGGCGGATTTGGATCTTGTGCTTGCATGGACTTCCCTGCGTCTGTCACACGTTTCAGATCACAAGCATTGCTTACATAACCTATTTGCGACGCAGATTATGAGTCTGCGCTCGAGCTATGTAGGTCACCCTGCAAATGAGTGCTATATTGCACGCAGAATCAGATACTTTTCCTATAAATGAGTCTTTTGGTCGGTGTCCTGTGAAACTCACCTGAACAGGAGCTATCACTAATATCTTGACGGTCACCTCCGTCTCCCACCGTCTGCAAACAAGAAAGATTCATCGCGCGGGTTCGTTCTTGGATCTGGCTGTGGTGACGGGGAAACTGGAGATACGCAGTACAGATGTGTGAGGTAGCGGAATGAACGAGATCTTAAACTCATTCTGTTTTGAAAAAGCCGGTTTTCACTTCCCGGGTTACCAGCATCCTGCTACTCTGATAATGCAAATTCACTATTGACTTCTGTGACGGCACAAAGATCTGGTGCATTGTCATTTTTTCATCTTGAAATGACACCGTTCACTCTCACAATAGAACTGCATAATGAGGCGGCCCTTCTGGTTTTGACTGCTCACTGGTTTTCCTGCTGTACTCGACGTTTGCAAGCACTCGTCCGAGAGTACCTGCTGAGTGCGCGTTGGAGGAAGCGCCTGAGGAGAAAAGCCGAAGGGAAAATCAGTCAGAAAAAACGCGCCTGCGGCGCAGCCGACAGCACCATGTCTTTGCCGTCCGCTGACATGTCACTCTACAACCGGTCTCATATTCCATGCCTGTGGCGCTTCCGCGAGCTATGCACCGTGAAAACGGGCGGATCATGTGCTGAAGGAATAGGCACGTTACCTCGATATTCTTGAGTTGTGTTTGCAGCCCTTTGATTTCGTCTTTGAGGATTGTATGGAATGTCTGAAGCGGCAAACGAAGCTGGATGCAAACGCGGTTTCTTGAATACACAGTCCATTAGGGTTTTTGGTCAGTTGCGTAGGTAAGAACAGACACGACGTACGGGAATCCTCCACACGTCTTCAGCTGATTGCTAGGTCAGCAAGAACGATGTGCCGTACCTTGACCACATCATGCACTTCCTTCTGTACTTCGGCCTTCAGCTTCCGGCTGGTGTCCTCGACATCAGGTTGCAGCATTGGCTCCGTCGGACCACGAAAGAATTCGGTAATATTTACTGCGTTTGACTGACGACCTAGAGCTCGGGATGGTGCGTCGCGGCTGTTTGACAGTAGTGATGACCTCTGTGTCGTTGGCATCGGCCTCAACGTTGCAACGTCCGCAGTTTGTCGCGGCGTTTCGAAAGTATACACCTGGCTCTCCCTTCGATCCAAAGTTGGAAACGCAGCATCCAGGATGGTATTGTCCTGGGAAACCAGTGCATTTGGACCCGTAGCGACACCTGCACTCGTCCGTGAGTTGACGCGGTGACGTTTGTTTTTGTGTTTCTCCAGGTAGAATGAATTGATAAACTTTTTGCCGCACTCCTCACACCGCACTAGCATTCCCACAACAAATGTCCCATTGGATCCCATCCCTCCTCCCAATTGGTTGATACCCTCAGACAGCAAGGGGCCTTCCAAAGTGCCTCGGCTTTCAGCGGTGCCGGGACCAAGTCCTCTAAAGGACCCATTGGTTTGAGGACGACCAAGCGTTTCATAGGTGGGGACATTGTGGGCGCCAGCAGTGCGAAGCAACGGGAGTGTGGCGCCTGCTGACAGGACGGGGGCCTGTTGCTGTAGAGCCGCCATAAGACGAAAGATCAAAACAACACTTTTGAACTCGCTCCCCTTATAACTAGTATATCGTCACCCGGCTGCCACGTGCATGGTGGCTGCCGGCGCGTCGGCCATCGGCAGAAGAGTCGGTTGCACACAAGTGTTCACAGTCTTCGATTGCGACAGAGGCAGACGGGAAACCTTTGATACTTATCAGTGAGGCTAGGAGGCATTCGGTGTGCTTAGAACAATCGGATGTTTTTCCTCAAGTCAGATTCAATCATCTGGTGGGAGGCGTAAGCAGTGTTCCAGTGTGGAACCTTTTTGGAAGCAGGCATACATAAATGTGGCATACGACAAGCGGGAGCATCGAAAATCCTGACGACACTGTACCACATTGGATTTTTTCTCCAGCGTGTTGGAGTGGGTGGGGATGCAACTCGCAGCTGTAGAGGCAACTGCGTTATCCACGTTCTTCTTTCAAAGAAGTTCTACGACGGCTCGAAAAACGGGAGACCAGGAGTAGCGAAGCGGGACAAGAATTAAGGGGAAACCCGCTGGTTCCCGCCGCTTGAGAAGAGGAACAACACTGCTTTTGATGCCCCACAGGCATCTGCAGTTAGCGCGGGGCTGATTCTGTACCGTCCATCTCTACGTGACTATATAAGAGGTGAAGGTTTTGGGGTGAACGCCACAAGAATACAGTGTTCCTTAGATATATAATTCCTTTTCATATGAATCAGAGTGCCACGCTTGTGGAACGCATGGCGAGAAGATAAGTTCCAGCGGGTATTTTTCTTCCAGCGGCGAGCCCATGGTCTGACCACTAGCGCCTGTCATTTTGAGAGACAGGCGCGAATTCTGCATCTACCAAAAAACGATACAACTCACCGCGGCCTGCGGACGGGCTGTGACATCGAGGGACCAATCTGCGAGAAGTGCAGTTGTATGGAAAAAACTCAATGATCTACAACCCTGCAGATGCCTAACGCCTCCGGTATTTGCGTACTTCCCAGTTTTACATAACATGTGCAAGACAGACTGGAACATGTGTCAACGATCTCTCACGGATTTTGCACAAGTGGCCATTCCTCGACTGGTGTATTGCGAAATCGATCCCACAGGAAAGTGATGGCCGAAACTTATCTCCCAAGTGAGATCCAATAAGATCGCACGGCCACCCCAATCTCAGCTAGAACTCACAACATTATCTGCGGCAGTATCAGCACTAGAGCACGCCCAGCTTATTAGATGTTTTCTTCTTTGTGAATAGCGAAGCAATATAATTTACGAATCCTGAAAACTTTATGCGAGATGATGCACTGTCGACCTTAATGGGCAAAGTGCCTGTTTCATTCGGACACCTGTTTCATAATTCCGGTATTTTTTGAAGTACCGACACCCTGGTGTTATTAGTGTATTTATGTTTTATGCAAGAGTCACTGTGCAACTGTGCTATCTCTTACACTTCCTAGATAGTGAGTTCGGTGCCGTCGCCAACATTCTACCATTGACCCAGAAAGACTAAGAATGAGTCTACTACGGACGTCATTGGTGGAACGACGTCGCTGTTTTTTTTCCGGCTCGGTGAAAAAAGAACGTTGATCCGGATGCGAGACCGCGATAGGGATCTTTACTGTCGGGCCCCCAACCGCACACCATGTTTGTGGCTTACGCTAAATTGCATGTTTCGGCCACACAAAGCCTTCGGCGAAATCACTTGCTTCTTGGAGTGCACAGGCAGACATATTACAGAAGGCATTCGAAAAACGATAAAAAACGACCAAGGGAAAGCAAATCACGGTGCCTTGTACACAAAGCATGTATGCGCATTCTACGTCGTTTTGGCTGGAGTTGCTTCCAGGTGCATCATGACCGGTTGGGGTCAGCGGCCCGTCGAACTGCATGAACGGTATTTTTGCCACTTTAAATTTGTCTGCTGAATCGACACCTTTCCGAGGGCCTCGTCCTCAAAACTTCTTTTACCGATTTGGGGACGCTCCTGTGTTTGTTGCTGTCTGCGAGTGTTGAAGTGCACTGTTCGGTTTCCCACGCTGTTGCACTTGATGCCCCGGGAACAAACACACGCCCTCTTTGCTTGAGGAGAAGCTTGAAAATTGATTGCTCCCCTTTCTAAAGCCCTCTCAATTCCGACGGACGTATTGTATCAGACTATCACACAGCCATTTTGACTGTCCCTAGGCTGAGAATTCATCATGTTTGGTGCCTCCGTCGTCTCGCTAGCCGTGGGGACGTCTCTTAGAACATTTTGCGATAACTCATTATCTGGCTGGAAACTCCAGACATTCTAAGAAAACCACCGGAAGCAGTTTTGTACAAACGCTTTTGCCAAAGCAAGCCTTTTCAAAGGAAAATATCAATGTTAGACAGAAAAAGAACCGAACCAGAAGGCAGCGCGGCGCCCCCTTTTCCACACGTTGAGAGACACTGTTATCTCCTGTGCCGGTCGTCAGAAAGGGCCATGTCACAGTCAGGTGCGTTAGAGTTCGTTAGAGCCTTCTTTTCCTTGAATCGGAGGGTGACAACGGCGGAGGTAGTTCCTCTGCCGCCACAAGCAAAAAGACGAAATCACAGCAACACTTCTACATTCCATATGCCTACCGCAGCTACTGTTCAGCGGTTACTGCTGCAAAAGCTTTGATAGAAACTGAGCCTTTGATCCTTCAATGACTCATCCAACTGTTGCCTCATCAAGCTTGGGGAGACAAATAGCACCACACAACTTCTATATCGCAACGACCGAGAAAAGATGATGCAGACTGGTCGGCATCCCGTCCGCCAGTGTTGATGCATGCCTCCAGCCAAGGGCGGTTTCCGTTGGCACACATTCAACTTGTTCGAATCCCTTTCAAATCATTTTTCTCTAGTGACATCAGCCAGGAGGAAACCCAATGATGTCCGTCAGCGAATCTCTGGTAGAATGGTCTTACTGCCGTCTTGCGAATCGGTTTTTACTGTAGACATTTTGATGTGTACTGTAGTAAGTGAATCTTCCGCTTCTCAACACACTGCTCTACGGTTGCCTGATGGATCGATCAGGTGACGGCGGGAACCGTAGAGAGCACTACATTATCGACGCATAAGTTGGGTGTCCCCGAATGAGCCACCATGTTGTCGTCACTCCTCTTATCGCAACTGAACGCAGTGTTGTGTCAAGTTTTTGAGACAATTTCACGTCAGCAAGTTGAAGCATCTTTGCTTGGCGGCAAGCTGGTTCTGAAGAAACTCCGCCTTAAAGAAAGGATATTGGCTTCCTACTCTCTACCAATCTGCGTTACTTATGGCGTGCTCAAGGAGTTAAGAGTGCAGGTGAGGAAGACAACTGAGAAACACATACCGTCTCCAAAAAACCCCGACTGCGCTGAGAGGAGGTCAAGCGCCTTGTAGTGCCCTTCGAAGTTTCACTTGACTCCCCTCGTTCAGCAGAATCAGAGCAAGAAATTCAGCTGCTTTGGCAGTTCACAGAAACTCTGACGTGTAGCAATCCGCGGCACAGTGGACTTCGCCTTTACCGTGAAGGATTAAATATTATAATGAATGTGCGTGAGAGACTGAACAACAGAGCTGCCAACACTCCCGGAATTGGTGGTCAGTGATCTGTTCATATAGCGAAACAGACCTCAGCTGGCGAAGGCTCGCCCAACACAAAGGAACGCTGTGTGAAACAAACCTCTGCCCATAATCAGACGACCCTACTATGCTCGTGAAACTAGTGAGAAGTAACTCCTGACTGAAACGTTGTTTACAGGTGAACTGGTTTCGCCTGTTATCTCACCCTGTCGTCGTAGAGGCTGACGGCCTCCTAGTCGTCGCCACCACAATTCCGACAAACGAATGGGATGTGGCGGTTGAACGGGATAATTTGTCTGAGCAGAAGAAGCTTCGTCTGGCTACAGATGAAGTGCTCACGTACGCGAAGATCGACCGAAGCATCGCAACCAGATTTTTGTACAAGCTCGCGTACACTTTGATAGGCCGCGTTGAGGTGAGAGATAAATGTCTGTTACCACGGCAGACGTGTCTATATCCAAAAAAACAACTTGTGGTAAACGTGCCTCTGTCCTTCTACATAATACTGCTCCACAGTGACAGACATGCGGAATCGACCGTTCTGTGAGCCTTTGTCTTGCCACGATATTCCCGAGCCGCGGGGTCTTCAAGCTCTCTACCCGTACTCGTCCTTGTGGTACACACTCCCCACAGAACGCCCAGGATTCCTACGAATTCTCGCTCCGTACGCGTCTATTGAAGGGTGCGAAGCCTCCGTCCCCCTGGGCACAAAGCGCAGCCGCCGTTTTCTTTTTCCAACACACACTCGGGAACACTGTTATACAAGTCTACTGCGTAATCTGCTGGGGCGGTGATCTCTGTAGCGTTGGCGGCACTGAGCGAACCGCTTGTGTCGGTAGGATAAAAACTTACCTTTGAATGTTAGTTGTTGGGTCTGCAAGTGGGAAATCTACAACGCAGCCAACGTGTAATGTTCTTCTGAAGCAGAGCTGGTGGGCACTCAATCCTCATCTGACCGCTCACTTCTTGTCAAGCGAATTCGAAGCGCGCCTTGTCAAGTCGAGATCACCTCGGTAGCGTGTTGGTCTTGTGAACTGTCAGGTGAGAGTGAAACGATTGGAAATTCGGCTGGAAGAAGCGGAGATTAATCCAGGGCGCATGCGCGCCGTTGGGTGGCGTGCCCGTTATGTGCAAACCGTTCAGTGCAACGAGAACTGGGAGCCTTATAAGGGCGAGGGAGGCTTGGATTCTTCCCTTGCGCCTTTAAGGGGCGAACAGGGTCTTTACGACGAAACGAGTGCAGATGAGGAAACAGCCCCTCAAACGGATTACTGCTTCTTCCCGCCCGCTGCCAAGCCCGATCACCACCAGCACCGTTGCTGCTACGGGGACTCGTGCGATGTTCAGTCTCGCCGACGAGCAGGGAAGAGCTCGAGCTTCAGGCCGTCCTTCGCTCCCGGATTTCCTAACTCGTCTCTCTGGACCTGGACAAAGAGGCTTATTACCGCATCAATTTCGTCCCTGTCAGGAGGATCAGACTGGCCAGAAGAGAGCAGTTCTTGGGCCGGATTTGCGACACTCTCTCAAACGGACGAAATCCTGTTCAGGAAAATTGTTGTTGCTGGCTCGGCAATTTACATAGACTCCTTGACACCAGCAGGCCCTTGTTCACCATGGCTTCCTCAGCCGGCCTCGGCTCGAAAGGCTCTGCTGTTGCGCCTAACGAAGATGCGGGCCCAGGCCCAAAGCAGTCAGAGATGGTCGTCGGACTTGTCTGACCCCCACCGGTCATCTCAGCATGCAGTCAGACCCACTGGGCCAACAAACAAAAATCATGAAAAACCAGATATCCTCCATGATGGAGCAGAGCAGCTTTCTCCAGACTCAAACTACTTACACAATGACGACCTTCGAGGCCTGAGCAACACTCCGCCCTCTGTCTCCAGCTGTGGGACAGACTGCACCGACTCAGTGGAACAGGGAAATCCTGGAAGTTCACTTCTTCCTCCTAAGTCCCGCAAACATTACCAACCGCACCAAGAAGACTGCCGAGTCTCCTCACCTAGAGAGGACCCGCCACGTCGGCGCGAGGATTCGTCGAACAAAGGGGAGCAGAGGGCCGAAAAAGGTTCGAGTGCTTCCCAGCGGCGGCCGTTCGAGTCTCGACAGTACCGACGGAGGGGTGAGACACGCGATGGACAGAGGAAAGCGGGAGAACACCCTGTCGCTGATACTGAGGTACTCACCGGTTCGCGAACAGATGAATGGATCGACAGGTCGCGCCACCGAGTGGCAAGGCGAAGGGGAAAGCTGACCGGCTTTGAAAGTGCAGATTTTGCCTCGAAGGGCGACGCACCCGAGAGGATTCTAGCAAGGCGTGTAGTTGACAATCACGCCGGAGCGCTTCGATTAGATGGCGGATGCGACGCGAATGGGGTAGTTGACTCAGTTCGGGACCCACAAGATAGGAGCCCAGTCTCCGTTTGTAATGGTGATCCGCAGGGGACAACGCCCCTTTTAGGTTCGAAGGCTACACAGGATGGGACAGGCAGGCGACGTTGCGAAGACGACACAGACATGGACAACCCAGATAAAAGGCCACTGCTGACCGTGTACGATCTGTACACCCACGAAGAAATGACTCTAAGAGCAGAAGCAAGCGCTCCGCAGCACCAGTACCTCTACCGCCCAGGAAGGCTCGAGCTGAGAGTCCGCATGCTAAGTCGCCCCGCGCAGGCTGTACCAGGAAGTTTTGCGTTCTCCGATAGAATCTTTTATCGGCCGCTTCGAGCCATCGCAGACCTCGGCTGTTTCTCGAAAGTCTTCAGAGGGTCTCGCGGGGACGTGTCTGCCCGGTCAGTGTCGTCAAACATCCCAGGACAATCTCAGCCGTATTCGACAGGCACAGGGGGGACTCAAAAAGCACACGGGGACCGAGGGAGTCCGACGGTTAGAAACGCACTCCACGCCGCCGGGCGGCCGAATTCGACCTCAGAGCACACACAGAGTGAGGCGTTCATAACAAAAGGCGACGAGAGGCAAGCAGAGAATGCAGGCGACAAACAGACTGCAGGAGCCCGGACGAGAGAAGAGAAGCCGACGTGGAAGCCTGATGCGGAAGATACCTCTCTGCCCGCGTTCACGCTATACTTTGTTTTCTCCCATGCATGCATCGAGACCACCATGGACCAGCTGGCCACTGTTCTGCAGTGGATCGATTACAACATCTTCCTCTACGGAGATCTCATCTCCGGCACTGCGTTGGAACTGATGTCAGTCTGACTCAATAAAGAGCATGTACCACTTCCTTCTGAGGGATACAAAGGATTCTCATTTTTGTGAATACCAGTCCTCTTCAAAACACCACAACGCATCTTGGCAAGCTGGCGAAACGAGACATGCACAGAAGACGTGTATCAGAAATGCCTCTTTGCTCACACTATACCACGTTGCGCCAAGCAGTTTATCTGTATACATCACTACGTCGGTATGCCCTCCCTCGTTTCTCTCTACATCTGTCTCTTTGGGTGTAAATAAATAATCATGTATGTGTATATGTGTGCGAAGAAATTTACATCCACGTGTGTGAACCGACGCATTTATGCTAGGCGGCCAATACGCATCTAAACAACTGTTGATATCCTTTCATTCGCATTCGGTTTCACACTTGCATGCACATGGATTCTACCTGAAAAGGACTCTGTACATTCGTTCAAACGTGGATACCTAAGTCTAGGACACACACACTCTCTCTCTATCTCTCAGCAACGCAATCTCTCAGTTCACCTTTTTCGTTCCCCCCTATCGTGTGTTTCTGTGTTCCTTTTCTAGGAGGAAGCAACCTCCGGCAGAAGAGCAGAGGAATTACTTTCTAGCTTGGAGGAGGCGACTGCTGGCAAAGACATCAACGTATCTCGGAACGCACGGGAGGTATTCTCAGCTCAAATCTTTTCTTCAGGACACGCTAGGAGGCACACAGGCTGCGACGCCTGACGCCGGAATTCTGTCTTCTCTACTCGACGAAACGGATGAGGTGACGACAGAACCTCTCTCTTTTCCCCTTAATGCTTTGGCGCCTCGCCGCTCTGTTCCTGGAGTCAACGCTCTCGGCCACCACCCTTCCCCTTGTCTCCAAAGTCCCTCTGAAGCCGACGAGAGACAGAACGAGAACGGAAAGGCCAGAGGCACTGCAGAAGCCGAAGGGCGTGTGGCGACTCACGTGCATGTGCCTATCCTTGCCGAACGGATGCCTCCAGAGAGACAGGCAGAACTGCGGGGGGGCGCTGGTGTGCCAGAGGCCATGACAGAGGCTCCCGAAGAGTTGTCTGGCCTCCTGCCTCCCTTCATGGAAAGTAACGCAGAAACAAATCAGGGACATAACGACACGGAGCCAAGAGGTGGCGACGTCGAGCGTGGATATCGAAGAAAAACAAGACACGATCGAGACGACCAGTGCATCGCAACCTTCGAAGAAACGTACTGGGTAGACGATATCTTGCGAATACGGACAGAAGCGCTCGAAAGCTTGAAAGGTCTGATGCAGGAGGGAGAAGAAAGTCAGGACCAAGTGAGACAGCCAGAGAACGGGGCTCCGACAGGAAGAACCAAGAAGAAGAAAAAGCGGGGAGACCATTCACGACTGCGGGGAGCGGGGCTATCCTTCTGGGACCAGGATCGAAACAAACGAGGAAAGCAAAACAAAAGTCTCTCTCTCGAAAAAACTGGGCAGATGCCGATTCGAACCGTCGGTTCCAACGTGGGGGAAACGCCTTTCAGAAGGGAAGAAGATGGACACGAAACACCTAGCGACCTCTTCTTCTACCCTGCCCAAGAGTCGCCGTCACTCTGTGAAAACTCTGGAAATCCGACAACGTTCGCGACACTGGATAGTCCTGCGGAGAGCTGGACAATATGGGGCACCGAGGAAAAGAATTCGTCTCTTGAGAAAAGAAGGGAAACCGTTCCTGGGACTGGCCCTGTTTGTGAAGACGACTCAGCTCCTGTTCGATTTACTTCCTCACCGTACTCCGACAAGATCTGCAGAGGCGCTGAAGCTTCGCCCCCTCAAAGGACTGCCGCGGACGATACTGACGAAGTCAACCAGAAAACAGGAAACAGTCAGGACAACATCGGAGGTCGTCCGTCTGGAGATCGGCCTCCCTCTTGTGTCTTCTCCATTTTTAGAGATCGCCTCAAGGAGGCTTCGATCTCGTCGCCCCTGGATGCCCCCTTGTCCTGGCAGATGGGATCCCGTGAAAGTGCTGCGACAGTTAATGGACATGACGAAGAGGAAACAGGTGACTTCTGGACAGGAGACGAATACTCTGGACAGGAAGAACAAGACACAGAAGAAGACGAAGCCGCAGGTCGACTGCGGCCTCCCCCGTCTTGTTCGCGAGCGCATCTACGAAAGAACGGCAGGAGGTGCGAGCGCCGGAAGGGGGAAGAGGGAGGACGTAGCGAGAGCGACAACATGATGCGTGTAGTGCATAATTTGTCAGAAGAAAGACTGACCAAAACAGTCATGACAATTGTCGTTTTCGACTGCATGGAAATCACACTTCGACCTTCAGAAGCGGAAGACGAGCATCTCTCTCTCAAGTGCCGAAAAGGCTACTTCCACAGCGTGTAAGCGAGGTGCCGAGGTGCAGTAAGGGAGGAAGTATCACGCTTATGTTTCACGGATTTCAAGGGAAGCTGAACACAGCTTGGATCTACATCTGTATGCCGAGGATATTGCCGACTAGTATTCCCAGCTATCTACAGACTTTCGCGTTCATATTGATGTGAAGACAGCGAACGCAACGCGTGTCTATGTATATAACTATCGATCTACTTATGGTTCACTTTCATCTCTGTTTCTCCTTTCCAATGTGTAATATATATATATATATATATGCATATATTACGCACACCACAATAGATCTGGTGACGCGCATAAGTCTCCGCGGTTTGTGCGTTCGCATATTCCCCTTTTCTGTGTGTTCTCAGCCTTTTTGATGAAGGGAGATCATCGACTTGTGTCGCATTTCAAGACGTGAGTATAGAAGATTTTCTGTCCCCAGATTTGGCGCATCGTACGGTGCTTCGCACGCTTGCGCCACCTGAAGCTGGGTGCCCGTTCCTGGCCGGTCCGTCCTCTCTCGGCTCCGCGTCGCTGTCGTCTCCCCTCGCCTCTCTGCCTTCGCCGTGTTACGCTTCGTCAGCGCTTCCGTGCACCGGACCCCTGCCTGGGGGTTCTGGACAACGATCCGTCTGTTCGCATGGCGGTTCGTCTTCGTTCTCTGCCCATTTCCAGTCTACGCTCGTCGCCGGCGCGACAGACGCGGAGCAAGCAGCCGAGAGAGACTCTTCGTCCTGTGACCCGCGTGTGCCCAGTTCCACCTACTCGCGCTGGTCCACAGGTTGCCAACATAAAGCGACCTCTTACGTTTCTTCAGGCCTCACGCGTCCCGATCCTACCTCGCCCTCACTCTCTGCTCAATGTGTCAGCAGAGGCGCGGAGAGAGACAGAGGAAACTCGAGTGGAGAAGAGCCGCTGCCTTCCTTCTCTGCTGTCGCCGCGTGGACGCCACACCCGTATTCTGGAGATTCGCTTTGCTCGGGTGCTGCTGCGTCCCGCCGTCTCTCCTCATCAGCTTCACCGCCCTCGTCTTCGCTTGGTTCTTCCTTGCCGTCTCCACCATTCCGACCTTCCCGACTGGAAGCACGGTCCGCCGCTTCTGGACTGTTCTCTTCTTTCTTCGGATCGGCGGCTGCTGATCCCGGCCCTGCGATGTTTCCGCCGTCCCAGGGAGACACACAGGGCGGGTGGCTCCGCTGGGATATGTGGGCGAAGCGACAAAAGTCGACTCCGGACTCGCTACTGTACGTACACCTCAAGGACTCTATCCTCGTCACGCTGAGCCCCGCGGCGGCGCTGCGGATGGTGCAAGTTCTTCTGAAAGCTCTGGAGCCGATGGAACGACGCTATTTGCTGGCGAGGATGGAGGGAACTGCGCGAGAGGCTGTGACAAGGCAGGAGACGTACTTGGCCGAGATGGCCCTTGGAAATTCGTCGCATTCTTGTTCCGATCTCTGCGTGGTTCTTGAGGCGCCGTGTCGTCTCCTCCTTCCATTTCATGAGTCCATCGAAGCGTCTGAAGGACTGCTCTTCTCGTGTGGGGCCGTCTGCGTCGACTCGCACCTACAGCTTCCCCGAGTCGACGCCACTGAGTTGTCCGCTTCTTCGTTTTCTCCCTTGCATTCTTCGTCGGAATCTTCCTCGCGGCTCGGTGCTCCGTTATCGATG